>NC_090937.1:803170452-803475214 GCF_040938575.1 Ambystoma mexicanum | reverse complement strand
GAGGAAATATGCTTACTCTATGGACTAGGAATGCAAAAAGCAAATGTAAAAAAGAAAGAACACACTTCCTTTTCATGGCATGAATTAAATTTGTTTAAATAGAGCGAACATGCAAAATAATCTGCCGAAAAAAAAATTGAACGAAAGGTCCAAATATTTGTTTTCCATTCTCATTATCACACAATTTGGAATGAGAAGTTGTTTAAATTTCTTCATTTTTTTTTTAGGGGTGTTTTATGTTTTAGTGCTATGCTTTAGCGTTACCTCATATCCTTATACAAACCATAAGACATAGTCAAAGATACATCAGGGTAGGTGGGATACTATAACAACATTGAGCACATTGTTATACTATTCCACCCACCTTAATGAGGATTGTTTTGGTGTTGCGATGCCGTAGCCTTTCGAATCCAAGTTCCCGCCAACTTTCATGGTGTCGCAGGGCTTCCTCTGCTCGATGTACTCGTTCATGGTGGACTCCAGCAAGTAGGCATATTTCCCTTTGGACTTCCGCACTCGCGCAACTCCTTCAGCCGTGGTCTTAACAAACACTGATGGCTCGGCACCTCTCATGTAAGTCCACATTTTATCAAAAACTGCAATTTTAGATCTCTGCATTGGACAAACAAACAATAACATATTTAGTCATGTTCAGAACGGTCTATGGACACCTGTTGATTTCCATGCGAGACTCGCACCTCATTTCTAAGTCATGACAACTTTTTGGAATTAATTATCATACACATTGAAATATTGTTTTTCATATGTGGACAGTTCTATCAATGCAATCAGAGAGATATCCACATCATTTAATAACAAATGGGCAAAATAGCAATACTTATGTTATCAACTGATTTTCTAGATATCTTGCCACATGTCAATGCTATCATCATATACAATATGTTGTTGTATTTGTACTTAACTTCATATTGCATTTTATAAATTTATAAGGCTTAGCCCAGTTTCACCTTATAGCACTGTGTGTTATCACAGCGGAGTGTATGTCCTTAGGGATAAGACTATCCTATGCTATGTTAGGTAGCACTTGTGAAGCTCACCTCTGCTGTATATATGACCTCATGGTGCAGATGATCACCTTGCATGACCAGAGAATCCTGACCTCTGGTGTGGTGTGCTGCCTGAAAGTTGGGTGGAAAGTGGTCCTAGTACAGGGTTGGAAACCTAGCAATGCACCCCATCACCTTCTACTCCTAAACCTAACAGCACTCCTTGTCACCTTCCTGTCTGGGTGCGTTGCAGTGATGTGTTTGTGGCTGTATGATGCTTTTCTGTCATGCCAGGTAGGGGCCAAGTGTGTCACTGGGACCAACGCATCCCTGTGTAGTGTGATGGTGAGTTGACAGAGAATGAAATGTCTTTAGTAGGAGGTTCCTATGACATCATTTTACGTACATACTTGAAATTGAAGATGGATCTGTCAATTACTACATATGTTTTCCTTTAATCGTTCAATGCAGCAATTTGTAGTTGTATTGCGTTTCGTTATGCATTTTAGACACCCAGGGCCTGATTCAGAAAACGTTGTTCAATGGAAATATCCCACTGAAAGACGCATTGCGCATCATGCCCAAATTCCTTATATTTATGCCCCCTGTACTAAAAGTATTATTAAGGCAACTTGACATATTTCTTCAATCATCTGTATAACAGTAACATAATCAACGAAGATAAAACATGGAGATGATTTCAAAAGAATGATTACGTCATGTACTGAATTAGAGGCCATGGTGGAGACCAGTAAGTTGTAAAGCAGTCAGGAACGCCTGAACATGAAACAATGACTACAACTGTTCTTTTTCATTAAAAGATCAATTCAAAGTAAGCCTTCCAAAATCGAATTGCTTTGCACTATTAGAGTTAAGAGGTTAACATATGACATACATTACGATAATACACATGAATAAAATAGACACAAAAATAATTAAACATCCAGGGTGGGTCACGATGGATTAACACTAGAATTCCGTAGAACTATTTACACTGTAATAAATGAACTCTCAATTCACAAAACTTCCAACCTAACGTTCATCATTCTTCCTATTCTCGCATCTACCCCTAGCGCCTCTCTTCTACACAGTCTCAACATGACTATGTTTCTACATCTCACACCCTTGTTATTACTCTTTGGAATGCAGATTCCGTCTGTAACAAGACTTCCTTTCCCTAGGACATCCTTCTTTCCCTTTATCACTCTCTTGACCTCATTATACTTACAGAAACCTGGATTTCTCCCTCAGACTCTTGTCAACCCTTGCTGCCTTTCATTACCCTGCCTCCCTCTTCACCCACACTCCCCGCCCAACTGGCAAGGGTGGTGGTGTAGGACTGTTCTCATCTTCCACGTGTCCTATCTCTCCTACTCCTCTATCTCCTGCATGTTCTGTCTCTTTCAGATACACTATCTTCAAAGACACTGCCCTCTGCGGAATTTATATGATATCTCTCTATCTGCTACCTGGTCTTGATGGTCAATGTATTGACCCCTTCTCCCAACTAATTGACTCCCTTCCTCCCCATCATCACCTCATATTCACTGGTGACTTTAACCTTCCCTTTCTCGACACTCCTCTATATATTGACTTAGCTCTCTTTTACTTAACCACTCGCACTCTTCTGTCAACTCTCTGACCCCCCATTCAAATGTCAACTCCCTTGACCTTATTCTCATCTCCTCTCAACTCTCTGACTCTAATATCTCCACTGCTCCTTCTCCCTCTGATCATTCCATTGCTCCCTTCTCCTCTCACTTCCCTCTTACTACATTCACTCCTAAACCCTCCTTGTCCTTGGATTACACCTTCCCTCTGCACCCTTAAAACAATAATGACGACAAGTGTTTGTATTTGGTAAAGATCTAGGCACTCCTCCAATCTCAGACTCTACCTGACTGCTCATCAAAACTACTCCTCTGCTCTCAACTCATGACTTCTAGCTCTCATTTCATCTCAATCTTCTCAACCTAGGAGCCTCCAAAAATCTCTCTACTTATTTCTCTCTCCTACTAAACCCTCCTCCATCTCATCTACTCTTTATGCTAATGATCTTGCTCGCAACTTTGCTTTTAACTTTTCCATTATTCAAAATACCCTCACAAATTACCTTCTATCCACCCATCTGATAACTTTTCTTTACCACCTCTGCCTTCCCCTCCTGAGACATGACCTTCCTTTGTCCCTACTGACCCAGATAAGATGCTTGCCTTTCTCCTCAGGGCTAACACTTCCCATGCCCATACAGAATGCATCTCAGTCAGGCTCTATGATAAGCTCTGCAAGACCACATTGGACAAGGTGTCTGCCCTGCTTTGCTGGAACGGCAAGCACTCTATCATGGTCTATGTGATTACAACGAAATCTGGAATAACTAATGATTTTTCATGACCCTAAAATAATGGAAAATACTGTTTTTTTATTCCCCCGTGTCCATATCCCCGCCCCAAACCCCTTCTCGACTTCACCCACCCAAATACACATTACTACCTCCAATAGAATACAGCTGAGTCCCATGAAAAAATGTGGTCCAACTCTTCACGTAATCGCCTTGATTCTCCTTCTACCCTGACAATCTGTCTCATCGGCAATCCACTCATCTGAAATCTGTGGGCTGATATTAGGGACCTAGCCATTACCTATCTACCTTTGTGCTGGCTAAAAATGCACACACACATTTTAGAAATCCTTCTTTCACATCCCACATCCCAAACTTCGGTCCTCAGAAGGGCATTCATCCCCACAGTGCTTTGAGGCCATGCCGATAGCAGTAGGATCTATGCAAATGCCATATAACATAACACATACAACCTCTGTTATCCTCTTCAATCTGGCTTCTGACCTCTGCACTCTACTGAGTCAGCTCTCTTCAATGTCAACAACCACATCTATTTTGCTTGTCATGCCAACCGTTCATCTATTCTTTTGTGCTAGACATCTCTGCTGCCTGTGATACCATCAACCATTCTGACATTCTCTTAAAACTCTCTCCTAGGCATCAGGACAAGGCCCTCACTTAGTTTGCTTCATATGATATGATATGATATGATATGGTATTTGTAATGCACTTATACACAAGTGTTTCAAGGCGCGACGAGGCAAGGAAGGGAGACAGAGGGAGGACAGACACAATGATCTTACTAGTACAAGTGACATTGAGATCACACAAGTGCAGGGGAGAGAGGAAGAGGAAAAGACCCGGGGGAAAGGGGAGGGGGCAGTGCTGTACATGGGATCAAAACAATAACAAGAAGTGTGGCCAGCAGTGCGAGGTGCAAGGTTAAGTGCATACAGCAGGTGTCCAAAAGTGCAGGTAGGGAGACTGTAGGGTTACAGATGCAGACCCAAGTTCAAGGATTGCTGGAAGGCAGTGTGGGTGCACAACTGGGCGGGCAGGGACCTGGGCCCAAAAGAGTAGCCAGGTGACCAGTGCAGTATAAGACAGGTAATCAGCAGTGGAGAGGAAGAGAAAAGGCAGAACCGAAGAGGAAGGTCTTGAGGTGCATCCAGAACCAGAGATGGTTCAGAACCTCCAGGCCTCTGGAACAGCCTTACCTCACCCCTCAGCCCCCATACTGTTTGTGTTCCCCAAGCATTAGTCTTGGGTCCACTTCTCCTCACTCTCTATACCTCTGCTCTTGGAACATTGACAATTAAACCTTCCCCTATCAACTCCTCAATCAATGACACTCAGATCTTTTTCTTTCCTTTCTTTTCTAATGAGCTACAGTCAAAAATTAGTATCTGTCACTTTACCATCAAATACTGGATGGTATCTCACTCACGCTCATCTCCACTAAGACTGAAGTTCTGTACTTTCCTTCCAAACAGGCTATATATTCCTCTCCCCGTCTTCTATTCTGCTCTTCTGACTGTGTTCTTTACTATGCTGCTGCTCGCAACTTTGATTTCGTCTTCAACCCATCTCACAACTTCTCAAAATCCGCCACTTTGGCCAGACTTAATCTCCTCAACAACAGAAAAATAAGACATCTGATCCCCTTCAACACTGCTAAGCACCTAATCTTCTCTTTAGTACTCTCTCCATCTGACTGCTGTGTCAGTCTCCTCTATGGCTTTCCCCGCTATTCTTTTTCACATCTCGACAAAGTCATCAACTTTGCTGTCTTTACACTCTTCAACGTTTCTGGCTTCATCTACACCTCCCTAGCCCATTAGACAGAGGGCAAAGTATAAACTCAATCTCATCATCTTCAAAACTATACATGGGCTTGCCCCACCCTGGCAATCGGCCCATCTCACTCCCTACTTTCCCCCTCGGTCCCTATGATCATCCTCGACTCACATCCTTGCTACCTCTCATGCCCCTTGCTCTCCGTCTCATTTCTCCACTCTCCCTCTCCTTGCTAATTTACTGTGGAATGATCTACCTCTCCCTCGCTGCACTAGTCCGAATCTTTGACTATTTAAATCAAACCTCCTTTCTGAAGGACCACTTTCATAGCATTCTACACCACCACATCTCCCTGTTCTCCTCCCCCACTACCTCCTTACGACAACCCCACAGCACTTATCCCGTTCCTATATCTTGATCTACTATCGTAGTCCCTGATTCATGTTTCTACCATCCCTTCCTCATCTGGTTTTATATCCACAGCCCCTCACCAATTGTAAAGGGCACTGATCCTCCGCTCTGTAAATCAAAGTAAAACATTTTGAAAGCATGTTTGTGCCAAAAATACCTTGCTTTCCCTGCAATTTCCATAAATAAATAAAATACATACTGTGACCTAAGACGCAGTTTCTGTAATCTTGGATAAGGTCAACTCACATTGAAGCTGGCATATATGGGTTTAAAATCTGGAAATAGTTGTAACTGGTGCAAAATGGTTTAGGGCCTCCAGCATGCAGTGTATTTACTTATGCTGACAGATTGATACGTAACGTGAAAAAGTGGAAGGTTTTGAACGAATCCTAACCACTATTGTTGCTCCTGGCACCCTCCCAACTATAATTTTCCAGTCTTCATTCTATCAACGGAGAGAGGGGGTATGTAAATCAGGTGTAGTCCCATGGAATGATATGCAAAACTAGCAAAGAATAAAGCAAATATGTAATCAGTCATATCAGAACAAACACAAACTCACACTTCAGCTGACAATCCTCACAATGGCGACAACTTCTCTGCCGATTGATATTTGGGTTTAGAGTTAAAGTTGTCATTGTATATCAATAGGAAACTTGAGTTAATGTGTCTTTTTTGCATGAATAAATGCCTTTTATTTTCCAAAGGAAGAGCTAAGTGAACACCAATCAAGGAAACCTTCTGCACAGCAAAACATAACCATCATAAAAGATGCAAATCCAGCGGTACGCATGAAAGTGCATTTGCATGTATTTGGATGATTAAATGATGGAATGAAATTCACATTTTTGATCATACATAAAACAATCGTGTTCATGCTTCATTTGTAAAAACACTTAACAGACTCAAATTTCAGGAGGGTTATTTGATAAGGGGTCCATCTGCCTTTTCCGCTAATTGTTCTGCCGGCACCTAATATTTCATATATTGATATTTTTCATTCATGAATGATTCATTGTAAAATGACAAAAAGGCTAATGTAACTAAGGGTATTGCAATTCTAAATTTGGCACAAGGTTTTGATTAGGAAATATATAGGTTTTGGGACACATTTTTATGAGAATATAGAAAAAAGAGGAATGTGTCCCTCTGCTGCTCTACCCTTTTGGCCCAGGAGACAAAGCAGAGATTTAGGAAACAATAAAAAACAATTGTTCCCACAAAACATTTCAACAGCCAAATTAATCCATTGTAATTTAATTATATGGGTTGTTTAAAATAATTACTCATGACTAACAATTAATACTTTTTTTGATTTAATGCATGGTCTGCGTGTTGGGAGATCTATCTAATTCTGCATTGTTTTTTTTAATGTAATTGTATTGTGTACAGTCTATATGTATTGTGGATGCTTTTTGGTTGTCTCACATTGTACAACTTTACCCAGGTGTTTCACTTTTGAGGATTTTAACACAATGAAAGTATTTGTGTTTTTGAATAACTGTAGTTTGTATCATGTGAATTGTATCGACGTGTGACTTTTTGGAGAGTAATTACAATCAATGACGAATTTAGAATTTTAAGAAGAGAGATAGCCCTGTAGCGTTTAGCCACGGCCTGATCTGGGAGGGATATATAACCATATTGTAATACTCTAACATGTAATAATACCATGAGGATACACAAGGAAATGTGATTCTTGACTAGTCTGTGGTATAAATAGCTATGATTTGTGGCAACTGCACTTTCCTATACAAGTTCAACCCATTGCTTAAATGTCATCAAGCCAAACAGTTCAAAATCACATCCTCGCTGGACCACATATATATAACATTGAGGACATTAGAAATTCAACGGGGACTGGATGGAGTGGGTGACATTTAATCCATATTTCTATAAAGACATATTTGACCCACCAATCTTATTATCTATTAGCTTGTAATCGGATCCATATAGCCCACAGTATGGTAACCATATCTCGCATTTAGGCAGATTGTGCTAGTCAGCCATATCTCGCACTTAGGC
Organism: Ambystoma mexicanum; assembly: GCF_040938575.1. Classification (NCBI taxonomy): domain Eukaryota; kingdom Metazoa; phylum Chordata; class Amphibia; order Caudata; family Ambystomatidae; genus Ambystoma; species Ambystoma mexicanum. Next base: position 803,467,633 of record NC_090937.1, on the reverse strand, counting down.
AGATTGTGCTAGTTAGCCATATCTCACATTTGGGCAGATTTTGTCAGGTAACAATATCTTGCATTAGGGAACATTGTGCTAGTCAGCCATAGCTTGCAGTTAGGCAGATTGTGCTAGGCAGCCATATCTTGCATTTAGACAGATTGTGCTAGTCAGCCATATCCCGCATTTGGGCAGTTTGTGACAGGTAACAATATCTTGCATTTAGGCAGATTGTGATAGTCAGCCATATCTCGCATTCAGGGAGCTTGTGCTATTCAGCCAAATCACATTTGCATAGATTGTGTCAGGTAATGATATCTTGTATTTGGGCAAATTGTGCTAGTCAGCCATATCTCACCTTTAGGCAGATTGTGCTAGTCAGCCGTATCTCGACTTTAGGAAGATTTTGTCAGGTAACAATATCTTCCATATGGGCAAATTCTGTTAGTCAGCCATTTCTAGCATTTGCGCAGATTGTGTCAGGTAACAATATCTTGCATTTGGGCAAATTGTGCTAGTCAGCCATATCTCGCATTTAGGCAGATTGTGCTAGTCAATCATAGCTTGCAATAAGGCAGATTGTGTCAGGTGGTGGTATCTTTCATTCAAGCAAATTGTTTTAGGTAACCATAATTTGCATATAGGCCAATTGTTTACTGTCTACTGTTGCACCCCCATTGTATGCGTTTCTCCCTCTATCTATGTTTCCCAAATCTAGGTGTTACTGTGGTAGCAATTTAAGGTGTCCCTTCTCTGCCCAGGTGCCCCTACTGCATTTTCATGACTGCGGCTGCTGCCTCCACCTTTGCACACCCCCACGCCAACACCTCTGACTCTACCTCTGCCCTCAGCAGCCTCCGCCTGTCCATCACCAACACTCTTGACATTATTGCCACAGTTATGAGGATCCACCTGAAACCTACCTATAAGCGTATCAACTGGTATGACACAGAGCTTGCGGACCTGAAATGAAAGTGCAGGACGGCAGAATGGAAGTGGCTAACCTCAGGCTCATCCTCTGACAAACTGGCCTGCCGCCTGCTCCAAAGGCAATACAGACTCGCCATCCGTGCAAAGAAAAGAGACCACATTCAGGCACATTTCTCCGGCGCATCTAACAACACGGCTGAACTTTTCAAGATCTGCAGGCAACTAGCCAACACTCTGCAGTCTCCTCCTCACCTTCTCCTTCCCAGGCCCTCTGCAATGCACTGGCCTCACATTTTACCACCAAAAATCAGGACATCTGACAATTCTTTCTACACTCCCTCTTAACCCATCCCACACCCACTCACCTCCATTCCCCCCTCCCTCCTCCTTCTCCTCCTTCTTGCATGTCACACCTGAAGAAGTTATCAGAGTTGTCCACTCCATGAAGGCCTCTTCTAAATAGGTCTCTCCTTGCTCATCCAGAACTATCAAGGATAACATCGGCTCTCTTGCCCCTGCACTCGCTGATTTCTGCAATCACTCTTTTGCCGCTGGGTCTTTCCCCTCCCCTCTTAAGCACTCCCTTGTGAACCCACCTCTTTCCTGGGGAAGCTGCTTGAGAAGCTGCTCTTGCCCAAACTCAACTCACGCACTGAACTTGTTGGTGGTCTCCATGACCATCAATCTTGATTCTGGGCATCCAGAGGCACAGAATCTGCTCTTCTGAACACCCATGAAGAGCTGCTTGCATCTCTGGACTACAACTCCCCAGCTGTCCTTATTCTTCTCAAACTCTCCTCTGCCTTCGACACAGTCAACCATTCCATCCTCATGCAAAGGCTCCACGATACCCTCAGTATCTCAGAATGGGCACTGGACTGGCTGACATCTTCCAAGTCATCCTGGGCACCTTCTATTCTCCTCCTTCCCTCTCCACCTGTGGTGTATCCCAGAGCTCTATACTCTCCCCCTGGCTCTTTAACATCTACCTTGTTCTCCTTGCATGCCTCATTGCCTCCTTCTCACATCTCTTTTTCAAACTCCCTGCTGACCCTCTTGCACCCTCCATCATCCCTGACTGCATTTCTGGCATCCAGTCCTGGTGCGCCTCCAACTATCTCTGCCTCAACACCTGTAAAACTGAGATCCTTCCCATCAGGACCCCTGCTCCCTCATTCTTCCCCTCACTCTGGCCTTCCTCTTCGGGCTCTCCCCCTGCGCCTTCAACTGAAGCCAGAAACCTCATAGTCATATTTGACTCCTCTCTCTCCTTCCTCCCTCACACTTAGGACATTGCCACGAAGTCCCACTTTCAGCTATTCGTTCTCAAAGGAATTTTACCTTTGTTCGCTTTCCCTAAAGGCTCAATGTGACCCAAGCCCTAGTTCTCTCTAGGTTTGACTACTGCAATAACCTCCTCCTGAATCTACCATCTTCCACTCTGCGACCCCTCCAGCTAATCCAGAACAGGGCAGCATGACTTATCCTTGACCTCAAGCCCAGCGACCGCATATCTCCTGCACTAAAAAGTCTTCACTGGTTCCCAGTTGCTGCACAGATTAAATTCAAATCCCTCTGCATCATCCACAAGGCTGTCTGGGCCAGGGGACCACACTATCTTCAAATTTATCTCGCTAAATGCTCTCCCTCTAGCCTACTATGTTCTTCTGGCATCAACTCTCTGTGTGTTAACAAATCATGCCCAGCTCCTGTCTATTCACAGCACTTGCATCTGCACACCCTCCATCCTGGAGATTTGCACTTACACCTCCAGTGGTGCCAGTCCATGTGGCACTCAAGATTCCTAGCACTTCCTCTGTGGCTCAGCCATGGAAACCCCATTTTAGGCACTTTGTCCCTCAAGTCCTACCTCCATTAAAACGCTAGCCCCCTTGTGATGCTACCTAACAATCCAGCTATGTATACCCACTAGTTTTGTCTTAACTTTTGAGCACTCTCTCCTAACAGCCACCTGTCTCAGTGTGGCAGTTTATGTGCCTGCTGCTCTAGTCTCAATGTGGTACACTAGCTGCAGTCTTTGTAATGTAGCTGTTTTCACTCTTGCTGCTGTTCGTCTCAGATCTGGACGTTCTACCCAATAGCGAGGTACCCCAATTCAAATAAAGTAAAGTTGTTGCTGTGGTCTTAACTTTCTTTATACTTACTTCTGCTGTCTCATATTTGGGCACCTTTCCCAGTAGCCAAGTATCTCTACTCAAAACAGTTATACTCATTGATGCTCTATCTAATTTAGCTGCTTATAGTAGCCGCTGTTGCCTCAAATCTGGGCATCTACATGCACTGATCAGACTCTCTCAAATCTAGTCTTCCCATCTATGGTAGCATCTCAACCACAGCCACTGCCAGTGCCTCCAACCCACCCACCTTCCAGCCACACCCTTACACGACCATGGCGATCAACACACACTGAAGCTGGACAAATGGACAACCTAGATCTCTACCCCCTATATCCTCTTCCCATACATCATACTGCACTCACCCAGACTCCCTCATGCACATACTGCCGCTCACCACACACCTCCCCTCCCACATACAAGAGCAGCTCCCAAGCACTCCGGATTACACCACACCCACCATACGCCACTCACCCTTGCACCCTCATTCTCAAACCCAGTACCACACTCACCCGTAATTATGCACACACACACCACCTCTCACCACACACCTCTCTATTCACATACACAAGGAGCTCTCAGACCATCCAGAATACACTTCATCTGCCCTACATCCTTCATCCTCACACCCTCTTTCCTGAACCCAGTACCACACACACCCAATATCACTCACACACACACCTCCTCTCACCACACACTACTCTACTCTCATACACACAGAGCCCTCATTCTTGAACCCACATTACACCCCACAAAACCTTTTCCCCTCTGACCCCTCCACTCGAACCCCACACACATAACAACCCATCACCACCACCACTCACCACTCACCACACACCCTCCAACTCTCTCACCAGAGGAGCTGTCTGGGCCCCCTCCCTACTACCCCCGCTGACCCTCCTCCCAGCTCTCTCACTGTGCCCCTGTCCATCTCCCCCACAAATACAATCCCAGGGACCACAACACATCTGTCTATCTCTCACACACAATGGGAGGCTCCCCTGAGCACAAATGCCTCTCCTCTCCTCCTGCACATTTCAACCACACCCCCTCCTCACATAAACTTTCGACCTGTCCCACACTCTCACCAAAACGAGCACAGAGGAATCCTGGGGGTGCTGCGACAGCTTACGCCCAACCCCTCCCCTGACCAGTCGTACCCACACGCCAACTCTGGTGCTATCTCCACCTCCCTTGTCTGACCACACCTCCCTCGGCAAGCATTGCCCACCAACATACCACCCTCCCCATTACACCGACCACTACCAGAAGGCTTCCCCCGGCCACCTCTTCCCTTCTCTCAGCTTGGCATGTCTTGCCCTTTCCCGGACCATTGCTTCAACCCTTTTCATGCAGACCCACCCACTCACTCGCACAGTCCTTCAGTATCCAAACACACAAAACTCAGAAGTAGACAAATCCCCTCACCCTCAACTCTACATGCCTCATCAGCCCGACACCTCTCGATCCACCTTGTCTCTCCTAGCCCCACTACCACACCCCCTCTGTCACCCCTGCCGACCACCTCCCTCCTTGAAGACAGCATCCCCATTCCCTCTCCTTCAACCCTCATCATCTCCTTCTTTCCGATACACTGTGAAACAATCCGTAACAACACCTAGCCAGACACCTCTGAACGACCCTGCATCTCCCACCACCACACCTAAATCCTCTGAGCCATTCACTACCAATCAAACTGCCCATCCACTCTGCTGCTCAGTCAAAGACCTGAACCTGCCAACCTTCTCTTCCCAGTTGCAAACCACCCATGACCCTCTACGCACCCATCTACAGTATACCCCCAACCACCTCTGTTCATCCTATTTCACTGCCCTAGATAATCAACCCTCTCCCCACCACCATGACCAACCTACCGGCAACCCCAACCACCCCAGACCTGCCAACCCCAGACAGCCAGAAAAACACCACCCACTACCTCTCACAAAGTCACCTGCCTCAGGTTCAGTGCCCGCTCCGTCACCAAGAACAGGCACAGCATCCATGATTTCCTAACCTCTGAGAACCCCGATCTTATCTTATCTTCATCACAGAAGCCTGGTTTTCAGATAAACTCAAGCCTACTGCTCATGAAGCATTCCCAGCTGACTACTCACTCATCACCCATAACAGACTTTCTAGGGAAGGCGGATTAGCCATCCTCCACTGAAACACAACCCAGCACAGCTAACTGCAAATCCCTCCTAGTCAAACTCTTTCTCTTGCCTACTCTGTCACACAGCTTCCTACTCATCTACAGGCCCCCCGGCTATGCCAGACACTTCACCAACAATTTATTTATGTATTTATTTATTTTTATGGTATTCAACATTTGTAAGGCTCTTATACAAAGGAATAGTGTTTCAAAGAACCACAAGGCTAAATGGGAAGGGAACAGGGGAAAAATAACGATGGCAAAACAGTAAAACAATCAGCCTTGTGGCGTTTGAACGTGCAAGTCCAGCGAGAGAAGTGCAGGAGATAGGGAGGGAGTGGGGGAGCAGAGGAGTGGGCAAGTGTTGGTTGAGGGGCCGGAGGGAGGTTCTAAGTGGAGCCAAGAAAGAGAACCTTCAGCTAAGTACTAGTGCAGGTGGCTCCCATGGGAGGGTGTAGACCCTCCAAGCAGGGGCCTGCAAGGGCAGTGCAGTGGGTAGGGGGGTGCTGCTATCGACTCCAAAGAAGGGCCTGGAATCCTGTGAGATTCATGATTATCGGGCCACCAGTCACAGTGACAGTTGTGTGAGTAGCAGGGAAGGGAAAGATGGAAAGATGTAGAGAACAGCAGAGTTTTTAGCAGTTTCCGGAACTTGAGGAGGTCTGGCTCAAGTCTGAGAGGGGCAGGGAGGCTGTTCCAAAGGGAGGTGCCAGCCAAGGAGAGGGACCTGTCCCCTACTCTCTGCTTGGAGAAGCATTTGACAGTCAAGGAGTTGGAGTTAGAGGAGCGTAGAGCTCTAGCAGGGGATTATTTAAAGAGGCAATGTTGGAGATAACATGGTCCCAGGCCCCAGAAGGCCTTGTGGAGGATGAAGAGGGTCTTCAATTTGATCCTTGCAGCCACCTGGAGCCAGCGGAGAGATGTGAGGGCTGGAGAGATATGGTCCCTGGGCTTGAGGACAAGGATAAGATTTGCAGCCCTATTCTGGATTAGCTGGAGTGGGCATAGGGAGGAAAGAGGGAGATTGAGAAAGAGGCTGTTGTAATAGTCCAGCCTGGAGAGGACCAGAGCTCTGAAGACATTGAGTTCTGGGGAAGGCGAGGAAAGGAAGAATGCCTCTGAGGAGGTGAAGCTGGGAGTGGGACTTCTTAGTAAGGTCCATGATGTGAGGGTAGAAGGAGAGAGCGGAATGAAAGATGACCCTGAGAATTTTGGCCTCACAAGATTGTAGGGATAGAGTGCCCAAAGAGGGTGGCCAGAGGCTAGCAGGAAAAGATGTTGCAGGTGTCCCAATCAGAAGAATCTTCTTCTTACTGACATTAAGGTAGAGATTGTTAGCTGAGCACCATGCATGAATGATGGACAGGCAGTCAGGGATCAGAGAGGAGGACAAGGAAGTAGTAGAAGGAAGCTTGAAGGAAAGCTGTGTGTCATCTGCATTACACTGGAAATGATGAGAGAAGTAGGAAATCAGGTGAGCAAGATGGGCAATAGTAATATTGAAGAGCCAATGTGATAAGATAGAGCCCTGGGGGACCCACAGGTAGGGCGTGAGATGGTGGAGTAGAAATGGCCCGATTGCAATTGGGAAGGGCAGTTAGTGAGAAAAGTGGTCAGCCAATCCAGTGTCCGGTCAGTGATACCGAGGGTGTCACAGAGTTGTTTTATGAGGATGGTATAGTTTAGCATGTCAAAGGCAGAGGAGAGATCAAGGAGAATGAGTACAGCATGAGAGTTGGATTCGAGAGATGCAAGCATGGTTTCAAGGGTGTTCAGTAGAGCAGTGTCCGTGCCTCTGGATGCCCGGAATCCAGATTGATGGCCATGGAGGCAAACAACAAGATCAGCGTGGAGAGTCAATTGGGGGAGGACCAGCTTCTCCAAGAGTTTACCCAGGAAGGAGGTAGTTGAAATAGGGCAGTAGTTGGCCGGGCAGGAGATGTCAGAAGACAGATTTTTTAAGAGATGGAGCACAAGGGAGCAATTGAGGCATAGAGGGAAAGAGCCAGGAGCGAAAGAGTGGTTACAGTAGCAAGAGCTGGGGCGAGAGAGGAGATGTTGTCTTTAATGGCTCTGGAGGAGCAGGGGAGTACCTGTTTGAAGGAGACCTTCATTGAGCGGACCACTGCAGTGACCTCATCTTATGCTATGGAGGAGGGAGGAGAGTGAAGGGGTTGGAAGGAGAGGAGCCCAGCAAGGCAGGGTAGCAGGCGAGGGAGTGGACATGTGAATGGAGAAGAGTGGGGACAAGATGTCCTAAGTTTTTGATGTGAAATGGAAAGCCAAAGCGGTGTAGAGAGCCTGGCAATGGAGGAGAGAGGTGGAGACTGTGGCTGGATTTGCGAGTTCCTTGCAGATTTTGAAAAGCCTGTGTGACTCAATAGCGGCCATTCTAGTTAGCCACCCTGCACTCACTCTACTGGGAGACTTTAACATCTGGTTCAAACTCCCCAACACCTCCATGACTCTATCCCTGGTCAACAGCCTAGAGGCACTGAATCTTACCCAGCCTATCACAGGACCCACGCATACTGCTGGCCACACTCCAATGCCATTTCTTCTCTTCCAAACTCATCACCACGTCCAACCCTCAGCCTTTCATATGGACATACCACTCTGCCATACCTTTCTCTCTCCGCACACCGCTGCCACACCCAAACCCTCCTCTACCCCTACATCTCATTCCAAGTGCTGGAACAAGGTCAAAGTACTGCTAGACATGCCCAAGCTGCTGTTAAGCGCCCTCCCCTCACTCCTGACCACAGATAGACCCTTCCCCATAGATATCTTTGACTCCAGGCTAAACGACTCTCTCATTCCCCTAACCACTTCCTGGTCCGCCCCCTCATGCAAAGGAACAATCCCAAATGGTTCACCCCACCTGAAGACTCTAAAAATCCATAACAGCTCCCTTGAGCGCAAGTGGGGAGCTTCAAGAAACCCATAAAGCAAATCAATACTTGCACAGCAACACAGAAATTGCAAATCAGAGATCTGAAAAAGCCTATTATAATAAAAGGATCCTGAACTGCTATAGAGGCAGCAAAGTGATCCACAGTATCATCACAGAATTCCTGAATTCACCCTGCAGCATAGCCCTGACTGCCTCCTCACAAACGCTCTGCAACTCCCTGTCTTAACACTTCCACAAAACAGCCCTAGACAGGACAGCCACTCTCAACACCAAACTCTCTTCCTGTCCGCCCGCCCCACACCCACACTACAAGACCTAACCCTACCCACCCCCAAGAACCCTTCTTTCTTCTCTTTCAGCCCTATCTCGAACGAGTAGTTCAGGAAACTAGTATTCATCAGCCAACCCTCCGGCTGCCTCCTTGACCCTCCTCCTGCATCTCTCCTCAAAAATATCTCCACCTTCACCTGTGCAGGAGAATTGCTGAAGTCCATTCCTAACAACTCTGTCACCTCTGGCAAAACTGTGCATGTCAAACCTCTGCTTAAAGAAAGTATCCCTTGGCCCTCTCCTACCAATCAACTTCAGGCCCATCTCCAGCACCTGATTCCTGGCAAAGCTCATCGACCGCACTGCATAATCACAGCACAATTGTTTTGTGGACTCAAACAATCTCCTAGACCCTGCACAGTCAGGTTTCCATCCATGCCACAGAACCGAAAGCAAGCTGAAATCTATCTGGGAGGATCTCAACGTCACAGCAGACTCAGAAGGATGCGCAGCACTTGTTCTTCTTGACCTCTTGGCATTTGACACCATTAACCACATTATGCTCCTTGACAGACTGCACTGCCTAGGGATATGAGATTTAGCACTCACTTGGATCACCTCAATCCTCACTAATAGACAGCAAATCACATATCTCTCCCCTTTTCTCTCCTCTGCACGCTCGGTAAGCACTGGTGTAGCCCAAGGCACCTGCCCAAGGCACCTGCCTCTCTCGCATTCTCTTCAACATTTACATGACCCCCCCTGCCCAGGATTATCTGCTCACACAACCTCACCTGCTATAACTATGAGGATGAATCATCTTGAAAATTCCGAATATGGACCACATACACTCGCTCCCACCCTGATTTAGCAGCATGTCTCTTTGACATTGACCGCGGGATGACGATTAACCATCTCCTTCTGAACCCAGGTTAAATGGTGATTATTTTATGTGGCAAAATTGCTCTAATTCCCCAACTGACTCCCTGGCCCATCTCACCCCCCCCTCTCCCTCTGGAGCATCACCACTGTTGAAAACCTCGGCTGCACAATGGACTCGGACCTATCCCTGTATCACTACACCTACAATGCATCTAAATCCTGTCATTTCCACCTTAGGCTCCGGAAGCACATCTTCCATTACCTCACCTAATCCAAAAGACTGCAATTATGTCCATTGTCATATCCAGACCAGACTTGATTATGCAAACTCCTACCTGAGTGCACAGGTCTACCAGCTAAACAAACTCCAAAGAGTACAAAATGTGCCTGCCAGACTGCTTCTTGCATTGCGACAAATAGACCACATCTCACCCACTCCATCCTGATAAACTGTCTCCATGATTCCCTTGGCATCACTGACTGGGCACTGGAGTGGCTGATCTCTTTCCTTTCAAACAGACACTCCCAAGTACAAATGTGTCCTTTTCTCTCCTCCATCTCACTCCCTACCTGTGGCTTCACTTAGGGCTCTATCCCTTTGCCATGGTTCTTCAACATCTCCCTGGCCCCTCTGGCTACTTGTTCTCCACCTTCACCCCTCATTTCCAGTGTTATGCAGATGACACACAGCTCTCCTTCAAGCTGCCATTCTCTTCTGCCCCCCCACTCTCTTATACCTAACTGCTTGACTGCTATCCAGGCTTGGTGTTCAGCCATTTATCTCTGCCTTTATACCAGTAAGATGGAGATCCTTCTCATTGGGATGCCTGCTCCTTGTTTCCCCATCACTCTTTTGCCAGCCTCCTTGGGCCTCCCGCCTTCACCCACCTGTGAAGCCAAAAACCTAGGGATCATCTTTGACATCTGTGTCTTTTTCTCTCCACACATCAATGACCTTGCCAAGAAGTCCAACATTCAGCTCCACATACTCAGGGAAAATCTACTTTTCCTCAGCTTCCCCAGAAGCTCAAAGTCTCCAGAGATCAGGTTCTCTCTAGGCTGGACTACTTCAACAGCCTCTTCCTTAATCTGCCTCTTTCCTCCCATAGCCCCCTTCAACTAATCCAGAATAGGATTGCAAGACTTATTCTTGGCCTCAAATCCAGGGACTACATCTCTCCAGGCCTAACATCTCTCCACTGGCTCCCGGTGACCGTAAGGATAAAATTCATGACCCTATGCATCAACCACAAAGCTGTCTGGGGCCTGGAACCTCTTTGGAGCCAGCTTTCCCTCCCTAAATACCTCCCTGCCAGAGTCATCTAGTCCTCTGGTTCCAACTCTGACTGTCAAATGCTTCTCCAAGCAGAGAGTGGGAGGTAGATCCCTCTCCTTGGCCGGTTCCTCCCTGAAATTGCCTCCCTACCCCCCTCAGACTTGATCCAGACCTTCTTATGTTCCAGAAACTTCTCAAGATTTTTCTTTGCTCCTCTTCCTTCCTCTACCCCTCCCTTGCTAATCGCTCCCTCTGCCGCTGTGACTGGGCCTGGTCCCTTCTCTGTCATACAGGGGCCAGAGCAACCCCCTACCCATGCCCCTCAGCATCCATTGCCAGCGCTCGCCCTTGGGCTCCCCCCTCCGAACCAGCATCAACCTGGTCCACCCTGTCCACTGCACTTCCCCTCCCTTCCCCATCTCTGTCCTGTGGCACTTTCTATCTTGGCCCCACAGCACATGCCAACCCACCTCCCTTTGGGCACCCCACTCCTGCACTTCTCCCTCTCCCCTCCCTTGCACACATTCTTTTGTCTTGTACTCGCACGGTAGGTTTGTCACAAGGGCAACATTAAAATGTGTTGCTTTATTTCTTTTTTCCATGCCCCCCACCAGTTTGTATTGTGGCGCCTGGAAACACTTGTGTGTAGGTGCCATGCAAATGTCCAATACATTTAAAAAAATACATGGACTCCCAATTGGATGCAGGGCCACCTTCAAATTCCAATGTATTACCCACCGAGCAGTGCACAAAGGGGGCCCCAAATTCTTACAGTAAAATATTATGCCTTACCACCCTACTCGCACCTTAAAGTCAAGCACTGCCCTCCTCCTAGTAGTCCCCATCTCCAATTTGGCCAGGATTGGAGGATCTGCCTACTCCAACCTTGGGAAAACTTTGTCGAACTCACTGCTTCCCCGAATTAGACAAGCAAAGACTACATGGCTTTCCGGAAGGAACTCAAAACCTGGCTCTTCGCCTAATGCCCTGACCACTCAACTTACTACCACGACCAAGAAATGGCATGTTATTCTGCTAAATATGGGCCTTTTATAGACTCTCAGGCCAGATGATATCTACACCCATTATCTGGAACCTTTGTCTCACACTTGAAACCCAAATCGTAGTAGCACCCAAGTACATGACGGAACTGAATCATTACCTTCTTCTGCCAGGAATACTGTACACTCTGTGGCCTAGAGATATTTTATCTATCTCCAATAATCTGGAACGATTCTGCTAGACACGTAACCCAAGCACTAATAGCACTTATGAGCTTGATCAATGCCATGCAATTATGCACTACACTATGAAATGCATATGCTTGCTAATCCTATTAATCTGTAAATCCATGAGCAGAACTACATACCAGGGGCCATCTAGCACTTATTTATCTAATCGCACCTCTCTGGGAATGTATTTAGCAGAACTAGCTACCGGGAATCTATCTTGCAGAACTACCAACCCAGACACTAATAGCACTAATGAACATGATGATTGCTGTGCAAATATGCACTGTGCTATCAGTTCAGGAAATGCCCTTGCTTGCTAATCCTACACATCTGGAAATCCCTGACTAGAGCTATATACAGAGGACCATCCAGCACTTATTCTTTGCTAATACCATCCATCTGGCAATGTATTTAGCAGAACTACCTATTGGGGAACCCACCTAGCAGAACTTCCAACCGAGGACCTCTCTAGCCCCTATACAGTAAAGACATGAGTTGGGACAGATCTGCCTGTCTCCACCTACCAGTCTTCACCAAAGCAATTTGACTCACCAAGACACAGGGATTACCTTAGACTAACAGCCCGTACCCAACGGGAGATACCATCGCCTCGACAAGGCACTGGAAGCTCAACAGGAACAGGGTCCCCCTGGAAAGCACACAGACACTCAAACACATCATTATGCTAACTCTTTCCACTGCATCAACAAACAATAGAATGCAGCTATACCCATTGATTAATTCGACCTAGCTGCACACATACTTATACATCTCTTTGATCACCTCAACAGTCTTTAGAACACAGCTATACCCCACAAAATCGGCCTATCTGCACACATAATCTCATTCACAATCCCCAGCACTGCCAGAATGCAGATAACAAAGTCCATTGGCATTGCTGCACACATTCTATTGATCTCACACTACCACCACACCTAGCACTAGCATGCAGCTAGACAACACTTATTCCACACTGGTTGCACACATACCGAGTGTACCCAAACACGTTTTAATCATACCAATGGTAAAAAGTGCTGTACAAATGTCCAATAACATGACATAACCTAACATGTCAATTTTGCTAGGTCATCAACTACACTTTATTATGTGTCAAAATACTTGTTTCTAGCTTTAAGTTGCTTGTGGTGCTAATTACAAAGGTGCTCTAAGTAAACCCCGGTTGTAGTTACCTTGTAATTGATGATATAACAACGGTTTGATGATAATATTTCTGACTCTGCAAGCCATCCCTCCCTGGGATGGGCATACAGTTCCTGGATATGCACGTAGAGGACTAGTTGTTTTATCCACCCACACAGAGGACGTTATTTCAAGATGGTGCTCAGGATTCTTTTTCACTCATAGTGACGTTTGGACAGAGGGTTTCTCATCAGGTGAATGCAAATACAAATGTGCATGGAAGTAAAGAGAACATCCTGCTCTGCATTGGGTGTAGGTTTTTGGGGACTATGTTTGAAGGACTTGTGAATGGATCCAGGTGTCTGGTATTCTGTTTCATCATTGGGATTTTTTAACAGCTATCTATTAAGCAACATAGCAAGTCTCAAAGAAGATGAAATGTTCTCCAGTGCTGGTATCGTCCCAGGTTGTGGTGGGAGAATGATTTGAGGCCTGCGTCATAAGCTGATGTGGCTAATGTGACATAGCTCAACTTTTTTTTCTTACATGAGAGAAGATAGATGTAGTGTTTCCACTAGAATATTGGTGCTGGGCTGCACATGCATCACTTAGAACAAATACATTGTTTTAGTGAAAGGAGTGTCATCCTATGGCCAGGCTGTTTTGACTCACCCCCCAGGCAGTGATTTGTTGAACAGGTACCACGGCACATCTGTTACCAAAAGGGTTTGATCTGCACAATCTGATACAAGTGCTTTGATTACACCCTATGTTGCAAATATAGTGCTTTGCTGCTGTGTTTTTGTGTGTTTTTGTGAGTGAATGAACTATCTACCCTCTCCCCAACTCACGGGAATGTCAGTATTTGAAGCACTTAAACAGGATGGGGTGTTGGCTAAGGAGAAGACAGGAATTTGATAAGAGAAGATGGTTATGAGCTGGTCTCAAACCATTATTCGTGCCATACTAATGCAATGATATGTTTATAACATGTGCTTCTGTTAACCAAATAACCTGCATTTGTGAATTGTTCTATATTTCATTGTTTTTTGTTGGTGGTTCTGAATAATTGTTTGTACTAATTCTGATATGACGTATTTCCATGAAATCTCAACAGATGAAGTGATTTCAATGTGTAGCTTTTAAAACATTAATTGTGGTAAGGTGATCACAACAAATATATTTTTCTATGACAACACGTGGTTCAAGGTGTAGTTCTATTGTTTCATCCATTCGTCATTAATGTTGCAGACGACGTGTCGTAGTACCACAAATTAAAAATAATGTTCTCTGGTTACATATTTATGATTTCTGGATTAAGGTCATTTCATCTGCAGACTACACTAAACTACAACTACAACTATTAGACAGTGTGTCAATACATTTTATGTAGATTTGTGATGTTATAGCGAAAAGGCCGTCCGCACATGTTACTCTGACTGATATAATTGGCATACTTCTGTATTGTTCTGTACCTGAATAAAGGCCAGTAAAGCCGATGGCCGATGGTGCTGGTATCCAACTTTGTGTTAAACTTTCCCTAGTGCACTTCTCACCCTCATGGTCACTTGATAAGACAATTCTGGATACACCAATTGTGCACCTCCTTAAACGTTTCCATCCTCTTTTTCATCAGTTTCATGAAGTAGGAGAAAAGTGCATCCCGAAATTGTTCTTAGATAGTAATGCGAATTCTGGATACACCAATTGTGCACCTCCTTAAACGTTTCCATCCTCTTTTTCATCAGTTTCATGAAGTAGGAGAAAAGTGCATCCCGAAATTGTTCTTAGATAGTAATGCGTGGTGAATTCTTTTATTGGAGCGATGCAAACATTTCCCATGAATATTAGGGAGCGACGGAGCATTGTGAGGGAGCCCGAATCAATGATGGGTTGTTTGAAGGGTTCTCACACAAAGAAAATTATTGAACCATGGGTTAATCGTGCATTTTACAATACACTTTCTGTGAAAAAATTGGATAAAAAAGTCTTGCAGTTTGCAATCACTTTGGAGGCTAACACAGGCAGAAATCTAATAGATGGTCATTCACAAATTGGTTTCACTTAGATGGAATTTTGGGGTTGGGAAATGTGATTCACTTAGATGTTTTTTTGGGGGTAGGAAATGTGTTGCACTTTGCTGGAGTTTTGGGGGTAGGAAATGGGTTGCACTTAGATGGAATTTCGAGGGTAGGAAATGAGTTGCACTTAGATGGAGTGTTGGGGGTAGGAAATGTGACACACTTGAATGGATTTTGAGGTTAGGAAATGAGCTGCACTTAGATGGATTTTTGGGGGAGGAAATGGGTTGCTCCTAGACAGATATTTAGGGTAAAACATTAGATACACTTGAGTGGATTTGAGGTTAGGAATGGAGTCGCAATTAGAGGGATTTTGAGGGTAGGAAATGGAACACACTTGGCTGGATTGTTAGCGGTGAGAAGGGTGTTGCACCTAGATGGATTTTCAGGAGAGGGTAGGATTGGAGTTGCACTCTTTCATTAGCCTGTCCATTTAGGCAGATGTTGTGATGATGTCTTGTCCCCAGCACTCTGAAGATCATAGGGAGAACTGGTCATTGCACCTTGAATTACTTTTTGCACCTAGACAATGTATTAGGATTGGCCCTTCTGCACCTAAATATCTGTCAGGACAGCTTAACAGTTCATGCAGCCTTGGTAAATTACTAGTGGTAACTATTTGTCACAGCCGCAAGAATTGACAGAGGATGACACTACCTGCACAAATAGGTGCATGTACAACAATTCTCCTTCAGAGTTTCTAGGTACATATAAACGCACCAATCCGGTGGACGTCGGCCTCAGGAATGGCTATCCGCACACATAAGAATACAGAAACGACTATCACAAATTCAGCCTCACTGTCACATAATTGTTCCGCCTACCTCTGCCATCAGTATGCAGCAAAGACCTATGACAAATTTGAGCCAGTTGGACACATAGCATGTCTATTGCCCTCATGGCATCTCCTGACCCCTCTCAGCACCTCGCCACATGCCTGACCTTGTGGATTGCTTTCTACCAGGAGCCTGGCCAGCCCTGCTAAGCCTTATTGTGGCTAAATGCACACACACATTTGAATCCTACTCTGTTTTCTCCAACATTCTGGACTTCGGTCCCGCAAGGGTGCTCCTGCAACTAGCGCATTGAGACTATAACAATTGTAAAAGCCGTTATATAAATGACAACTACAATACAATACAAACAGTGCCCAGGAGCATTATACGGTGCATTTTAAAGATGCTGTTGCACACAATATATCGCAGTATTCTGCCAGTGTAAAACACATGTGCCTACTGCCTGGGCCCATAAATGACAATGCTGGCTTCACCAATATATGTCATAAGTCCAACAGAAGAAAATACTAGTGTGGTCTCTGGCCATAATGGCAGTATTATTTTTTATTTTTCATTTTTTTTAATGTGCCATACAAAACAAATTGTACTTTTAACACAAAACAACGTTGACAATTAAATAGAATATAGCATTTCATAAACCCCAAAATCAGTTTAACAAGAAATAAAATCACATCCTACAGATTATGCTCAGCATTCTAAAACCAATCCATTAAGAGACAACTGAACGAGACTTTAAAAAGTCCAACATACGTATATATAGAGACAATTAATTACAGTTTATGATCCACCGCAACAGATCTTGCTCTGCGGGAATAAAGTTCAGCGAAAGAATACGAGTCTGCAAAGTCCACAGGCTAGGGTACTGTACACACAAGTGCTTAAAAGTGTCTATTTGCTTGTGACAGTGGCGACAGAGTCTCTGTTCCTGAGGGACATTGTTTTGGTGACCCAGTATTTCTTGTGTTGGCACCAGATTTAATCTAAATCTTAGGGTTTGCAGCCTGAAATATCTTGATGGATATTTTATTAAATGAGATGAGACAGTATTAAAACTTTTGATTGTGTACACAAAATGGTCAGTTTTATCTTTGTAGTTTTAGGTGTGATACCCAATTATTCCTTGGATGTGCCTATTAGTTGTAATGTATTTAAACACTCTGCAGACCAATCAACTAATACCTGGCATGACCTTTTACTCCACATAGCGTTTAAAACTTCATCAATTGAGGCTGGCGGAGGAGCCAAGATACCTGCAAACATCTGCAATTTTCCCCAGTCGATCATAGTTTCAATGGGCAACTGGCCTAATTCAAACTGTATCCCCACTAATGGGACCGACTGGGGTAAACGCAACAGCCCTCTCCACAGTAGACCTTCCAGTTTTGACCATTCAACTCGTAACTTCCGTGATTGTTCCCCATATATAAGTTTCGGGACCATTTTCTGTTTATACAGCTTTAGGGCTGGCAAAATCGAAAATCTTCCAAATTTTGCATCAAAAAGGCGCACTTAACAAGTGCTCCAAAGAAATCAGCTTTCAGGTCCACCAAGAGGTCAGAGCCACACAAGCTGTCATAAACAGGCGTCCCTAAGTATGTGAATTTATTAACCACCTCATGACTGCCAGTTTTTAGTTTCCAAGGTATCATTTAACATTTTTTTTGCCACCTTTTACTACCAAAATCTTTGATTTCACTGTGTTTAACAACAGATCCAAACTATCCAAAAACCTTTGAAATGCCCCTTATATAGAAACAAAATAGAAATGGGGTCAGCAAACATCCTTGACGTAAACCCCTATTGGTCTCAATCCACTGTCTATACCCTGCATGCGCATCAAGCCTCACCCTAATTCTAGTGCCAGTATGCATTTCCTCTAGTATACCCAACAACGGAAGGGGCAGCCCTGGTCATGCATCTTTCTCCAGAGCAAGGCCCTATTTACATGATCAAAGACCTTGCTAATGTCCAAAAAAGCCAGAAAAACTGGTCTGGCTTGGGCTTGCACTTGATGGGCAAATCTAGCACAAAACTATTTAGCGCTGTCCCCATACTCTGTCGCAAACCCACCTGGTAAATATCCAAAGAATTGGACTCATATGCCCATTTTTGGAGCTCTTTCAGCAACATTTTAGCAAAAATGTTATTCGAGGCATCCAAAAGTGATATCGGCCTATAGAACCGTGGGCATGACCTATCGCCTCCTTTAAAAATCAGTATTATGATGGCAGCAGACCAGGTTTCTGGGAAGACTTTTTTATCAAGAATACTTGAGAACAAATCTGACAGCAATTTAGACCAATAATTTGGATTTTCTTTAAATGTTAAATTTGAAAAGCAGTCAGGGCCTGGAGCATTGGATTGTTTGCTCCTTTTAATCAACAGATTAATGTCCTCAAGATCTCACTTAAGTATCCGCTTCCACCCGGCCTGAGACCATACAGGAGAACTACCTTCCCCAAACTTCATCTATAGTTCCGTAAAATATTTAACCCAGGTTTCCTCCAGGATCGCATGGGACTGCAAGAAAGACTCTATACCTTGCGGCTTAATTCATTGCCAGAATTGGCCTGAATTATTACCTAACATATAGGCCGGCAGCTTTTCCGAATCATTAATGTAGAGCACAAATGTCCTTGCCTTTAACCAGTTTCTGTAGGCTTGTTTTATCCTGCAAACCTCATCTTTGTACCCTACTGGAGGGACTTTTTTAGCCCCTTAATCTCTTTTGGAATTTTTTTCTTACGGGACTGGATTTCTCAATCAAAAACATAGTTCCCATCTGTTTTGTGTACCCCCTTCTTCAAATGCCCATTTGTAGTTAGGCTACCTAAAACCTCCTGTATTGATGAGGCAAAGCCTTTGGGGGAGCATAAGTACTCCAACCTCACCAATGACATGTTTGTGATCACCTCTTCAAAGGCTTTTGCAAGTTTTGGAACCCATCTCACCTCACAGTTCCTTGGGTTTGTTTCTACTAGTATGTGCATATCACTCTCTTTCTTTTTAAGAAGGAAGAGTATCCTATACACCAGTAGCATGTGAACACTCTGGTAGTGTAGATTCAATGAGCCACCCCCTAGGGCTAATTCAGCGGAGACAAAGACATAATCTAGAGTAGTTTTCCAAGGTCCTGTCATCCATGAAAACTTGGGAGGTATGTCACCTTGCACATTCCCACTCACAATTGACAAATCCCAGGCTTTCAGTGCTTGGATAACTCTTTTGCCCCTAAGGCGAAACCCCATAGCCACACCACTTTTCTGTTCATTGCCAAATACCAGTTATCCTCCAGGCTTTCCGCATTAAAATCACCTAGGAATATAAGTGACACACCATCTTCTGGAAATTCCCCCAATAGAGTAAACGAAAGTGCCGTCAGGGCCTCCTCCAGTTGTTCTTTATCTGGACGTTCACCAAAACGTACCTAGTGTACAGCCCATCTGCCGCCTCCTACCAAGTCAACATTCCCACCAACGTTTCCGCTCTGTCAACTTCAAATTTTTTAATGGACACCTCATGGGATCACTTAATAGCAGTCAAGAGTCCGCCAAATGGCCTTCGCTTAAGGCCTCGTAAGGCCTTAGTGTAGATAGCTTCAAATCCCTCAATAATAGGGGTATCCTAGAGCACTGTTTCTTGTAAGCACACTATATGAAATGACACAAAGAGGTCTTTGTTATTCAAAATATTTCTGGAACCTCTAGAATTCCAAGAGGCAATTAACCAATTGGAACATCGTGTAGAGTGTTCTTGCTTACCTTCTTGTGTCCATCTGTGACTTCCCCCTTAGGACCAGGCTCCAGTAATCCCTGTGTAAGACGGGTCCTGTGTGAATCCCCTTGAACTATACATGTCTGAGAATTGGGCACTAGTCGATCCACGTAACCTCCTACCCGTGTCTGGATAAATTGGGGCCAATCTCGAGATTATTGAAGGCCCTGCATCAGTGACTTCAAATCCCAGTGCTAGTAATCGCTCTTTTTCTGCCATAATGACCTCCTTCGTTATAAATGACCTCAAATGGAGTTTTACTTTATCGCAGCAGTTCTCATATACAAATTCTACTGTCATAATATCACCTTAGGTCAAAAATCACAAATTTGGGATTTCATGCATCAGGGACAGAGTATAATGTTTACCAGCATGGGTATCTTTAATGGCCATTTATGCTTTTGTGATTCAACAGTATTAAATCTGACCCGACAGGGCCAGATCTATTTCCGAGGCCTGTATCAACTTTTAGTTGTTGACTCTTTGGTTGACCAGATCCTATAACTTCAACTATTTTGGGGAGCAGTACCGGCATATCTAACTGGATTTCGCCACCATCTTTTACCCCCTTAAGTCCTTTGCTATTACTGGTTTTGACATTATAGCATAAGTTCTTACCTTGGGGGGTTGCCCTTTGAACCCCTTGTTCAAGGAGGTCTTGACTAATGAGTTTGCTTTTGCGATCCCACCAGTGGTACCATCTTAGTACACAACATTTCCCAGGCCCTTTACCCACGTAGTTATCTGTTATTGAGAGCCCCTCTGCTTCTTCCAGAATCACCTCAGCCTCAGTCTCATCGTCTAATGGATAAACCAAGATGTTACTCAAGTCAAATGAAGGACTATCCCCCTCTTCATCATTTAACATGGGTACTACAGATGTAACTTGATTCACAGGCACATTTTTAATAATCTTACCAAAATTGGTTTTGAAGAAATCACGTTTTTTTTGGTTCCAGGGCAGTCCTATCAGCTTGTACTTGCTTATCAACCTCTAATCTTAACTTTCTCAGAAACATCCTTGAACCTTTATTATTTTGTTTCTGTGGTAATTTACAATTTTTTAGGTTTTTTTCCCCTAAAGGTTGAACTTTGCACTTTACTACAGGGTCTCTGTTAATCTTTTGATTCTTCTTGGGGCTACTCCTTATTAAGGTGTGCCCCGATCCCCTGGACATAATAAAAAATGATGCTGATGGTACAGTGCCTAGAGGAACCTCTATTTTTTCCATAGTGTTAGCGGTTTCCACCAAAATCTGTGCACTTGTAGTAAATCCTCCCTGTGTTTGCATATTCCCCTGTTCAGGGTGAAGTACCTTGCCCGGAGAGATATCCCTTTTACTTGGTACGGTATTGTAAATTGATACTGCCATTATGTAACCCTCCAAAAGGTGGACTTTATTCAGCAGTTCCTTAACTGATTGTCTTAAATCCCAGATTTCAAAATTAAGTGTCTCATAGCCTCTATCCATTGAATATAGGATACGGGTAAGGATGGGGAAGGACAACTCATCCACAACTGGGGGTTGTACCCCCTTCCCCCTCCCTAAAATCCCTGGGGACACATTCCAGCATCACAACACTCTTTGTACTCTCACCCTTCCAGTCATAGCCCTGAAGGGCAGATCTTGTAGGTGACTGCGTCAATCATCCCTCTTCACAAACTATGGACATTCCCAGACGTTGGTGCGGCCTTATTTCCTTATGGCCAATCTCCTGAACAAGAGCATCCGGGCAAGAACAGTTGTTTTTTTTTAAATCCCTTATCCTCTTTCTCAACTCATGAGAGAATGCTGGTGCCAATATCGATATTTCAGATACCAAGTCTCCCCCCACATGATTCGCCCCTCTAACCATTGTATTAAGATTTTCCTCAATATTAAGTAGGGTCTGATTTATATTAGCCAGCGCCCCGTCTCCATCATCTCTTGTTTATCTAGCCCAAGGGAGGCCAGTATTATAAGAAAACATGTTGATGATGGCACTGCCATTATATGCCAGTACCCTCACATAAGAATGTACTCATGTTGGATTTACCCATAAGGGCCATAAGCAATGCCATGCCACACTAGGAACATATTTCCATACTGGCTTCACCAGTGTATGGCAGTAGGGCCATTTATGAATGCTCACCATATTGGTGTTTCCCATACTGCCAGTTAAAACATGCCATGCTGTTGTAAGAACACATGTCATTGCAGATATGTAGACCTGGAAGCTCATTTAAGAAAACACATCATGCTTGCTTTATTCATATTGTCAGTATTAAATGGCATGACACTATAAGAAAACAAATCCAGACTGGCTACAACAATGTAGGCCAGCATGGCCAGATAAGAACACTCATCATATTGTCTTTGCAAGCAAATCCACACTGGCTGTACCAATGTAGATCGGTATGCCCATTTAAGAACACACATCATGTTGACTTTTACCCTAATGCCAGTAAGAAATGTGACAGTACTGAAAAAAAAACATGCCCATAATAGCTGTCCCAATGAAGGCCAGTATGGCCACGTAAAAATACTAATCATGTTGGCTTTGCCCATAATGCATCAAGTTGACTATGCCCATTATGCTAGTAAAGCATGCTGAGACACATTAAGAAAGGTTTCATACTTGCTGCTAACATTTAGGTCAGTATTCCACAAAAGAAATTGTATCATGTTGGCTTTGCCCATAATGCCAGTAATACGTGAATGCATGAACACATGCTACACCAAGAAAATAAAATGCTGGCTGCTCCTATGTAGTTTTCCCCAATGTAGAAACACTCATAAAGTGGCCTTTTCCCATAATGCCAGTAAAGTAAAACAATAGCATAAATACATGTCACTGTAACTAACTATCCATGGCTGATCCAATGACCTTCTTAGCACTGAGACACTGAGACACTGCACACACACATTCATATCCATTCACACATGCAATCATGCACCCAAACAAAATACAAGCGGATTTCTCATTGAAATATGCGTCCGTCAAGAACATTCAACCTACACTCTCATTCACAGGCACACAGATTCACACCATACATAACATGCACACCATACAAAACATTCACACTGCACTCTCATTAACACATGCACTTGCACCAAGACAACCCAGTGCATGCATGCATACATAAATACAAAATTACATTGTTTATTACCTGCTCCTGCTGCAGACTTGATTCCCCAACAAGCTGCTTTTTAGGCACTTGTACTCTTGTGTTAACAGGAACCAGGACATAGTAGGAGATCTGACTGGTTCTTGACATGCTGATTGGATCCAGTGCACCAGAAACTGCCACCCCAGGCACCCTATATTTGCCTAGAGATATATGAGTGCCGCCTGTGCACATACAGCCAGGCAGTTCCCAGCCTGCATGCCCAATGGGCCAAGCAAGTATGGGGAAGCAACACATCCACGACCTTCCATGGCTTCAAAATATAAAGAGAAACCATATTTCCCTCATTTTGTAAGCTCAGTGACTCCTCCAGAATGGGTGTCTGCTTTGTCCCACTTTCCGATTATGGTCAGTCACCACAGCTCTTATAGAATATTATGGAAAGTATAATTGCCCAATTCTCATTTGCCACCCACAATCTTTGCACAAAAGCTACATTATTCTGTATGCCTTCCCGAAGGTGTGAAGACACCCAATTAGATTGCTAGAGAATCGAATGAAAGCTTTCTCAGGCTGGCCCTCAAAGAGTATCCAGGGCTCTAGTCTCGTTATGCCATGGACAAGGATTGAGATGCAGTTGCAACATCCACCTAGGGAAACATCTATGCATCATCTCCAGTGAACACATTTGATTGCTGTAATCTGGATCAGTGTGTTTATCAGGGGCATACGATTTTAGCTTGACAATGTTTTTTAGGCAGTCATGCCATTTATACCATTAATTTAGCCCTGTGTTAGTTCTAGCAATAAGTAAATAAATGGGGAAACTAAATATGCTCCTTCGCTTGTTGGCAAAGGCATCTTGAGCATCGTTGGAAACTCAGATGCAAACAATGTGAATTCCATTTGCTAATCAGACTACATCTTGAATCCAGGAAAACGACAGACATGAATGTATCTACCTAGACATAATGTTTTTTTACTTACAGGAGAAAGTTTACATGTTGAAATCCAAGTTCAAAATTCAGAATGAATAGTTAACTTTGTGTTTTATTTTATTAGGTTCATGGAACACACTATATTGCAAGTAAAGTGCTTCAAATCGCAGGGGAAGTGATCGCCTGGGGGTGGACACAAATGGACTGGTGGTGGTGGTTATGACTCACAAACAGGTGGCTTACATGGGACTTTGTACATAAGTGCACAGAGACATGAGAACAAGTAGTAAGGGTGGCTGACTGCAAGGGTCAGTTATCCCTATGTGACACTTCCTTACTTGAATAATGAAGTAGAAGGAGGAAGGAGGTTAGCTAGGAGATATAGTTTCAACTTTGTGCGATGAGTTCCATCTTAAACATTTTGCATTGTTACTTGCATGGGTCCTGTCCTGCAGGCTTGGGAGCAGAGGGGAGTTTGTATTTCTTTTATGAATTTCTTGCTCTCATGTTGGGTTCTCATGAACTAAATGCATATAGTCCATAGTTAATGTTCAATCATACCAATTATTTGTCCAATGTATCTGTTTTTTCTGAATCTTGGAGTAGTGACGAGATGCTTCTATGATGAGTTAAGGTTTGATGTGTATGGCTGGACTAGCTTTCATATTTCATAATATGCGGGGATACAACATTAATGAAAAACAGTGAAACAATGAAAGCTTCAGAAGGGGAAACTGCAACTCGCACATCAAAACCCAACGCAGAAGCAAAAGGAATAACAAAATCATGCCAAATCAAATTACCAACACTGCCCTCCAAGAAGAAACCTCAAGAAACAAAAAGATTCACTGCAACCTAGTCAACCCCAGATAGATGTCAAAACACAGCACAGAGATGTACGATCACCTCAGTGTTGGTGGACCAGACATCCTATTCCTCCTTCCAAAACCTGGCTAACAAAAGAAGTCAAGGTAGTTGTACACAAATCCCTATCCACCAACTTCAAACTAAAACAAGCAAACCAACCTTTCATTCCTAGTCATCTACAGATTGCCAACATACCTTTCCCAGTCACATTTGTAGACACCATAACGAACATCGCCATAAAATATGACCACCTGATCATATTAGGAGACTTCAATATATGGTCTGAAGAAGAAATACCAACTGAGCTAAATCACTAACATCAGAACTGCCAATGACGCATCTACAATTGGTAAAGGGAGTGGCCCTCTCACCAGGGCACACACTAGATGCAATTTTTTGCAAAAAGAACCTGGCTACAACTGCACCCTCAATTCATATTCTCTGGAGTGACCACCTTATAATACCCTTTGTGATCCACCCTATAAGCCCACATTCTAAAATGCCCTCAAATTCAGACATGAATCTGTAAATCCCTATACACATGGATCTCAACACCAGACTAGAATCCACAAAACCACAAAGCACCATCTTAGACACACTTCACATGAAGAAAGAATTGAGGCACTCCAAAAATTGATCACATTACCCCTAGATGCTATTGCACCAAAAAAGACATACATTCACTCACCAAAAAAAGGTCAAAGATAGTCCACTCCTCACCTCAGAGCCCTGAAGAGAAAATACAGGAAACTGGAACATGCCTGGAGGAAAAACCATGAACAACAAAACAAACCTGCATACCAGAAACAGATACGATTATATTAAAATGAAATCATCAGAGCAAAAAAAAAGAAAAAAACAATACTACACTGAACTCACCGAAAATCAAGCCACACTCAGAAAGAGATGTTCAGCATCATCAACGAGCTAACAAACCTGACAGCCTGCAACAACATACCCACTCCCTCCCAGAAACTGTGTGACGACCTTGCAAACCACTTCAAAAACAAAATCATAAACACTCAGCAAGTCATCAAGAGAATGCCCAAGAACACAGAAACTCTACCAACCAGTCAATTTCTGAACTACAAAACTAAACTACTTCTCACCAATTTCAACCAAAAAATTTGCTAACCAAGTGAATCAAAGCAACAAAGCAGGATCAACGGCAGACTCTTGCCCACAAGACATCTACAAGATCATCCTCACCCAAGGGACACCTGCAGAATACTTCCGGAACCTCATGAAACATAAACTGGTGACAGGAGATGTGCTGTGAAGTTTGAAAGGGGCACACATTAAACCACTGCTGAAAGACTCCTGTGGAATCACAGAAGACCTAAGCAACTACCGGCCTATCTCAAACATCCCTTAACCAGCGAACTTCCTAGAAACCTATGTATGTGAAGAAATCCTGGAACATGTAGAAAGCAATCAGACACTAGACTAATCAAAATTAGATTTCAGACCCATGAGAGGAACATAATAAGCACTACTTTGCATCTGGGACAACCTACAAACTAACGCTGACTCCAACTTCCTCTAAGCAATAATACTACTAGACCTTTCATCAACCTTCAACACTGTCCACCATGAAACCCTCATCAAAAGACTCCAAGAAATATGCACCAGTAACATGGCGTTGCTATGGTTAAAGTAATTTCTAACAGAAAGAATGGAAACAACCTGGCTAACCCGGCTCAACATAGCACTAAGCACACGCGCCTGTGTGCTCTGACAAGGCTCATCCCTCTCTCCACTACTCTGCATGACCCCACTCATCCAGTCAAAAGACATGGACTGACCTGTTTCAACTATGCAGATGGCACACAAATTATCTATACAATCAGTATCACTGGAGAACTAGACTCATCTCTTTTGAACTGCCTCACATAAATAAATGAATGGACGAACACCAATAGCCATAAACTCAACCCGGAAAAAACAGAAATCATGATCACGCACAACAACCCATTGGACCAACATCACATTCCAGGGCCTATCACAATGGGAAACTCACACTGGCTACTAGTCAAAAAAGGGTCTACTTCAAAAACCTTTGCATAGTCCAACAGGCCAAGGAACTGAATTCATGCAGAAAATAAAAACTCAATCTACATACCAAAACAAACCCTGAGATCCAGCAATTACATTTGGATCGAACCAATGCAATATTCAAAACAAAATATTGTGGACATCCTTCTCTTGCATCTCGGAAAAACTCTGGAAATCACTCCCCAAGAAATTATGAAATTATGAACAACAGAATAACACCTGAAATTCAGAAAACTACTAAAAAACCTGGCTCTTTAACTCATCCACTCAAACATGAACTACTATCGAAAAGAAACATCCAACCTCAATACAAGGAGAGACACCACAAACCATTGTACAACCAAAACTGGCTTAACTGAGCTGGTAGGCCCAACAAAAAGAAAGCATAATATCGCCAATCGCCATACAAGGAATTTCAGCCTAACAAAAAAAATGTAGCCTATAGGGACACGCAGATCCTTCTCACCACTAACCGTAGTAAAGTTTCCCATTTTCCTACAAACACACTGTTCAGTCACCAAATAAAACACACACATCCCTCTACCACAGCACGAACTTGAAATCACACAGCAAACTAAATGTAGAATGCAGTGATATGGTCATCATACATTGGATGTGATTATTTTGCAAATGTTTAATCAAGGCTCTATTGAACATAGGACTTGGTCATGTGCTGAAGTTCATCTTACATTACTTTAAACATTACTGTCTCGCTTGTACAATAATACTGTCAATTTAGTGCTTCATGCTGGATTCCTCACTTACAGCTATTCTTCCTCCCTTATCGACTTTGGAAGGATGAAGTTCAAGATTGCTCCATTTCACTCAGTTATAATAGGATATTTCATTTATGTTATACCAACAAACTCTTTTTACATTGCTTTTATAATGCACAGCTTTTTTAGTGCGGTATTACAAATGGAAGATCACCTAGCATAAATGTTCCAAGAGCAGTTGCAGGCTCCCTATGAAGACTGTAATGGGGCGATCTATTATTGTCATTTTCATATTAGGGGTACACAAACACGTAATTCTGAAATGGAAAAAGTATTCCCAGTTTCAGCAAATGCTTGCAGAAAGGCTGTCTTATTTATGTATTTATTTATTTATTTGTTTGTTTGTTTATTTATTTGCATTTATAAAGTGCACAAACGGCCCAGGGGCATTGTGGTGCTGTTATAGAATAATTCACTTGGGAACAGGCCAAAACAAGGGTGAGCAGTACATGGAACAGGTACAGTAGGATAGACAGTGGTAACATATGTATGTTATGCTGTTACTTAGGTTACAGTTTGAACAGTGTATATGTACATGTTGGTTAGATCTAGCAGAACAATATCTTCTCCTCAGTGAATATCCACAATATGCCTCTTTGCCTTTCATCCTGCCATGTCGTCACCTGCCAGTAAAGTTGCAGACATTGACTACATTGCCCATGATAAGATGTTCAGGTCCCCTTCTTAATTCAGGAGCCCAGGTGCAGCGCTACACTGTTGAGCCTGAGTTGGGCTGTCTGCCACAGTCAAAACAGTGCCCCTGTATTGTCTCTGCCATGAGACTAAACTCGCTTAGCAAGGGGAGCAGTGTTTCCATAGACCCATTGGGACACTATGGAGGTCATTACAACCTTGGTGCTAGGGGGTTAACCGGGCCGGTAGAGCTGCCGGCCCCATTAACCCCCTACCGCCTTATTATGAGTTCCACTCGCGGGACACGCTAAGGATGCCTGGTTTTACCAGCCGTTATTAACGGGCCCATTGTTAGCATGCTCCCCATTCCCATTGTGCCCTATGGGGGCTCGAACAGGAATGGGGATGGTTTCCTGGAATTGGGAAATACCGGGCCCTCCCAGGTCGGAATGGCTGGGTATTTCCCCATTACAGGAACCCAGACCTGGTACCCGGAATGGGGGTAGCCATGCCGCAAATAGCGGTATGGCTAGCTCCAAGGTCGTAATGACCTCCTATGGGTCCCTTCACAAAGGATAAGCCACCCCTTTCTCTTAATAAGTTTGACATAAAGTATCCATTATGCAGTAAAAAATATGTACATGAAAGGTAGAGCCATCTGAAAAGTACTTCATGCAACAACATGCATGCATTTTGTTATGCATATGATCTTATAAACCTGCATTCAGTTTTAATTAAGCTTTCCATCTAATAAATGCCAAACATTATGTAGAATGTAACACCGGGATATGATAATGGGGAAGACACTATGTAATGAGTGTTCTTTAAGCAGGAGTTTTCCTGTGGGTAGCTGGAGTCCTGTAACGTCCTATTTCTATTGTTATTAAGAAGGAGTCATGTCTCCTTTCAGTTGCTATGTTTGTGGGTTGCAGCCCACGTGTTTGATGTGGGTGGTGTTTCTGCCTGGCCGCTAATTTCGTGCCAGAGATTAAAGAAGGTAAACTGTTAGCAAAACATCTCTGTGGGCCTCATTAGGAACCTGCCCGTATGGGTTTAATGGCACTGGTGCCGTTAAAGCCATACCGCACAATTATGAGTTTCCCTCGTGGGACCCACTCTGGACGTCTGGTCAGACCAGACATCCTTTGCGGGTCCCGTGAGGGGACCAGGGAGCTAACAACGGGCCTGTTATTAACGGGCCCCTTGTTAGCTCTCTCCTGTTGCATGGTAACCCCTCCTGGGAGCATGGTAGCTCCCAGGATGTTGTAATGGGTCACGTGGCAGTAGCCACGTGACAAACCTAATAAAAGAAGCGAGCCGCTTCCGGCTCGCCAGTCACTCCACAACTTGACTCTGGCGTTGTTCTTGGTACGCGCCCGGCCGGCGCTGCACCGTGTTCGCTGGGCCCAAGGGCGGGGCCCAGCTCGAGGACAGTGCCCCTGCCGGGCAACGCTGTCCGGATGGTGCCCCTGCCGGGCAACGCCATCCTGGGGTGATCCCCATGCCATGTGACCACGGCCAGTGAGATGGCCCTGGCCTGGGTGCCCCCAGAGCCGGGGCCGGTGTATGCTGGGTGCCCCCCGGCCACGTGTGGAGCTCCTGTGTCCCCGGAGCGGGTGGGATGAAACCCCCCACCCATGAGTATGCGGCGTGGGTGCCGCACCAGTGTGCCTTGTCGGGTGCCACCCAACCCGAGTATGGGGCTGCCCGGTGACCCGGAGCAGCCCCCAACAATGGCAACGAGGATGTTGGGCACCGCATCCCCCGAAGATCACATGCGGGGGCGGGCCCATCTCCAACTGGGCCCGCAAAGAAACACGGTGGGCAAGTGGCCCGCCCGTCCCCTGAGGGGGACGGAAGAAGTCTGCGGTATCACTGCATGGGTGGCTGCACCCCTTCCCCCAACATGGGCACATGGAGATGCGTCAGCGACCGCCGCTCAGGGAGAAGTGCTGCGGTGGCCACACGAGGAGGGAAGCTGTCCCCCCCCACATCCCCGTGGGGGAGAGAATGTCTCTGGCATCGGCCGCAGAGGAGGTGCTGCCCCTCCCCCACCCGCAAGCTGTGGAGGGGAGGAGCGAACAAAGGAGTGCGGGCCCGACTCCAACGTGGCCCGCGATGAGGAGGAGCGGCTGCCATCCTCCGTACGAGGGAGGACCTGCGGCATCCACACCCCCGAAATGGGTTGAAATGATTCTGGCCGCGGCTGCGACGAAATGCACGGTGGCCCCCCCTCCCGGGCCAGCAAGGCGAGCCTGACCCCATCACCCCAGTGAAGGCGGGCCCACCCCCATCCAGGCCCGCGAGCCAGGAGGAAGCCCGCGGCAGCCCCCGAGTGCCCCGGGCATGCCGCGGCAGAAGAAAAGATGATCCAGGCTCAGACCCAACGGGGCCTGCAAAAGGAACAAAGGAGGCGGTCCCAGCACCAGCTGGGCTCGCAAGGACAAGGGAGTGCTCGCTCCGAGGAGCGGGCAGAGGAGATGCCCGGCAGCCCCTCCCCCAACCGTGACATGGAGGGGAACTGCCTGCCACACCCCCAACAGATGCCGGGCCCATCCCAATCCGGGCCTACGACGGAGAAGGAAGTCCGCGGCAGCCCCCAAACACCCTGGGCCTGCCGCAGGAGAAAAGGTTGATGCAGGCCCACCACGAACTGGGCCCGCAATGAGAAAAAAAGGGAGGTGAAAAGGTGCAAGCCCCCCCTGAACATCTGGGGTAGTCACTGGGCATGGCCGTATGTTGCTCAAGGGCCAGATGGGGTAAAACCCCCAAGAGGGAAGGAGGAGTGCCAGGGAGGGGTGTCAGTTTTGGTGGTGTCCCGGTGCCCCTCCAAGCCCTGTAGCTCGGGTGCGCTGCCACCTTCCCATGGGAGAGAGGAGGTGTCAGGGGCAGCCCACTGTCAGAGTGCCAGGACTCGGTCACAGGTGCCCCTCGGACTAAGGACTTGGCCGATGTGGCCCCTGGGTGTCCCCAGGTGCGGCTTTGCTGGCCCGTGTGACTCTGGTGATGGTCCGAGGGGACCTTGGTGCGGACTCAAGCTGGCCTCCTGCAGCTCCATGATGGCAGTATATGTACATTCTCACCGACCTCCCCATGCAGACGAGGGGCCTGTGGAGACTGGGTTGCGCAACATGGCCCTACTGGTGGGCAATGTGTGCTGTGGTGCCAGTAGCTCTCATCAGTGCTGTGGAATAGTAAAACCACTCACCCAGGTTAATAAAGGGTGCATTAGTAGAGTGGTTGTAGGAGTAGTAGTATGTAGTGTTGTAAGTTTGTTTTTGTTGTTATTAAAAAAAATGGAGTGGTGTTGCATGGTAACCCCTCCTGGGAGCATGGTAGCTCCCAGGATGTTGTAATGGGTCACGTGGCACTAGCCACGTGACCAACCCAATAAAAGAAGCGAGCCGCTTCCGGCTCGCCAGTCACTCCACAACTTGACTCCGGTGTTGTTCTTGGTACGCGCCCGGCCGGCCCTGCACTGTGTTCGCTGGGCCCAAGGACGGGGCCCAGCTCGAGGACAGTGCCCCTGTCGGGCAACGCTGTCCGGATGACGCCCCTGCCGGGCAACGCCATCCTGGGGTGATCCCCAGTGAGATGGCCCAGGCCTGGATACCCCCAGAGCCGGGGCCGGTGTATGCCGGGTGCCCCCCCGGCCACGTGTGGAGCTCCGGTGTCCCCGGAGCGGGTGCGATGAAACCCCCCACCCATGAGTATGCGGCTTGGGCGCCGCACCAGTGTGCCTTGTCGGCAGCCACCCAACCCGAGTATGGGGCTGCCCGGTGACCCGGAGCAGCCCCCAACACCTCCCCATTCCCATTGAGCCCTATGGGGGCTCGAATGGGAATGGGGATGGTCCGAGTACGGGTTCCCTGAATGGGGAAATACCGGGCCCTCCAAGGTCGGAATGGCCCAGTATTTCCCCATTCAGGGAACCTGGACCCAGACCTAGACCCGAGTTTGGAGGCAGCACCTTCAAACTCCTAATGGGGCCCTGTGTCTTATTGAAGATTGCCACATTCACTTCGTGTCAGCAGATCTGCATGAATGTCCGACTGTAGTTATAACAAGTCCATTGGCATAGAATAGGGACGTGTCCCTTTTAGATAATAACACAAAACGGAATGAGAAAAGCACAGCTTCACTGATCGTGTGATGCAAATATTTAAATAAAGCCAGACATTTCAATCCCAAATGAATTAATTGCAGAGATGTGTGTAGAACTAAATATGCAATAATTAGATCTCATTTTGAAAAGGGTCTTTGCGCATTTGGTGGAGGCCAACTGAGATGTTCATGTTTGTTCAGCAATATGTCTGCCTATTATGCCAGAGTATAGTGAGAACCCAGCGCTGCATTTTCCATGACACACTCTGGCATAGACCGATACTTAACGGGGACAACGTGCCTCTCATAACAAATGTATTGGATGCCGACATGAGGTAGAGCTTGTCATCCCATTTGCAGCTCTTGCTGAGCACAGCCCCATACTTAAAAGTGCCTGTACCAGGGCACACCTCTGATGGGCATTTAACATTGTTCTTAGAATGTCTATTCATTCTGGAAGGTGAATACACGGGTGTTGAATGAATCCATATTTTCATCGATGTGCTTCAAAATGTACCCTAAGAGAGTTCAGTTTCATAAATTAAGCAGACTGTGAAAAAAAAATAATTATAAAACCTATACAGCAGACGCTACAATGTGAATGCATGCTAGGCACTGGAAAGAGGTGTGATTATTACTCAGGGGTACTCCTTTTATTGACCTCAGAAGGATGATTGGATCGGTGGACGTACCTTGATTCACAGTGACGTCAGCACGTACAGAGATCTCTAGTTTTATTACTTTAATGATTTCATGTACAAACTGCATTGCCACATCAGAGCACAAATGAAGGGGATGCCAGAAAGTTCATCATGAAAGGTTAAACTAGCACAATTATGGGACGAATGGTCTCTAATGCTTACAGAAAAAATACAAGATTGTAAAAAGGGATGTCGAAGGATTGACGCTCCTGGCCCCACACCTATTTTAAACAATCTACTCGCACTTGCTTTGCATTGAAATTCCAAAGAAAGTCCATCTCCAATATCAATGCCTAAAGCTTGTGGCACCTACAATTGCAACTCAGTGGGGACAGTAAGCAAAGATACAAGATAACAAGTAAGAGTTTATGTCTACACGTGTATGTATATGAACATTAAGCATGTGTACTGATTTATATTATTTGCATCGATTACATGAGCCAAATATGAAAGTCAGAATTGTATCATGGAAATAGATGTGATTCATAAAAAGAAAAGATTTTAGAATGCAGGTCCTGCTGCATCCTATGGGCAATGAAACTACACACAGTTAAGTACAGACGTGTAGTTTTTATTACATGACCAAGAAGTGGGAGGAATCTTGCATGAAGCACTATCTAAGAACACAAATGTTGTCATGAGCATTTGTGACTCTCAACTGTAACTAGCCAGGTTTTGCATTTGTGGTGCCACAATGGGCACAGTAAAGTGTGAGAACCACTGCAAATTACCCATGGCATCTGTAAAAGCAGGTGAGGTGTTAATGTTAGTTCCTAATTCACCCACAGGCTTTATTCACATGGGAGTACCACCCACCAAGGTGGAAACTGCCCATTGTAAGGCCCAAATAAAGGACCAGACCAATTGCTATCTGGCCCATGTAGCTTTGTGCTCCATTTTCAAGTCCTGATCAATACTGTTAATTGGCATACAACAGAAACAGGTCAGCTAAAGATAAGTGTCAGAAATGCTTATATGTAAGAAAGTATGATTTTAATATTTATTTAAGTGCCTGGTACATGTACCGCTCGTATCACTAAGGTAAGCTATTTGAGCCACGCCAGCTATTTTTAGATCTCAAAGTTGCACAGTACAACATAATATGTTGCATCAATCGATAGGATGACACTCACACATCAAGAGATGTGAAAATAAAACCTTTCCCATTTTGCCCTCTACTTTTCTGTTGGATATGCAACACACCACTTGATTATAGTGATAGTGTTTGCCTTTTATTAGTAGGATAAAAAGAGAACAGTTCTTCCTACACTTGATGCAGTTTAATAAATTGAACATACAACCTTGAGAACACTCTATTCTTAGTATTGATATAAAGTTGTTAATGCACACCAGTTAGCTGTTGGTCCAGAAGCTTTCACACAATCGTCCACAAGTGGTACACTTAATAATCTTCTCTCTAGACAAGAACTCTATCACTTTCATTGTTTATCTCTTTTACAGATGTGTGTTTTTATTTTGTAAATACAACAAGCCATTAAATGTTGAAAATGAGGTAAAACAATGCAAGCATTTAAGAAAGTGTTTATGGTCCATAATTCCTGGTACGACCCATTGGCATGGCGTATAATTTTAAAAATGACAATCTGCCTAGAGTGGTTGCTGAGAAATGGCTATTACATAGCCATAACGTGAAGTCGAGTGAGAGGCAGGACTTACATAGGAGTCAGGTTGCTGTTGTGGTGGCCCGGGAAAATTTTGGAGTGGAGGTGGGGTGCGTCATTGAAAGAAGATCCCGGGTTGTCTGACAGGTGTGGCCCGGCAAAGATTGTATCGAGGGGTGGAGGTGGCCCTGCTCCCCATATAAGGTAAAGAGTGGGGTTCACTTTCTGCCCGGGACAAGTCTGTCAAGTGCAGCCCAGGGTAGGAGCACCACACTCACAGCCCCTGCTCTGACAACAGGGGTTCTGTTTGCGGCGCTCCCATTGTCAGAGGGCTCACCGCACTGCAAGACCCTGCTCTGTTAGCAGGGCTTTCAGCACAATGCTCCTGTGATCAGATGAAGCACCACACCAAGCGCCCATGCGTGGGCAGCAGGGCACTCAGCGTACCGCTCCCTCTGATCAGGGAGCGCCGCTTTGTGAGCCCTGAAGGGAGTGGTGCTGACAGCGGGGCTCTCAGCACACAGCTCCTTTGATCAGAGGGAGAATCACGCTAAGAGTCGTGCTTTTTACATTTGCTATTTGTAGCATAAATGGCTGGCAATCACTCAGAAAATTTTGTTTTAGGCGTAAGTGCCTGGAAATTAAGTGATATACTGAGGCCAGAAAAAAAAGAAAAAGGTTAATAGAAAGGGTTGTTTCAAACATATGGCAAAGTGAACCTCTTCCAGGGTAAATGTTTAATTAAACAAAGTTCCTTCACTCTATTCCAAATCTAACTTGGAGTTCTTATCAAAGATACTTTTGTATTCCTGATAGAGTAATGATTTGTTCTTGCCAGCAATATAATCAGTTTCGTATCACTCACTAATCACACACATTGTTTGTTGCATCCCATGCTGCCCTAACAGAAAACAGAAGGGAAAAGAATTTGCAGGTCAGTGGTCGCCATCTTGAAATGGTGATTCTGGCCACTACATTGTCCAATGTGTGCCAAAATATTTAATATATATCCAGTCATTTATAAGTAAACCTATGTTAATTCATGTGTTGTATTTTTAAATGCAACTTTTGATTTTTGAATCTACTTTCATTAAAAAATGTTAGGAAGCACTATGTTATATATCATATTTGTTAACATGCACAAGCACTCTTTGACATCCACAAACTGTTTTTTTTTAAATTTGGGAATGACCATACTAATGCAAGATTATTTTTCAGATATGGTGGGAGCCTTTCCAGGGTTCAAAATTAAGATTTGATAAACTGGCGATAAAACCAGCTCCTGTGTGTCAGAAATCAACCAGTGTGCAGGAGCTACCAATGGGAACCAGGAGCCAGTATACCTTGCACCACAAATCAAAATGTCTCCACACCATAACCTCCACTACCTGGCTAATACAACATACTACGGTTGCATGTAAGCCCAATTAACAAGACATTGTATACTCCATTCTTAAACAGCACTTGCCCACACCAACCTTGGTTTTAACCACCTTCAGAAAGTTTGGATTCACAAATACTGTGACAAATGTTACGGTGAAAATATGTTTACTGAACACATATGCATTGTAATCAAAAAGGATGTATGGATGAATGTACTTTAACATATAACCTGCCTTGCTAATACACTCAGTCCAAAAACACGTAAAGGTGTTTTTGTATCACAGCACTGATATTTATAAGAAATTGATATCTTGATTTAAAACATTTTGAATTGTTTCTTCACAATGTGATACCAATACTTAAAGCTATTTTGGCCACAAAGACATTACCATTGCAATGTCAATAGCCTGAACACATAATTGGGTAAAACGCCATATAATGGAAGGTTCAAAAACCTTTACTGTGAATAACAGTTAAGCATGAAAAATAAGACAAAATAGATCAACTAGAGAATGAACACAATTAATAAGCATTGACAGGGCCCATAGTTAACTCGAATACCACAATATTGCCATTAATACTGTCAGAGACAGTTCATCAGTGTACTTCCTGGGAGCAGTTGTTGGTTGAAGAATCATTTCTAAGATAAAAAGTGATACCAGCAGAAGCAAATGGAAAACCTATGCCTTGCTGCAAAAATAATCAAAACGATATTTTATGAGCATGTGGAGATCGTTAATGGCCTCCTCTCAGCCAATCAGAATGTGTAGAGTGCCACCAATAACTGATGGTATTGACTTCAAGTTGAACATACTGGGCCTGATGTTCAAAGTGGTTTTCATTGGGGGATTCCCATTCAAAAGTGCTTATGTAAACCAAGCCCTTAGTCTTCAAAAGAACACAGGGTAGAACAATGCAATTTCCGGGCAAGATTTCTTTCAACAAGACATTTCCTCTCTGACAGGATCTTTTTTATTTTGCTACATCCTACGTAACACTCGAAAGAGAAAGCTAAAACATAGGAAGACACGTTTCTTATAGAGAAACGGTTTACTTTTATATGACAACAAATTCATGATCATGCTAAACCTGTTTCAGTTCAACCAAGTTTGCATTTAAAATGCTTAAATTATGAGAACAACCATGTCATTTCAATATTAAAAAATTAAACCACATTTAATTTACAAACTCAGTTGCCTATTTACATTACCTAGTATTAAATTAACGCTTTCTATTTCACCACCAAAACTCCAAAACATGTATTGCATCTACAAACCTGTGTTAATAGCTTTATAGACCTCGGGAGGGTCATTATCACTTGGGATATTGACCCTTTCTCAATTTATGGCCCTTGGCTTTGCCTCTGGCCATAAATTGGTGGTGGGTCATTATCATAAAGCCTTGCTCTATACAGCTATATTAGCAACAGAAGCATCCATCTCAAACATAGAAGACACATGCAGGTATCTCAGTCGTGGAAAATATTAGTGAACTTATGTTTAGTAGCATGAGAACTATCATGCTTCGTTTATATTTTGCCAGGAGTAGGGAAATGGCCAGAAAGAACAAAAGAGAGCAAGAGAGATATCAGAGAGAGAGATTGGGAAAGAGCAGGGGAGAAGAAAAAGAGCAAGAGAGATTCAGAATGACTTCTCAACATTAACATTTTTCAAATTTCATATTTTAAAAATGAAAATGTGTTATCCTTTATTGTTATGAGAATTAATCAAATAAGTCACAATATGCAAAATCATGTCCAACAACTCTTTAATCCTAAACTATGTAGAGTATTTTCTGTACACGAGCAAGACGTTTAAGAAAGGCAAATGATCCCAAAGTGATCATAATCTAAGGGCATCCATCATGAAGTGCTCTATGGGGCAACCCCAGTATGAATGTAAAGCCGGAAACAATAGCACCTATTCACTATAGAGAATATGGAATAGAGATTCAAATATGGAATGCCCAAGTGCTTACAACAACCGACTGAAAGAAATTACCACAAACAAGACCTTTGTATGAATATGTATATTAAAAAGCCAACACAGGCTGGTTTTGCAAAGCACTGCACAATGTTTAAACAGTATTTAATAGACACGTCATCACTTTTTACAATTGGACATATCAAAGGACACTGCCATGGATTCCACGCCTCTGACCCATTTGTATCAACCCAATTTAAGGAGCAATGATAAACATAGTGCAGCTGTTCTTATGCAACAGTTGTATACTATCAGGCGGCAGGTTATATATGGGTCCACATTGTGCCTGAGTCAGCACAAGTGACAGTGAGAATATGGCAAGCTCTCAAATTAAAGCAGATCACCCATCCTCTTCACCGACCAGCCTTGGTCTTGTTTGTGCAATCAGTGTAGGTTGCATCTATTGCACTCTAGTGCAGATACTGGTTGGTCCAAACAAATTGACAGTGCCTGTGGGAATCCCTGATATGCACAATCTGCACTTAAGTAGATGTGGAGCAGGACATATCATATGTGCAGTTTTTCTTTACCAATATGGCCCCAACATTTGTCAGTACAATATAGCTCAGCATTGGTTATTTGTAACCCTGTTCATCATTCACTAATGATCCCATCACAATCAAAATTAGTAATTCGTAAATACATATTAATGAAAAACACATGTAGACAATTTCAAAATCTTTCTCACAGGCAGGTTATTGCTGCTCCCCAAAGATGATACGTGTTCTAAGGGCATTGAGTGAATATGGATATCATTCTAAAAGACTGCAATTCTTTCTGCCATCTGTGTATTGCATTGTGTTTCTGTATCTTAGGATCTGTAAAAATCTTCTGGTAATTTCTCTTGGCAGAATGTAGTAAACAGTCATCTGAACTGGGCCTCCTTTAATTTGGTATTTTTATATTTACTGAAATGTTGATAGAATTTTCACCGAAGCGCTGTACAGAGATGAATACAAACGGCACTATATAACAAAAAAGGTGATACCAAAAATAAATCCCAAAAGCTAAAAAAGTCAATTTTTAGGCAGGGTGGAACGTATATGGTTGTTTAAGCTTGTGAAAAACATGTGTAGAGAAGTGGCGGAGCAAACGGGAGGGGACGTGAATTCCTAAGTTTAGGAGCTAACAGAAACAGATGAAAACTGAGATGAGGCATGGCGAGGTTTAGGAACTGATAGAAGATGAAAATATTGGGAGCGAAGAGAATGAGAAGACTGTGAATGCATTACTAGATGATACAAAGAAAGTTATGGGAGTTAAAGGGGAGACAAGAGGAGGAGTGAAACGGAAGGGAGAATAGAGGATAGGGGAGCTAAGGAGTACATAAAATGAAGGCTAAGTTGAAGACAGAATTAAGGAGGGCAAGGTGAGAAGCAGAGAGACTGACCAAGAGGGCTGAACAATAGTCAAGGAAGGCGATTACGAAATATAAAAGAAGTTAAGTTGCATGAAAAGAGAGAAAGAGTTGAGCGTGACAGATGTTATAAAGATGAAAGTGACAAATCTGAGCAGTGTCAGAGCTGTGAGCAGAGAAAGGGATGACCCCAAGATTACGAGCCGACATGGAGAATGAGAGGAGTGCAGGTGGAAAAGATAACCTAGAAGAATAAGAGGTAGGGGAAATAGAAGAGGCACCGATTTTAAAGGTTTTAGTTGAGGAAGTTAGAATGCATCCAATTCTGGACGCCTGTGAGACAGGCAGAGGCAGTGGCATGAAGGGCATGAAGGGTTTCAGAAAAAGAAGAAAAAGAAAAGGTTTTGAGTCATCTGCATAGAAATGGTAAGAGAGATTGAGGGAAGATATGAGAGATGAGAGGAGAATGCCATTGAGAGAAAAGAAAAGTAGAACAAGTACACAGCCCTGAGGAACACCATATTGAAGAGGGCAGGGGGAAGATGTTTGTCCAGCATACAAGACAGAAAACGTTTGGTCAGAAATATCTGAATGGAACCAGTGAATCACAGTGCCAGAGAGACCAAGAGAAGAGAGAGAGATGACAGCAGAGTAGTTCAATCAACTTTGTCAAATACAGAGCATCAAACAAGAAGGATAAGAATAGATGAGTGCTTGTTATGGCAGCTGTCGGGAGAATATCGAAGACGTGCAGTAGGGCAGTTTCAGTGAAAGGGAAGGGGGGAAGATGGATTGCAGGGGTGGGAGTAAGGTGTGAAGGTTTAGATATGAAGAGATTTAGGTTTCCCAGTAGTCTGGAAAGAAAAGGATGGAAATACATAGGCTGGTCATTAGAACATACAGTTACAGTGTAATGCTGTTTTTTCTGAATTGGAATAGCTATAGCATGCTTTAAGGTGGAGGGTACCAGGGCAGAGGACAGAGAGTGATTGAAAAGGCAGGTACGATATGGTATGAGCTGAGGATAGACAGTAGGCATCAGGGAGAACAGAAGAGGAACAAAAGGTGAGGCAGTGGGGTGATCATAAATTAGGAAAGTAGCAGTATCAGAATAATAGATAAGATGGAAAGATAATAAGGTGGGAGCAGATAACAAAGTGGATGGAGGTGTGGGTGAGGGAATGAAGTGTGTAGGGTAGAGACTTTAGAAATAAAGTAATCAGCACATTGAGAGTATGAATGGGGACAGCAGGGAAGGATCAGAGGGTTTAGAAGAAAGGATACAAGAAAGAAGTTGTAAGAGACAGTCGGAATGACGAGAGGGAGTGGCAGTCAGGGAGGAAAAGCATTATTTTTGGTATCTAATAAAATAGGCTCATAGGAGGAATGAAGAAAAGAAAGAGGTATCAAGATCAAAAAGGGAGTGAGATTTAATCCTATGATGCTCAGCTTTTCTAAGG
This sequence comes from Ambystoma mexicanum, assembly GCF_040938575.1. NCBI lineage: Eukaryota > Metazoa > Chordata > Amphibia > Caudata > Ambystomatidae > Ambystoma > Ambystoma mexicanum. Next base: position 803,427,081 of record NC_090937.1, on the reverse strand, counting down.
GAGGATCTCAATGTGAGAAGTGAGAAGATAGTTGGTGTATGGGTTATGTTATGGGTATGGACCTTCAAAAACAAAGATGGAGAATGACTAAGCAAAACAACCCCCTTCTCATGTCTGATATGAATGCCTTCCCATTGAGAGGCACACCTTGGGCTGTTATTAGAGCTAGAATCTGAGTTAAACAAGTAGTTTAACAAATGCTTGCTTGAAGTCATTTATCCATATTATTGAAATTATACAACCAAATCATTGTTTCCATTGCTACCATTTTTTCTTAGATTCCAAAGATTTGGATGTAAAACAGAGTGGAAAAGTGTTGCCTGAAAATATGGAACAAAATCTTATTTCGAGCGGAAATCTTACCTTAAAAAACTCTTTTGTGGATCCAGAATCCAATGTCCCATAAGCAATTTCCGTTTGCTTAGATAGATCTTCTGCACTTTCAATGGGCGACACCATCCTCTCGACAGTCAGGAAGGCCGCTAAGTTAGCCGTGTAGGAGGAGATTATAATGAGGGTGAAGAACCACCACACACCTCCAACAATTCGCCCAGACAGGGATCTATTAAGTATGAAATTAATTTGTAGAATGGCATGAATGTCCTATTAGCGACACAGCAACTATTGCAATGCATACTTTTGAACTTTGAACACAGGGAAGAACTTAAGAACATCTTTAGTGCTTCCTAGAGTTGAAAAATCAAAGCGATGACATAGTTCATTATTTGGCTCTAAGCTGCTTACAGATAGTTACATAAGGAATCATTTGTTACATTTGGCTTTTGCTTTACAGAGAAAAGCCAGCACCGAGGTAGAAATAGCCAACCTGTCACCCTCCAGCTGTTTTGGGCTACAACTCCCATCAGCATGGGCAGCACAGTCATCTAGTGAGAAAGCATGGGACTTGCAGGCCAAAACATCGTGAGAGTAACGATCTGGCTATCATTGAGTCTTCAAGAACGTGTGATCATAATTATTTATCTATTCATTTATTGTTCGTTTGTTAGACACTTATACAGCAAGTCAATTCTGTTTCAAAGTGCCCACAGGGCAACAGGGAGGGGAAATGGGGATGAGAAACATAAAAATACATATAAAATATTAAATACAGTGGGGGGCTAGTAGGGGGCATTGTAGGTTCAACTGTGTCTTATGAGTGTTCAGAGCATGCAAGTACAGAAGGGAGGGTGAAAGGGGGGAGGTGCCGGGATTCTCGTGGATGAGCAACAGGTGAAGTACAATGTCTGGTAAGTGCGAGTCTCCAGGATGGAGGGTGTGCCGAGTATAGACAGAAGCTGGGGGCGATTCAGTTTGGGAGGTCAGGGCCCTGAGGATACATAAGTGCCCTGGACACCAAACAGGCAATTGTGAGATTATCAGAGGAGAGAAGGGGGGAAGGAGGAGGTAAAGAGTAAAGTCTTGAGGAGCTTCTGGAATTAGAGGAAATCCTGCTCAAGACGCAGAGGGAGGGCAAGGCTGTTCCAAATAAGGGAGTCAGCTAAGGAAAGTGTTAGACCTTCTGCCCTCTGTTTAGTGAAACACTTTACACACAGAGAGTTGGTGCCAGAGGAGCGCAGACGTCTCAAGGGGGAATATTTAGTGAGAGAGAGCTGTATATAGTGTAGTCCCCGGCCCCAGACAGTCTTGTGGATGATACAGAGGGATTTGAATTTCATCTGTGAAGCAACCGGGAGCCTGTGAAGACTTTTTAGGGCAGGAGGGATGCAGTCCCTGGGCTTGAGGCCAAGGATAAATCACTCTGCCCTATTTTGGATTAGCTTGTGGGGTCGCAGAGTGGAAGAAGGTAGATTCAGGAGGATGCTATTGCAATAGTGAAGCCTAGAGCGAACCAGGGCTTGAGTAACATTGACTTTCTGGGGGAAGGTGAGAAAAGGTAGAATTCCTTTGAGGAGGAAGAGCTGAAAGTGAGACTTCTTGGCAATGTCCTGAGTGTGAGGGAGGAAAGAGAGAGAGGAGTTGAAGATGATTCCAAGCTTTCTGGCTTCAGAAAAAGGAGCGCGGGAGAGCCCATGGAGGAAGTCCAGAGTGAAGGGAAGAAGTTGGAAGCAGGGATCTCAATGGGCTGTATCTCAGTTTTACTGGCATTGAGGCAGAGATCTTTGGACATGCACGAGACCTGGATGGCAGATAGACATTCAGGGATGATGGAAGGTGCAAGAATGTCAGCAGAAAGTATAAAGAAGAGTTGTGTGTCATCTTCATAACACTGGAAGCTGGGGAGAAGGAGGAGATGAGGAGTGCCAGCTGAGTAAGATAGATGTTAAAGAGTCACAGTGAGAGGATAGAGCCCTGGGGACACCACAGAAGGAGAAGGAAGTAGGTGAGGAGTAGGTGCCCAGGACGACTTGTCAGGAGTGGTCGCTTAGGAAGGAGGTCAGCCAGTCCAGTGCCCACTCCGAGATACCAAGGGTGTCGTGGAGCCTTTGTATGTGGATGGAGTGGTTGACCATTTCAAAGGCAGAGGAGAAATCAAGAAGGATGAGAACAGCAGGCTAGTTGGAATCCAGTGATGCAAGCAGTCCTTCAAGGGTGTTCAGAAGACCTGTTTCCATGCCTCTGGATGCTTGGAATCTAGATTGATGGTTTTGAAGACCACCAACAAGTTCCGTGTGAGAGTTGAGTTGGGGCAATGCCATCTTCTCCAGCACTTTCCCCGGGAAGGGGGTGATGGAGAAAGGGCAGTAGTTGGCTGGACAGGTAGGATCTGCTGATTTTTTTTAAGGAGGGGGCACACAAGGGAGGGCTTGAAAGAGGAGGAGAAAGAACCAGTAGCAAAGGAGTGGTTGCAGAGATCAGCGAGAGCAGGGGTAAGAGATCCAATGTTGTCCTTAATGGTTCTGGATGATCAAGGGATACATCTTTGGAAGAGACCTTCATGGAGCGGACAACTCTGGTGACTTCTTCAGGTATGACAAGGGTGAAGGAGGAGAAGGAGGAAGGCGGAGGGTGAGTGGCCAAGGGAGGCAAGGGGGTGAGGGATGGTTTGGGAGGGTGAGTAACAGGGCTGTTCAGGATGTCCTGTGTTTTGGTGGTGAAGTGAGTGACTAGTGCATTGCACAGGGTTTGCAAAGGAATATGTGGGGGGGAGACTGCAGAAGGATTGACTAGTTCCCTGCAGATTTTGAAAAGTTCGGCCGTGTTGTTGGATGCTCCAAATACTCGTGCCTGAATGTGGGCCCTTTTCTTTGAATGGACAGACACTCTGTATTGCCTTTGGGACAGGAGGCAGGCCAGTTTGTCAGACGGTTAGCCTGAGGTTTGCCACTTCTGTTCCATCACTCTGCATTTTTGTTTCAGGGCTGCAAGTTCAAAGTCATACCAGGTGTTGCGCTTAGAGGGGGGTTTCAGGCAGACTGGGGCAAGAATGTCAAGGGTGTTGGTGATGGACATGTGGTAGTTGCTAAGAGCAGTGTTGGTGGTAGAGTCTGAGTTGGGGAAAAGTGGGATAAAGGTGGAAGTGAAGACAGCAGCTGACATCCGTTTCATCGGACGGATGTTCGTGAATGAGGTTGACAGGTTTCTAGAGGTGAGGTCAGAGGATCATAGGGAGCCAGGTGGGAGGAGAGAAGAGAGTGATCGGACCAAGAGAGAGGGGTGACCAGAGGAGATGAGTGAGGGAGGGATGGAGGTCAGATTGGATGAGGGCATCCAGAATGTGTCCAGCAGTGTGGGCTGGACCAGAGGGGAGAATGGTGAGGGATAGAAAGGTACAGAGGTCAATGAAAAAAGTTCATGCTGTGCCAGGGGAGTCCAATTGGATATTAAAGTCAACCAAGAGAATCAGGTTGGAGGAGTTTGACAGTAAGGATGAACAGAAATCATCCCATTCAGAGAGGAACAGAGCGGTAATGCCTGGAGGTCAGTAGATGTAGCAATGATCAGGGTGGAGGAGGGAGAGATTATCAATTTCCATACCAGGCTCTCAAAGGAAGAGTAGAGCTGGGTGGGTACCATGAAAGAAGGAACCCACTCAGGACAGATTAAGGCAACCCCTCCGCCAGCACAGTGAGGTTGCAGCTTGGAAATGATCTTAAAGCCATCAGGTAGGAGGGACTCAAAAGCAGTGACTGAGCTGGCATTGAACCATGTCTTAGTAAGCGAAAAAATGTCAAGGTTAGTGTCTTCAAGAAGGAGGCAGATGTAAGCAGAGTGTTTGTTGGCTGTGCCAGCAGTAAGAGTCGCCAGATGGAGACAGTCTTTGCCTTTGAAGGTTTTCTGAGGTGGAGTACAGGGGTGTGGTACTCCAGTCAGAGGGGGAGGGACAGAGAGAGTGGTAGGGAGAGAGGCATGATAAGGAAGAAAATTAATGAGGGATGGCTGGTCCAGTCAAAGAGAAGGAGGTTGGCTTGAGGACCCTGAACCAGGATAGTGCCAGTGTGGGCAACATTAAAGATTCAGCGTGATGAGAAGACGCCCACCAAGAGAACTTCCCATTAATGGGAGAGGATGTGAAAGGGAAGAGAGTAGAGATGAGATGAGAAGTCCATAGGTCTGGAGATGGGACAGAGAAGATGATATCAGTGAAGATCTCTCTGGAAGATTCATTGACATAGGTGTTTGCGATGGGAAGGCCAGGATTTGCACCCAGTGTGTCTTTTTTGGGCTTTTTATTTTGACCAGATTCTGTGAGCAAGGGGGGAAAACACGAACAGCAAAGAAGGACCCTAACAGGCAAGTTGACAGAAATTATACACCATAAATGACAACAATGATCAATACAGTATTTGTTTTAAAACACATGAATGCTGCATGCCACAGAACTGTGCTCATAGCCTCAAATAGGCTTGCAAGAATATTTTTCTTGATACACAGACAAATTTGGTGGAGCTCACATTGCAATATGGTGTACAGTGGGAAAGAACAATGCATGTGGAAATCAATCGATCTAATAAATTAGGCACATTCAATAAAGCAGCATTCTCTGGGTGAGTGTCTCTAACGACATACATTGTGTCATTAAATAACTACAGGATATGGAACCAGGGATGAAATGGCTACAACCAAAATGTGAGACCAACTTAATAGCACTCTCCTGCTGCAAAGGAAAAGACATCACTTAAGCAATAACATTTTTGTAATGCCTGGCCAGAGAAATGTGGAGATTTATAATTTACATCAAATCCTGGATCCCATGGTTCTTGGAAGCCTGTCCCCAGCAAAGCAAATATGTATTCAACCAGTTCAAATGCCATTGAGTTGCCTTCTCCATCTTTGGTAGCCATTAGTAAGAAAAGCAAGCATTTCAGAGACACAGCATGTACCAGAAAAAACAAATTTGAAGTCCAAATAACAGCCTGTAACAAACTGTAACATCTTAGTTAGCCACTATTCATTGAAGAATCTAAATAATCTAATATAAACCGTGTATAGCCAATTACTGGCTTTTGATTGAAATATTATCAGTGCCATTCCTAGCTACAAATGATATGAGCATTTCAGCAAACGACAGACCAGTTGATTCAGAAGCTGGTGCAAAAGCACAGATAATGATGACTTGTTGCATTAAATGCCATGCTGAGTAAGTGGACTACAAAGAGGTGAGAAGTGAGTAGTTATTGAACTTTTAAGGTATAACCACACTAGAAGCTATCCACGTGCTCTGTCTTCTCTCTCCTCATGATCGCATCTCCTCTTCTCTCGCTTCCCTAAAACGGCTCTCCTTCCACTCCCATCTCAAATTCAACTTCCTCTGCCTTGTCTTTAAATTCCTCTATGGTCTTGCCCCACCTTACCTTTCCTCTCTCCTCACATTCCACTCTCCCCCCGTCCACTTCATTCTGCTGACCTCTTCCTTCTCACCTCTCCTCCCTTGCCCTGTGCCCCATCCTGCCTCAGATCTTTTCAACTTCTCGCCTCTTTCCACTGGAACCATCTTCCCCTCCCCATACGCTCCATGTCCTCCTACACCTCCTTCCGAACTTCTCTCAAGTCTTACCTCCTCCAGTGTCCATCATAACACCTGAGCTATCGCTTTCACGTTGGTCCTACCCCACTTCCTACATTTTTACTGCCTCCCCCACCTCGGTCCCGTTTCCAGTCATGTAATACCTTAGTGTTCATGTAAATTGTTCTAAGTACTGTTTTCTGCTACTCATTGTTGCTTATGCTTGTTATGTATTCCTCAGTCCTCATGTAAAGTGCTTTGGATTTAAGCGCTATGTAAATCCTAAGGAAATACAAATACAAATAGAAGCATTGATTGTAGGAGTAGCTATAAATGCCCAAAATATAAGAATTTATGTACAAGTTAGCATGCAAGTGACACTGCTCATATATGATGGCGGATGCCACAAAAGGCCTAATCTAGTGCTAGTTTTCTGTTTAGGCAAATAAACTGAAGGCTTTATTTTTGCGTTGAATTATTGACAGCATGTCTGACTTTCATCACTTTTAAGAAAAAACAAAAGGGATAAAGTAGCCCTTGGCAGGTGAGTGAATTGTATGAAATAAACATTGTTTTTCATCAAGATTCCTGAATAACATACTCCAATAATTGATGATCAAAAGCAATACATTAAGATGGGTTTGGGATAGTAATGCAACAAGTAATGTCTTAGCCCCAGTGCCCTAGAAATCAATGTTTGAGCAAGATGCATTACACTGACCCTGTACATTTTGCAAGAAGAATTACACTTTAATTGTACATCATTGCAGTCGATTCATGAAGCATTTTCTTTGCAGGCCTACGGTAGGAAACTCAAGTCAGGATTCATCTTAACTGACATGGTTAAAAATGCTGAATTTGCATCTGGTTTGCAGAGAAATGATTCACACAGGAACTGAGAGGACTGGAGAAAAGAAACCGTAAACTAGAAAAGACATGGAGGAAAAACTACAACCAACTGGACACAATTAAATTCAAACGACAAATGTGGCTATACAAATCAGCAGTTTTGAAAGTGAGGAAAGTAGATTACGCCCTAAGATTCCAATCAGCAACAGACCTACTAAAAGAAATGTACAGAATTATCAAGGAAATAAAATTATAAACCTCATGCAGCAAAGGCACAGAACCCTTGCAACTACCATGTGACAGCATCACAGACCACCTCAGAGCAAAAACACGTTCAATCCAACAGGCCAAAGATGCATCCAGTAGGACCACAAATAACACCCTCCCAGAAACCAGAACCCCAATAACCAGTGCAACATTCAACCAATTTGAACCAATAAGCGAGGAAACTTTCAGCAACCTACTAAATGAAACCAACATGGCCGTATCCCCCAGTTGCCCATGCTCTCCGGACATCTACATACACCTGCTCACCCATAAAACACCAGCTCTCTACACTCGACTACTAATGAAACTATCTCTGAACTCTGGAACAGTACCAAAATCAAACAAATCATCCTATATCAAACCAGTCTTAAAAAAATAAGACAGGAAAAACAGGCGACCTCACCAATTACAGACCTACAGCAAAACTACCCCTATAAGCAAATATATTGGAGAACCACGTGTACAAAGAACTGCTCAACCATGTAGAAGTCAGTGGACAACTTGACCAATCCCATGTTGGTTTTCAGACCCTTGAGAGGTACCAAATCAGTACTCTTCTTCATATGGGAACGACCTAAAGATGATCATGGACAACAACACTCAATTCACCCTCGCACTACTGGCCATATCAGCCACTTTTGATACAATCAAATGCACAACATTAATCAAGAGACCAAAACAATCTTGTATTTGAAACTCTGCACTTCAAATGTTGAAATATTTTCTCACTGCCGAACTAAAAGAACCTATCTACCACTTTTCATATTAAACACAGAAAATACCATGTATTGTTTACCACAAGGATCAAGCCTCTCCCCACGTCTCTTCCTTATTTACAAGCTCATACAAACTCATGGACTGACAGCCTAGGACTATGCAGACAACACCCAGCTTTTTTTCAAGATGACTACTAACAACGACCCAGAGCATTGTCCTCAATAAATGCCTCACCGATATTAACAACAGCATGGCAAATAACAATCTGAAACTAAACCCAACCAGAAGAGAAATAATGATAAGCCCACAAAATGACAACCTAACACAGACATCTCTTACCTGACCACCAAGTATGGGAACTGAACTTGAACCCTCAACAGTGATTGAAATCCTGGGACTACTCATGGACTGTGGTATCACCCTAGAACCACAGGTCAATTAAATAGAAAAAATAAATCTCTGTCATCTTCGACTAAAAAGAGGGATCCTGCCTTACCTCAATGTCCCACACCGAACCCTCGTTTTCATCTCCTTGGTATTGTCAAGAATACACTACGCAAATAGCCTCTACCTAGGAGTGCCTGAACACCTCAACAAAAAAACACAATGCATACAAAACACTGTGGCAGGAATACTCCTACGGCTACATAAAAGAGACCACATCACCCCAGCTCTGAGTAGTCAAGAAACAAATCAATTTCAAAGCCCTCTGCATCCCCATATATCACTATAGAGGCAAGAAACTGAATTTGTCCAAGCAAAAATGACCTGATACATAACTGGAAGAAACTAGATCTAGCACCAACCTCCAAATAGAAACAAGACACTAGTAAGAAACAAAACTACCTTCTCCCTTCTCATAGCCAAACTATGGAACTCGATCCTGAAGCAAACCAGACTGACGGAAGACCACCTAACCTTCTAGAAATATCTAAAAACCTAGTTATTGAACTTGCCGGGATAAAAACAGATCAACATGTACTACACAATGATATAGCTAGAAGTTACCAGGGAAACTATCACATTTTGGCCATGCTACATATACCATCTAAAATCTTTGCATGCATTCTATTGGCTGAGTTAAATGCCTGGATCTCTTTCAACAACTTTATTCCTTTCAATCAAACTGAATGCCACAAGGGTACGGGTACCATTGTTGATCTATTGGCCTTGATTTCTATAGTAGAATTTGCATGTAGTACCTTGAAACAAAATATATACATAACTTACATTGACTTCAGCAGAGCCTTCAACACTGTACGACTAGGTCTTCTAAAAATGATTATGCTGCTATACACAAATACAAGTGTCATGGTCAGGCTTGCAACTTTGGGAGATACTACGAACATGCTGCCTACCTTCGTAGGCTTAAAACAAAGCTGCATTTTGGTTTGAGTGCCCTATCTAGTCTAGATTGTGCCTGGTAATAGAGATGATTTGCTGGGGTGTATTTGCTAGGACAATCAGATAATCATTGTTTTTGGAAAATCTGGAGGAGGGTTGAAGAAGCTACTGTTACATCAAAATTCATCTAAAACATTGGGGGAAAAATGTGCCCCTATTAACATAACATTTTGCAGACCTGTAGTTTTAAATGGGTGTGAGTGTGTATCCTTCTGTCATCCCAAATATATTGCCCTCCGAGAACTGAATTCCTTGCTTTTGTTTTGCCTTCAACCAATATAGTTTAAAATTAAAGATTCTACTTTTCTCTTTAGAAGAAATGTCCTGTTTTGCATTTTTTATCATTGCTCATTTTTATCACGTCACCAACATCTGATGAAGAAGTCTATGGGACCTTTGGAAGCTTTTACACCTAATTCTCCCAGCATATTTTCAGTTAGTGCAATAAAAAGGTACCAACTCTTGGAGTTTGTTTGTTGTTACTGGATGACAATAGTCAAATACAATTGAACATAAATGTATGTTGATACCATGGCTTTTACTAAAACCCTAATTGGAACATAGAAGTCCTTATTTACCTCTACAACAATCGACATTTTAGAAATGTAGTAAATGGTCTCTGGTCTCTGTTATTGACCTCTTTCTAGACAGTCAGACGTAACATCAGTCTAACAGCAATATTACATACACAATTGTTCTACAATGTGAATAGCCTTTTAGTTCATGGGATAAGTTACTACTGCTTGGGAGGATGCCCTTCCATTACCTATACTCCTCAGCTTTGCTTTGGGCAATAACTTGACTTCAGGCATTATGCCATGAGAATGCACCCTCCTTTCGTCTATATAGCTCAATTATAGTGCTGCTCACCCCGTACTCCTTCCTTATGTATGCCTGCCTTACTCCTTCCTCTTTCTGCCTGTTAAGTACATGAGTGACTACTTAGTCTAAATACAAGTTCAGTGTATTAATATAACTAACTGAGAATTGACTCATGCATCTACTTGAGAGTTGAATTTTCTCCCTCCATATTGATTATTGGTTGGGGGAAAAGTGGAGAAGTGGATGGAAAGATAATTAAGGAAACATAACCATTTTGATTATTAAACTGTGGTTTGTTATGTGGTCACTGGTAACTTCCTGGTGTTAATGTATGCAAAAAGATGATACACATGCCAACTTTAGCTATATTTCAGGTATTGCTTTAAAACGATTAGCATATTTACTCTAACAATAATAGTGCTGCCTTCTACAAACTCGGTATTCTGGAAATTACTGCCTGTGGAATTATGCTTCCCCACACTATTACATTTCTCTATACATTTTCCAAAAATGGCCTTCCTTTTTATCGTGCTTACCTCCCAGTTTCTTTTTTCTCACTCGTCAATTTCAATTGTAATGGTTTAATTTACCTTCTTCTAAATGTAATCTGCCTTCCTATGCTATTTAAAAAAATGCAATTGGTATGAGCCAAAGTTGTTTGACATGGATTCTGGTTTAGTATAACGCTGATCAGGATTTTATCCTGGTTTTGGTATGCTGCTGCAAGTCTTTGCATAATGCAACAGCAACCATCCACCTTTCGGTCTATGTAATGTCGAAACCAAAGTTGAAGTATCACTCCAATTATTACGATGTTGTCCTGCCTGATACACATAATTCCTCTCTGGCAGGATTAACAGGAAAACAAATTCTCATATGCACCCTTGAGGGCCATATTATCTCGATCGTAGGGGGTCACACTATGCACCTCTAAGTCTATTGGTGTCTCCCCTCTCCAGACAAACTGTGAGGCGTCCCCAGGATTTGGTGGTAGTCTCTTCAGTCCATTTTAGGTGCTTCATAATGGATTTAATTAATATAAATTACTAACATTTCCTATCCTTTCTAAAAATCTGGTGCTGGGTTTTGAAATCAGACATTGTTCCTTCAAGGTAAATTAACATACCTTAAGTATATCACAACTATCTGTGCCTGGGAATTACTTGTATTCACTGTGATAAATTGTTGCTTGATCTTGGACCCCTTCCCACTCTATGGTTTAGCGTATGCCTGGATGCTTGTCCACTTCTAATAAGTCAAGTGTAGTACCCAGCGTCTACCTTACATACTGAACTAAACCTGTCAGGTTGAACTTCAGAAAGAAACACTTATCAATGAAACGGAGGCGTGAGTCTCATTAGAGAGATGTGTCTTCTTTCCACCACCATTTACCATTGTCTTGACAGAGATACCAGCCAGGAACATCAGCACACACGTTTTCCTGCTATTGACTCAGTGCGTCAATATCACACACATGTCTGGTGTGTGCAGAATCACATCTGGTGCAATAAACAAAGGATTTTACTGCATGGTTTAATATATTGGTCCATTTAATAAGGTCACTTGAAAACAGTCTCTAAAACCCAAACTGTTATATATGTAAGATGTTAAGAGAAATGCCTATTTTGTAAAATAAATAACCATCTGTACCCAGATGCCTTTGAAAAGATGTAAGGCTGATTTATTGACGTAATGATATTCACAGTTATGATTTCAGAAAAGCTATGCCAATTTTGTTTTCCCTAAACTATTAGTTTATGATTTATGTTAATATTGAGTATGTGCCCATTGGGAGAATGCCATGTACTTTGTTGAGGGGGTAAGCGTTTCTTCCAGGCACATCATGTTTTGTTGTAGATATGTTTTTGTATTTCTCAGTAAAGATGAACATGTTGGTACATGCCCCTCAGTGGACATGCCAATTGGAAACATTTTCTTGATTACTTCACATATCATTTTCTAACCACACATTCTGGAATCGAATAGCACTCTAAAACAATTGTTATTACATGACCAATTATTTCATTCTTTTCCATGTTGCTGCAGAGGACAAAATATAAAATTAAAATGGTGACAATGCATGCACCAGTTTTGCTGAGGGGGCTATTCTTCTGAAACAACTTTCGATGCTCTGTTTGTCCCCTTGTGCAGTTCAGGTGGACCAGCAGCACCGTCGACTGTAGAATGAGAACGTGCAGCAAGCACAGAGTACCTCTGCAAGAAGGCATGGGATGATAAACACCTTATGCATTTTACAGCCCCCACCAGGGTGTATTATTTCACCATTGAACTGTGGGATCAACAGGAGGGATCATTATCTTTTTCTCCCCTGACTTTCGAACACACTGACATTGTGAGGGAGACTTCTAGCGAGTAAATATATATATATATATATATACATATATATATATATATATATATGCGCCATGACATACCCGAGAGTAAAAATTATGGAAAAAGCTAATATGGCGAGGAACCAACCTGGGTGAAATATCGCATCCTTGCCGCATAAAGGCACCCAGGGAAAACCAGAGACTATTAAATATCCCAAATTCATTGGTTGATTCGTTACTCTGTGTTTCTCTTCCATCTTCGAACTCTTCAGTGTGCCACTCGTATGGGCTAAATCTGCTGACCAGGAAGAGAACTACACTGACCCCAATGTAAGCAAATACAATGCACATCCAGATCTCATACGCTAGGGGATCGAGAAAGGAGAAGACTCCGGGCTTGGACTTCTGAGGTTTCTTGATCATAATAGATATTCCGAGGCTCATGAAAGGCTTCGAGAAGTCAATCACTTCCTCTCTCACCAAAGTTATAGTTAATGGAGCAATTGCAATGTCAGCTTTCTGTGGAGGAAAAGAAAGCAGGGTAAACATGGTGGGAGATGTAGTTGAGCAACAGCATGTTACGATGGAAAGACCCTTTATAAAAATACAAGAACGTCAAAAAACACGGAATTATATTTTTTCAGTGCATGCAGCAATACAATTGTAAACATTGAGTGATTGGAGAAACTGTTATTAATTTCTGCTTCGTTGATACCAGTCCATTACAGCAAATGTCAATACCTGCCATTATCTGCCTGCTTCTTCTTGCAGTTAAAGACAAGAACTACACGTTCAGTATTCACAATATTTGATTCTCTAAATCTCACTGCTCTCCTAGCTGAGCCATGCTTAATATTAAATATAGCCCTTCCTCATATGATAGGAATACCTTGTTCGATGGTACGTGGGTGGAATTTGTAATGAAAAATAAGCAATTTTCCATTGTTTAAATCATAACGATTGCTGTGATTATTTAAGCTATGTTTATATTTTTACTAATAATGAAATATGTATTATTTACTGTACTGAAACATTATGCTCACTTTTAGAAAACGTGTTTACTACAGTAGATAATGTTCACGAATGAAATTGTGCATGTTATTCACACAGCAACCACTAACAACACAATGCATTTGCTAGTTAGAAACAAGACCAAAAACCTATGTACAGAGTTTTATGTTTGAGTGAGGTTTTGCAAAGCTAAACTACTGGCTGGGCAAAAAAGCAACAGAGAGATCTAAGTAGTTAATTCTGAGGTATAGTTGTGGGCCTTTCACAGGCACCAGTTCTTGTACCGCTTCTCCATGCTGCATTTATCATTGATGTACGCATTTAAGCATGTGATTCATAAAGTTAAAAAAACCTAGCTGGGATGCAATGAAGAGCTGTTCATAGATAATGCACCTATGGGTTACCGGTAGGGTGTGGGGGTAATAGAGGCAGCTAGTGATGTGTAAGGGGACCACAAGAGGTGTGAGCTCCAGAAGGGAGAAATAGGTTGAGTAGAATGATCAGTGATTGTTGAGATGTTCTTTGAAGAAAAGAGTCTTTAGGTCCCTTCTGAAGTGCAAGATGTCGATGACCCGGGTAGAAACTGTTGATATAATCAAGACTCTAAAATACTAGGGTGATGATCGCCATGATTCAGTGTGGGAAAATTAGGTATGGCATTATGAGTCAAATGTTTTGGAGTTGGGAAAGCAGCTCCCACTTCTACTGTGCCTTTAAATTGGGGTGTCAGTGAATGGCACTGTGCATGAGGAGTCTGAGAATTGTGATCGTCACAATAGGATGTCGTCTTCTGACCAAGGGATCAATGCACAGTTGGATGAGGTCATCAATCTGCACATCATAAATTCAGTTTTGGTAGGGTTTATTTTAGTAAATGTGTTGTCATACATGAGTCAGTGATTGGCTTGTTACAATGTCCCTTTGATATGCATTTGAATTGTGCATACATTTGCCGATGATTTGGAAACTGACCTCATAGTTAGAGCATGGAAGATGATGATGGTGATGATTCTGAGAGGGAGGGCCATGCAGATGTTGAAAAGTAGCAGATGGTAAGCCTGATCCTTAGATCCCTCCACAGGTGATGTTGGGGGGACTTGTACTTAAGGGGGGTATTGGGGTTGCAACTCTCTGCCTAAATTGAAAGGTGAGCTGCAACATAGCACATTCTGACTAATTCAATGTGAACAACATATGTTTGCAGGATTTTGTTTCTGACAGAATTGTCCTCAATGCAATAGGCTATGGTGCCATTGAAAAGAAACATAGTTTCGGATAAAATAGAATTAAAAAAGAAATGGATTCAAAACCAGTGAGTGTGATGTATAATAGGTATTATTTGGTATTAAAAACTGTTAGGCAAAAAACACATGATTATGTCAGCCCGTTCAAATGCATGGTGATGGTCGATCAAAACCAGGGTCTGTGATTTGAAAATGATCATTGTATGAAACACACATGTATCATTGCATGAAACACATATGTATCAGTGTACCAACACATATCTGCTACAATAGTAGCCTATGTCAAGTTGAACATTACTGATTAATACCTGCAGTAGGTCAATGCAGTACTTTAAGTGGGATGCGAATTTGGGGGTAGAGTTATGATTAAAACACATATTTGGAGTTGGAACCGATGAAGTGCTTATCATGTCCTAAGAATTTAAGTAACTAAGGTGTGGCCTATTTAACCCCAGGAGTTGCATAACAGAAGAGGATGAGTTTTAAATCTATTACAAAATATGTCTGCCATGAAAGTGATAATAATCTATGGAAAGTGTGTTGAATACAATATAACTAATCAGTGGTAGATACATTCTACTAAAATAAAAATATGAAAACCGAATACTTAAATCTAATAACAATAGGTCAATGCAGGTTCACTTCCCTGTATGGTGCCAGAGTGCTGTCTGCAGAGGTATACATGCCATAATTTCCCATCGCAGTAAGATAGTTCAAGGCATATATTTGCTCACTGCAGTGATCTGTGTATAACATGCCATGTGTATTTCCATCCACAAAAGCAACAGGAGACTTCCAGCCAATTCCCCAAAACCCTAAAAAATATACTCTCCCATGTGTAGCTCGTAATTAAAAGAGCATGTAGAAACGTCTCTCCAAAGCTTATGTTTCCTTCTTGTAGTACATTGCAATATTCATAGGGATGCTAATCTCTCAGCTTGGCTCTTTTTATGTCAGTTTGACGCATACAGACATTCAAGGTAAAGCCCTGCTGTGTCAGTGGCAGCAACAAGTCATCAATGGGTGGGTGGCATCTTCCTTTAGTGGGGGGCCATCGAAAGGCCTACCTAAAGGCTGAATTTAAACCCCACTGGTATCATCCCTTAAAAGCCCTGGGTCAAAGATATTCACTATAGGCTGTTGTACAGATACAACACACTGTAGGTCTGTGGTAATAACTTTGACATGAGTCTTCATAGTTTAAGTAATGCCTTGAGTGAACCCAGGTGTGACTAAAGGTTCCTTTCTTTATTTCTGGCCTATATGTTTCAATTTCCATAGACTTAAGAACTTCATTTTGTAAGAAAAATATGAAAATCAAAGCATGAAATCCATGAATTTGTTACAAAGTTCTGTATGCTACAAGAATAGAACAGACATGAGATGGTTCACACCTTATTTCGACTATGCAACATTTTGGTGTAGATCAATGTAAGCATTACATCGTGTTTCTATGTCAACATCTACAAGTTGAAACTCATAATTTGATACAGTAACAATTGTTTTTGCAAATTATAGAAGGTGTTCTTACCCCATAAACTAGTTCTCCAACCATCCCGTTCCATATTTTTGTGTCTTGATCCCTGGCCCCATACTTGCCATCACCGACAATTGTCAACTTGTACTTAAATCCACAGTGTTTTGCTATTTCCGTTGCAAGATCCACGCAGTAGCCCTCATAGCGTTCATTTCCTTCAAATTGATCAGCATTTTTCTTAAACATCACATAGGGAGATTCCTGGATGGTGAAAATTCACATATTTAACTAAAAAAACATCAACTCCTTTAGCTTAAAAGCAAGCATTCAATATCAGAAATAAGACTGTGGAGACTATTTGGGGATCGCTCACATATTGTTTTTATAATCATTAGATTCCCACCTTAAAGACATCAATGTGTTGCCCAACAAGTTCTACAGGTAGTGTGGTGACATGATCAAGAGTAGGGTAATTTCCAGATGGGTCAAGGTACAAAAGCATACCATTGTCACACTCTAATTTATACAGAATTGGCCTTAGTGTTACGTCAATGGACAGATCAATATATTCTTAAACTCTGGCCTAGATGATAATAAATTGTGAGCTAAACAAAAGAGGTAGAGTGAGAGGAATGGAGTGAAGAAGAATGAGAGCCATCTGAATTTTACGATTGCTCATTTTCTGTCCAGTGGCCCACATTACTGTTGATTTGTTTTCTATTAGAGTGCCTAGAACCCAAGCATCATTCATCCACAGTGACTGGAGAATATAAGACTGCCAGACCAAAAACCCCTTGAGTAGTTTTAATCATTAAATACAAACATAGGAATGTTATCTTGTAATTATTCATATTTATTTCATGGTGCCTTCACCCCGAGGGAGTGAGTTGCAAAGCACATGTCAATTAATCATTAAGGGCCTCATTACGAGTTTGGAGGCAGCCATGCCCTTAATAAGGGCATGGCTGCCTCCAAACTCGGGTCCAGTTTCCCTGAATGGGGAAATACCGGGCCATTCCGACCTTGGAGGGCCCGGTATTTCCTCTTTCAGGGAACCCGCATCCGGACCTTCCCCATTCCCATTCGAGCCCCCATAGGGCTCAATGGGAATGGGGAGGGAGCTAAAACGGGCCCATTAATTACGGTCCCGTTGTTAGCTACCTGGTCCCCTTGCAGGGCCCGCTATGTATGTCTGGTAAAACCAGAACAGGGTGGTGGACCGTAATAGGGTGGAATGGGTTTAACGGCTCCGGCACCATTACCGGCGCCATTAAACCCATTCCGCCCACCTCGTAATGAGGCCCTAAGTGTGGGAATTGAGGATGAACAAACTTGCCCGCAGCACTTAATGGGGTTTACGTGGCCCTACTGCATATGTGCATCATGGACTTAATAAATTGTGCCATATGGGCCTGATTCACAGAAGTGTTTTGTAATGGCACAATCCCATAGAGAAACATTCTGTGAATTAGGTCCTGAGGGTGGGAATATCATCATTACACACACCCGTGTGATAGGACTGTTACAGAACACAGGATGTAATCTGGGCCCAGACAAACATGTTTTTATTTTAACGATCGCATCAAAATCTTATGAGATCTTGCAAAAAATCCAACTTAGTATTCTTAGTATTGGTCACAAAGTCCCACTAGTTTCCGGCAAGTTCTCATTAGCTACTACGAGGCATGTTTAAATACAAGAATATAAAGGTGACAAACTTAATGACAGCAGCCTTTGTGGGCAATGCACTTGACTTTAGCTTGTACATCCTTGAAAACAGGCTGCCCATGATGTGTGCACTGCCGATGCCAGACACTGGACAATATGACTTCAAAGGGAAATGGGGAATGGTCTGGCTCACTTTGGCATAACAAGCAGCTGGATAGCCTAGTGCCACAGACAGGGACAGCGCCCTTAGTCTTAGCATACAATGATGAGGCCTTTGGGGGGAGTACAAAGGGGAAATCATTTAAAAGGTATTTTAATTCAGAACAATCAGAACTGAACACATCGGCATACAGTTTATTAGAGGGAAAAGAAGTTGGACTCAATTAGACAATCCAGTTTTTTCAGAAATCCTTAAAAAACGAGTTCTGATAGAAACCGGGTTACTCTGAATGTATTTACCTAGAAGAGAGGCGGCTCAGTTGACGGCATTGATATCACATTTCAACCCTCGCAATCGGGGCTTTAGCCTTGTGGGTGCTATCCACCTTTAGAAACAGTTTTCCTGCCCAGTCGTTTTGTTCGGCTTGGAATGCCTTACCATTGTAAATCTAACATGGGTATGAAGCTTAGAGGCCCGCTCCTGGAAAAGAATCCTAGGACTTCCACTGTGTGTCTCCATGTAGATACAGTGACTGCAGTTAGGTCTTATCTCCATGAAAACCACAGTAATGATGAAGCGTGAACTCTTATATATTAAAGCTCCAAATGCCAACTGCTCTATTCTTTGGATCAGGTGATGAAATCTTCCAGGGCAGACACTCATGGGAAATCTGTAACAGCATTGTTCGCAGAGATTGATTGGAAGCCGGTATGGAATGAAGCGTATTGCAAGCTAAAAAAAAGCATTTGGGAAAACAGTGGAATACTGGGACTGGTGTAATAACTTTAACCATTTGGAAAAATTAAAATGTTATACACATTTAACCGAAATGCTATAGACCTTTAAGAAACCACAAGCATACCTAACACTATGCCCATTGAAGAAGCTGTGCGGATTCATCTTGCAGTTCCATCTAAATCATTTACTCTTCTCAGTTGAGGAGCCTATGCTGGAAATTACTTTTGAGAATAGAATTTGTCGTATCTGTGAGAGCACGGAGACCTTAGGATCTGCAAAACACGTTCTGACAGAATGTTTGAAACTGGGACCTACTTCTATGAACCACTTGCCATACCCCCGGCATTGCCTGGGTCTGCAGCTGACATGCACGTGGGGGACTGCCATAGGCTTGTGTATGTTATATTGTGTCCTAACTGCCTATTGATGAAAAATCGCAAATTCGTCAATCTCCCAGAATCACCTATACTGATAGCACAGGGCCGTACCCCGCTCCACCCCTGTGCAGGGTGAATGGGTGAGGTTGGTCACATTTCACTGTTGTCAGTACACCCTAGACTGGTATGCCAACCTTGGGCCAATGTTTTTAACTATAACACATTGAAATAAATAAATATACTAGAACATGCATTGAAGCATGTAGCTCTTGGAATGTCTTAGATTGATTGCAAGTGTTTCTTGCATATCTAAGAGTTGAGCAAATGGAGAGAAGATTTCAATACAAATGTGAATACCATTCCCAATTCAGTTAAATCAGGATCTGGGTGTCACTGAGAACTAAATGTACTGATCCATGTAGACAAAGTGAAAACATATACATCAAAGGGAAGTGACAGCAACAAAGTAGGGCCAATGTGTAAGATGAATTGAGGACTAGGGGCAGAATATGACCTAACAATCACAGCCATCAGATAGCTGGGCCACCGAACAATGTCCGTAAACTGATTGAAGGTTGTGTGATGGATGTGTGTGCTTTGTGCTGCTGCACACCCAAAGGAATGATGAATTGATTGTCATCTGCTACTAGTCAAAGCTCATTCAAAATGGAGATTATCAAAGATGTGGTGGCCCATGGATCATCAGTGTCTGATTTTGGTAATGTGGGGAGAGGTAAATGAAGGGCGTTATATCATTACAAAATACCTAGTTCTAATATCCGTGATATCTTGTTTACTTTATTTGTATATATATGAGAAATTATTTCCAAAGTAACGTGTGTTATAAAAGGCAGAATAAGCTCTGAGTTTACACAGCTTCATATGAAAATTAACCTATTGTGTACTGTTCCCCTTTCATTAAATGCCTGGAAAATGTGTGTATAAAACTGAACATTTAATTAAGAGTGCACTTTGCCCCAGAAGTCCACTTGTCTTCTGTGGACCCCCAAACACTTTGATTATGGAATCCCAATGTGTCCTCATAATATATTCACCTGCATTTGTATCATAGGTTGGACCCATGGCCAATGACATTGGGGGTGAACGCAATGCTCTCCTAGGGGGGCACTGGCTAGTTCTTGCATCTGGGAAGCCACTAACTGCAATAATATGGCTGAAAGTATAGGTTGAAGATGGTGCCAGGCCATTTTATTGCAGCATTCTTTTAGCTATTACCCTAGTGAAAAATTAAAAAGGTGGCCAGACCACAGGGTTCTTGCTCCTTTCCACTTCCCGCTCTACACCTCCTCCCTTAGAAACCTCATCTCTTCCTTTGGCTTCCTATCACCTATTAGCTGATGGCACGAACATCTTCTTCTCCCTCCCCACCTTTACCCATGAACTACTCTCTTGAGTCTTCAAATGTGTATCTGCCATCCATCACTGTATGGTGCTCCACTCCCTAAGGCTCAACAAAGTGCTGATCTTTGACACTCATGCGCTAATCAACCTCCTACATTCCTCACCTTCATTTGCTCACTGAATCCATGCATAGTGGCTCTCCGCACAAAAGCAGTACCCCTCCAAATAACTTATTTTGGTCCAGGCAGCACTCCATCAACCCTGTTCCCATCTACCTTAGTAACTATTTATTCCAAAACACTCCTGCGCACAATTTCCAATCCCAAGCCTTGTGGATCATCCATTTTATCAACCTCCCTGTGCTCTTTTACACTTCCAACCCTTTACCCTGCTTACTTATTTCCACTAGACCCAATTTCTGATATCAGGACCACTTCAACTGTTCTGAGCTTCAGGTTTGTATTCAGTATACACAGTCTTTCTTTAGAAGGGACACCCAAGACATTTTGTGGTATAATGCCCCGCTTATGATTCTCAACTCTGTTACCACTTGTACATATGTGCAACCTACTTTATATATGTGTATCGACTCTGTGCACTGTCCCCTCTCCTCTACATATTACAAGTTCCCCTCAGCTACATGGTGCAGGTTTATAATACATTTCAAGGATCTATTTTGTGACGCACCCAGAAATGAGGAAGTTCTTCCACATGCTGTAACTAATGTAGAGTGTTTTTAGTCCATGAAATATATATGAATACTTTTTTTTTTTTAACTTTACTCAGTTACAACTAAGTTTTGTCAAAAACCCTTCCACATCAAACGAAACTAGTTGAGAGGGGAGAGAACTAAATACCTCCCCTGGGAGCTGGCCAGGCCTCTTTGTGTCAGTAGGGAGCAGATTTCATAAGAGATCTTTATGGTTTTCTTTAAGCTGAGTCAGAGTCCAGGGCCGAGCCGCCCTCGGGCAGTAGACGGTTTATCTGGTCAAACACTAGTTCGATCAGTTTGGCCAGGGCTTGGGTCCATCTTGTGTTCTCGCCAGAAATTAATCTGTATCACAGTTCATCCGTTTGGAATATCCACAGGTTTTCAGCCAACGAGGGGAGGTATATATTTCTGTTTTCAGTCGTGTTAGGGCACTCTATCACAAGGTGCTTCAAAGTCTCGATGGATAGTTCATTTTTACATAATCGACAACGCTTCTCTATACCAGCTCCTCTGATTTTTCACCTTGTTGAATGTTGGAGGTAGGTGGTTTAGAAGTTTGTTCCCCACCGCTTTCTCTGGTGTCAGAATCCAGTCCATGTCTTCCGTTTTTCTTTTAATTCGGTCTGGATTTTCTTTCACCTCTTTCTCACTGCATTCGATTTTGGCCAGGTCGTCCTTTGTGGCTTTTACCCAATTGTTCAGGGCGTCACATTTGCCTAATTCAGTTTCATCCCGTATGATGTTATAGATAGGTAGGGTGTCTGACATGATCATTCTTCTGTATAGACGCATGGCGCTTTGATCGACCATTGACGCTAATGATATAAGCCCCAACTCTATCCTGATGGCCGGCAGAGCAGTGGATTTGGGTAGGCCTAACACCATTTTCCACAGATGACCTTCAAGTTTGCTCCATGTATTCCGCCGGAAGTATAACGAGGCCTCCGTTCCGTAGGTCAGGGCTGGAACAACTTTTGCATTATAGAAGTTTATGGCCGGTACCAGAGAGAATTTTCCGAAAATTTGCGATCCACTGCTCTTGTTTGGTGGTCAGGCTTTTCGCTTTTTTCCATAGTTCGTTTATATTTGTGTGAAGCTGCTTTCTGCCCGGACACTGCTGCTTCGAACCTAAAGACCAGCATTGCGAGCCGACAAGGGGCTCTTGCTGGTGGCTGAGCGCTTCCTGGAGGAGGCGGGGCTTGCTCGCCACACGTGACTCATCACGTGATCTCGAACGTCCTCAAAGGACAGAGTGGATCACCCTTGCGGCGTTAAGCCCGGTAGGGGTAAAGGCCGACTACTGTTACGTGACTGTTGCGTGCTGAAGGTGCGGACCACTCAGAAGATTCGTGTACGCATATTGGTCACTCAGGTGAGAAAAAACATAACAGTGTACATATCACTCTATAGAACCTGATTGTCGCCATAAAACCATAGTGCAGATCAAGGGCATTCATAGCACCATGGGTAAATCAAAGCCTGCCAAATCGCGGTACGATTTGCGCAAAGGGAATGCTGGGAAACTGGATAATTTGCCACTTGAAAGCCCTAAGATTGATAAACAAACTGGAACAGATGGCGCAGCGGCAAAAGGCACGATTCCGGATTTTTTTGCTAAAGATAATCCTAAAGTACCATCTTCCATTGACAAACCGACAGTTGATGAACACTATCCACCTCTCTTGCCCCCTCAAAACAATAATGAGGCTCTTGATTTAACAAACTATAACGATATTGATAATAACTCACTTCTTGACCTTTGTCTACCTATCCAAAAATCAATGGTCTCTTTTAATCAACCTTATATTCCCCAGAAGCTCACTCCAATAGTGGTAGAAGCACAAATTTTGACTGAGGCTCATAATGATCACCGGAAACTTTCACCCTCAAGTAGCCCTAAACACACAGGCAATTCTACTTCAAATTTGTCTGGAATACACCCTATTCATCTTACTCCCACTGCACCTGTAGCACCAACTGCAGGACGTTTATCGGCTTCTCCAGACCTCTATATTGACACGGAAGATCGGGAACATTCCGGTAGAGATTTGAGCAATGTTATCGAAAGCTTAAATAATGTAGCAATTGCAGAACTTCAAGCCTCTATGGCCTCCGTCCAATTTGCTCTGAAAATTCTGTTAAAGCTATGTGGGAAAATTCACAGTAATTTTTTAGCTCAACCAGGAAACATTAACTTTATTGAAAGTACGGACCAAATACCGCTAAAAGCACCTATACCGAAGGGGGGTCGGGAGTTAACGATCCAGCCAGAAGAGGCAAACTTGGGGGAACCTAAGGAGATTGCAGCTGAAGTACCCCTAACCAAAAAACAACGTCGACAACTAAGACGAGAGGCAGCAAAAAATGTAGCAGTCGAGATAGCCTCCCCCTTGCCAGCCACTATTGCTCCTGCTGTACGATCCAAAAAAGCAAAAAAAAGGAATCGAAAAACAAAGAAGCGTACGAATAAAGGAGCAGGAACTCTAACAAGCTGGATCATCCCAGACATACCTCAGGAAGCTACCAGTACGATTCTGGAAGAGCAAGACTACGATATGAGTAATAACTCAATGGATGATTCCTCAAATTGCTCTTCCTCATCTGGGAACGCGAGAAATGAGGAAGATGAACATCATGATCCCATAGAGACAACAGACAATGAGGACTTTAATGCCAGTAAAATTTGTGTTATTAAAAATCTAAACCAGAAGAAAAGGGATAAGTGGCTCACAAGATCCGAACTTCTGATAAAACTTCATCAGATCCCCCAATTGCGTGTTATACGCTCGGAAGATTTTTCTTTTGTGGAACCACTTACAGTACGAAACCCTAATGTCACAGCCCTTCATTGCTGTGTTATGGCATCAGCTAAATTAATCCGCTCCCACAAAAAAAGCCTTATGCGAGTTGGGATAGAGGTGGATGCCTGTAAAGAGAAGGAGGACCCCTGTCTCCCAAGTGACGAGCCTGCTCCATCTAAGGCTAATGGTTGCAAACCCGCCCAACCTTTGGGGAAGAAAGTCCAGATGGCGGATATTCAAAACACGCTGAAATGGCTGGCCGATTCATTACCAATGGTACTACAACAATCATGAGATTATTCCCTACTGAGCTGGAACACCCATGGCCACCAACATTTTCTTACTGACAAGGGGTCTTTATCACTCATCAACAGTTACCCCATTATATTGCTGCAAGAAACTTGGCTATTACGGCCCACGGCCATGGATGGATACACAACCCATCACACCCTGGCTAAGAAAGGACAAAGGGGGCGCCCCTATGGGGGTTTAGCCATTGGTGTGTCAAATAAAATCAAAAGTAAAATGATTTCAGTAGAGAGTAATTATATTTGTGCCGTGGCTTTATCCCTTAGGATAAGAGAGGTCTGGGAAGAAACATTATTAATAAATATCTATAATCCCCCGGGGGCAATATATAGAGAGCATATACAAGACGTTTTAAATGACCTTCTCAGCAATTGGAGGTTATCAAATGATAAATATCTTGTCATTGTCGCAGGGGACTTAAACTGCCGGATAAACTATGGAGGCGGCACCACCAATAATCGGAACCTAGCCAGCAAAAGCTACTGGAAACAGAGATACACCGATAACGAGGGAGAATGTTGGAGTAGTTTCTTTGAATGCTGGGATCTTGAAGTAATTAACGGCAGGACAAAGAATGACAGACCCGCAAAATTCACTTGGAAAAATGGAAGGAGTGGAAGTACCCTCGACTATATCTACACGAGTGCGGAAATTGCAAACATCATCGAAGATATGGCAGTAAGGGAATGTATCTGGAGCGACCATGATCCCTTGACACTTAATTTGGGATCCCATATACCAACTGAGAGAATGGCAAATCTAGGAGAGCTGATAGCCAACCATTCTTTAAATCGCATATCCTGGTCAGCACAAAATGTGATGAAGGCATCTATGGCATCCGGTGATTGGGGACTTGAACAGTCTAAACTATTCTCACAGATGTCGCCTGAACAAATCGAAGGATGGATCAGCTATTTCTCTGGCTTGCATGGTTCCTATAAAATACGGATGATGGCAGGAAAGTTGCCGCAAGAGTTAATTTATGACCGTGCCATCAGAGATCAGAAGCGCAAGCTTAGAGGTGAAATCCGTGCCACTAGAAAGGACCTGCATTCCTTCAATGATAAAGCATCTATAATAAGAAAGCTGAAGGCTGCTTATCAAAAATGGTTAAAAATTCATAAAAGGCATAGGAAATTGGAGAGATGGCAATCTACAGTTAAATCTTTATGTAGTAAGAACTCCCGTAAAATATGGTCCATTCTAGGAGAGGTAAAAGGCAAGAAGATCACCAATATGGTGAACCCCATTTGCAGTGACAAATGGATATCTCATCTGGAAAAACGAAATGCCGGGATTAGCAATAAGCCTTACTCTCCCACCTCTCCTAATCCTCCTACTCCTCCTTTTCATGTCACCATTAAGGACCTACAATGCAGAATTAAGGAATTAAATTCCTCACGAGCTCCAGGTCCTAATGGTCTCTCGAATGTAGTGATGAGAAACAACTCAATGTTCTGGGCCAATCTGCTAAAAATTCTGTTTGACAAAATCATGTCCGATGGACGTATACCAACATCTTGGCAAGAGGCCATCATTATACCTGTCTTCAAAAAGGGCAGCAGGAACGATCCTGAGAATTATCGATTACTATCTATGCTAGATTGTACCGGGAAGATGTTTGCTGCTCTCATTCTTAATGAACTTCAAAAATGGACTGAGGAGACGGGCATTTTGGATCAATTCCAATGTGGTTTTAGGGCTGGCCATTCCACATCACATAATCTTTTTATCATGAATACCCTAAGCAACAAGGCTTTGATACGTACTAATCCTCCACTATATGCACTTTTTGTAGATTTTAGGGCCGCCTTCGACTCAGTTAATCGATCTCTCTTATGGGAAAAATTAAAGAATTTCGGCTGCCCCGCATCTCTGCTATATTACCTTGAGCTGCTACATACTAATAACACCGTACAAGTTAGGCTGGATAACCAGGGCGCAGTGACTAAACCTATCCCCTTGAAGCGAGGGGTAAAACAGGGATGTGTGACGGCCCCCATTTTATATAATCTATTTGTATCTGATGTGCCTAATTGCTTTTTGGGGATAAACAATTGTCCCCCTAAGATAGGTTCTCACCATTGCCCCATACTGGCCTATGCGGATGACCTGGTGATATTAGACCACACTTTCAGTGGAATGCTCAGGTCAACCAATCAGTTATGGAGATATGCAGAATCCAACGAACTCACCATTAACCACAGTAAAACCAAATTAATGCTATATGCAGCAGGAAGGGTCGCCAGGCCTCGTATGATGGTGGGCCCAATCGAAATTGAATACACATTTTCATATAAATATTTAGGGGTAGAGTTCGATTATAAAGGAAACTACCATAGGTGTATTCAGGAACGTAGAACAAAGGCTGCCCAACTTTCAGCATTAATTTATAGATTTACATGTGAGCAATGCGGCTTCTCTATATGGGCAGCTCGCCAACTTTATCTGCAATGTCTGGCCCCCATGGTCATATATGGTTTAGAGTCCCTGACCAATATGGACCTTGGTTGGTTACAACTTGTGGAGGGGAAGTTCTGGAGAAAAGTTCTTAGTCTCCCCCGATGCATTCCCATGGCTATGATTAGGCTTGAGCTGGGCATTCTTTCTCTTAAGGCTATGGTTCTGAGGAAAAGGTTGGAATTCTACATCAGGTTTAACAACAGACCTACAAACAACCTCCTCAGGACCTTTAAAGAGGATACTTCTGCGGGCAAACAGATAAAATTTGAAACCCAGATTAATACTCTGATTGAAGAAATCAGTTGGTCCCCGGAGTGGGGTAGGGAAAATGAACACCTGATTATTAGTATGCGAAATCGCTTAAAACTATGGGATTGGCAGAGTAATTTTATTCATCTGGGACGTCTGAAAAGCTATGGCTTCATCACATTCATACTCTATACCTATATGAAGCCTCAGCTATATTTAAATCTATGCCCGTCGGACCAATTGAGGCGCTTTATACTACTCTTACGCTTCAATTATTTACCAGTTTTGACAGCCCGTGGCGCATCAATGGGCCTGCCTACCACAGCTAGATACTGCAGAATATGTGAGTCTATATCTACGCCGGAGACGGCATGCCACGTACTAACAAAATGTAGTAGGCTAAAAACGAGGCATATGAAATATCTGAAGGAATTTGTCCATGACAATGATCAAATCACACACCCAGATTTTTGGAATCAATGTACCAATTCCCTAAACCCTAAACTGCACCTAGCACTTTTCCAGGTGTGGCGTGAGGCTACTACATATTTGAAAGCAAGCACAAGGGTGGCCATCCATATGCATAAGGGGTTTTACCTTTAGCAAATAGTCTTATAATATTTATTTAAAACTTTATTATGGATCTGATCTGTATAATTGTTTCTTTTCTGCCTCGATTGAACGATCGATCTGTGATGAATTTTATAGTGTCTATAATGATTTCTTTTTGTATATCTCAACTTATTTTACAGTTTAAGTGTTTAATGTAATTTATGTGTAAAGTTTTTACATTTTGTATAAAACTGTATCACATTAATAATAAATAAATAAATAAAAAAAAATAGTTCGTTTAGGAGACTCTTTTCTGATCTGGAGCTGTCCATTTGAATCCCGAGATATTTGAAGCTGTTTACAATTTCGATTTTGGTGTTGTCAAGGTACATATTTAATTTCTTCGTAGTTATACTGTGGGCTTTCTCAAGCACCATGATTTTTGTCTTAGTTTTGTCTTAGTTTTATTTAGTTCAAGGTGATTTTCCGCAATGTAAAACTCCAGATTGCGTAGTTTTCTTTGTAGACCCACCTTCGTCTGGTCAATCACGATGACATCGTCTGCGTACAATAAACAAGGGATCTCTGTTTTCCCGATTTTGAGGGGAAAAGAACAAATTTTACTTTCGGAGAGTTGGTAGTCGCCTAGGAATGCCATAAACAGTGCCGGCGCCACGGGGCACCATTGCTTCACTCCTCGTTTAACATTGATCTCCTCGGTTATCATTGGTACTTTTATTGACACAAGACATCAGTTCAAAGGGTCATTTTTTAAAGATCATAATTAGTTCCATTCAATACACAACAATCCCTTTGCTAAAGCATGCTTTCCTGAGGAAAGGTGTGAAATTTTTCTGAAATAGTGCTCTATCCAATTTGGGCAAATTCAAATTTGATTTGCTGTATTGCCAAGGAGAAATGCTCTTCACATAGAACGCTAAAATGAATACCATACTAATATTTCAAGTGTCTAGTGTACGCTAGACAACAAGCTCTTGATTGGACGGTGACAGTAGCCACATGGAAGCACGCAAAGAAGAGTTCCAGTTGCCATGCAGGTGGATGGGATCCTTTGGAAGATAATCGGAGCAATGACTTGTACTACAGTGATAGAAACCCCACATTGATATGGCACAACGTTACTAAAGTAGGAGTGTTTCAGTTTACAAGCTTGACATCTTTGCAGTAAAAAACATATGTTTCCCTTCATAATTCCAAGTGGCTTGTTAACACTTTTGCGCAATCGTTGGTATCACGTTCTTGTGCCAAGATAACAAATGCCTGACTGCTTGAGCCCTTAGTGGGACTAAATTCTGCTTCCAAGGAAGGATTCCCTGATCCCCAATCCTGTTGCCAGGAGGACTGGAACTGTCTGCTTCCATGCTGGATGCTGAACTGGCATGCTGCTTGACATCAAGTGATTTGGAGCTCTGTAGAGCATTGGTGGGTAAATGTGATTCCCCAATCCCACCAGACCAAAAGCTGACTGCCACCATCCTTGTCCAATGTCTACCCCAGTTTCAAAATAGCTGGGCCACCATGCAATCCCCTGGTCCTATGTTCGATGGCAGCCCCAGCTATAGCCTGTTGTCCCTAGGAACATGTTAAACATGTTCTGTCGTCTTCCTCTTAGACTAAAATTGAAAATTTTCTAAGACTGAGAAACCTGCTAGGATTATGATGTGAGGCCTGATCTCAAT
Source organism: Ambystoma mexicanum (assembly GCF_040938575.1). Classification (NCBI taxonomy): domain Eukaryota; kingdom Metazoa; phylum Chordata; class Amphibia; order Caudata; family Ambystomatidae; genus Ambystoma; species Ambystoma mexicanum. Next base: position 803,397,961 of record NC_090937.1, on the reverse strand, counting down.
TGGTAGAAAAGGTCTCCACAGTCATCTGTGTGATACCAACCAGGATAAACAATGAATTGGTGTCGTGAATTGGTCTTTGATGGAAGCAAGTCTGTAACCTTGGAATCAGTTGTGGACATCATCTGCATCCAGCCCCAGTTTTTTGTGATTTCATCTCTGAACATTTTTCAAAGCACTGGTTACTTTTTCCACCTTATCACATTTCCGCCTTTGGGAGCCAGGCCTCCTCATGACCATCCCAACTGTTAATTAACATTATGCTTCAAAGATCAATGAGCATTTTCCATCCACCTATATACTCCTGCAGTTCCAGTATTAATGTCATGGTTCGGGCTCCCTGGAGGTTATCGCAGCACTGGAGATGCCGCCATTGAATGTTGCATCAAGTTTCACCTGAATGCGTATCAGCGTCCCAGCTTTGTCCAAGATGGTGCTCATAGCAGAATATCAGCTGTTTGCAACCCCTGTGCCCTACATTGCAACCCATGTTCTCTTTGGGGGTAAGATGCTAGTTTGAATCCTTTTCTGCACTGACTTTGCTTAGCGCTCCTTTGCCTCTGCCTTCCGGTTCACTGCTAGGCTCCTCTGGCTCCCTTCTCTGCCCTGTGTTTTCCTGTTTGTTGCCTTGCCTTGTTACTTTAACTCGCCTAAAGTTTCTTACCTGTTCTCCGACATCCATGGCCTCACGACCGCCGATACTGATTTCCCGATACTGATTTCCCGTTCCACGGATTCTGCTGGATCTACCTTTCCATGAGTGGACTTCTGACAGCAGCCTGCTTTTCGATGTAGGTTTTTTTTATGCGAGGGACCTGCTTTTTCCCCTATCTGACTGTTTTGGTGGGGTCACATTGCCCATTCTGCTTCCTTAGAGGTGGGCATTGTGGCATCCTTCTGGGACAGACCTTTTGTCTTCGAGGACCGTCAAATAGAACGAAAGAAGTGTTCTCCAGCACCTCGCCAAAGAAACACCTCTGACACCTCTAGCGCAGATTCAGCTGAAGCTCCTTTTGCAAATTAAGCCTGTTATAATTACTTGCATGCTGCCCAATTGAAAATGTCTGTAACAGAGACTGCATTGACTTTTGGTTAAGCCTAGTTTTAATTATTGAGCTCCAATTTAAAAGTTTGAGCCCTAAAGACTTTTTGCCTAATCTCTAGCTATACTTGTATTATATGCACCATAGATTCTACATATATTGCGTGATACACTGTGCTGGTGAGTTTCCTGCATGGCTCAGCGCATCTGCTAGAGATACTGCAAGCTGTGTATTTTTGTGTGTGGAACGAATGTCTTCATCATCCCTTTCCTCTTTTTTTCCACTCGCCCATAGGGTTTGTTTTAATATTGTTTTTCTTGATTTTAAAAAAAATGCTTTCCAAAAAATATGTATTTTTCCTTGCATTGTGCCGAAAACGATGAGCCAAAGCAGCGTATGTGCTTGAGAAGAATAGCAATTTCATTCATAATGCATTCATTTCCCCAGTAGTATTTTCCAACTCACTGCAAGATTAAAATAATGCATGCGGTAGGACTGAATCAATATAACTATGCCTAGATTTAGAAGCAAATGTCTCTGCAGCTGTGCTTTATGCTAACATGATATAAACTGGCTTCTAACAAGACAATTCATGAAAATTACCAAGATAGTGGTGACAACGACAGTCTTATTCTCAAGACCAATGGAGTCATTTCCAGAAATGCCGTCCAGGGCCGTCAAAACCATTTTATCGACTTCGGTCCAGAATCCAATCTAAAACACATTTGATGGAAACAGTGAGTAAGGACATGAGCACAGCTGGTTTTAATGAACAGGTTAACACATTTACAAGCGTCTGAACATTTAAATGCACAGTCCTCAAATTATTGGACCATTTAGAGATGTTTATACCAGAACATATGAAATAAATATAAATACAAATATCTCAAAATACTGGTTGTAAATACTTTAATAACCAACATAAAACATTGTGTGCATTGATGTGTGCTTTTATCCACATCCCTTCTTACGGTGCTCAACATTTATCTAAATACTGTACATTAAAATGAATACATGCCGTTGTGAACGTACTCTTGTTCCTCTTCAGATAATCTTTGCTCCGCATGCAAATTTAAATTCACAATATGTTCCTGTTGATGTATGTATTCATAATGGTTTAAAGGAATAGTAGCTAAACTATTGTTATTCAAATGAGGCAAAAACTTCTCATACTCTTGCTGCGACCTTGTTCAGGTGGGTGGGCAAGGGCTTTACAGCGCACTCTTTTAGTGGGAGCGGGCAGCAATGTGTCTAGGTCACACTGTATGCTCTTCCCAAAGCTCCGCGGGGTTCATGAAAAATATGGACCAACCTTGGTGTGGTGTACATTCTCCACCCATTCAAAGAGCTGCCCTTAATGTGGTGTGTCTCTTGTATTGAGATGTCACCACTGAAATATGGCAATCTCCCACCCGTGAGACCCGGTGGTTAATATCCACAGATGGAAATGTTGAAGTGGGTACTCCCAACCCAGCTTTTAGTGTAGGAGGTTATTCTCCCATACCTGGGTAAACAGGCAATCCATAATATTTGGTTGACTCAGTTAGTGGTCATCTGTGGTCATGCAGCTAAAGGAAGCTCATAGGATAGGAGCGGTGTGGACAATATTAGGCAGATAATGGCAGGAATCCTCAATTTTTACCACATGCTGAAATTCAGCCTTGTCGCCATCCCCTAGAAACTGTGCAGAAGCCATCGTGTTTGTGACAATGACTGCCCTCATGTGTCCACTTCAATGACCCTCTCAAGGAGGATGAAACTTCAACCATCCAGTGCTGACTCGTGGGAGCCACACCATAGCTAAATGTAAGCTGGGGGAGTTCTGGGTGGGCTTGAAGAACTTAAATGAACATTTTCCTGTAGCATGCGTGCCTTAATGTAATTCTATTTCAATACATTATATACTCTTAACATTGCTATTGTGCACTTTTCTATCTGTGATCTCTCTACATATAGGGCCTCATTACACGGAATGCAGTAAACCATGGTGCTATTAGCACCATGGTTGCCGCCGGTACCATACCGGTACCACCATGGAGAAAAGGGGAATTACCACCCCATTCCAAGGTTGGCGGGGCGGTAGTTCCCCCTTTCTCCATGGCCCTTCCCCATTCCCATGTTTGCCCCATAGGGCTTAATGGGAATGGGGAAGGAGCTAATCACGGTACTGCAAATTGCGGTACTGTAATTAGCACCAAGGTCCCTTTGCAGGTCCCAAATTTAACGGCTGGTCTACACCAGCCGTTAAGGTCAGGTCCCGCAAAGGGACCTCGTAATAAGTCGGTAAGGGTTTACCGGTACCGGTGCCCTTACCGGTACCAGTAAACCCTTTCCGCCTACCGTGTAATGAGGCCTATAGTCTTGGGTAAGCAAATTCATCTATTTCTAGAGAATTTGTCGTTGCTCTTTGTTAGTTTATTTCAGTGCCTCATTGTATATCCAATTGTTACTGTTTGCAGGTATCTTCTGTAAATCTACTTTCCTTTCTAGGGGACTATTTTTATTTATTTCACTTTTGTAATGTCATGGTTGACGTAATTTTGTGCAGGATTGTCACGCAGGGAAGAAGAGCCAGACAATCAGCAGTCTTGTTTTATTGAACCAAATATGTGCTTAATTATTTCTGGCTGCCAGTCCCGTCTTTTGCCCTTTGTTTTCTGTTTTTTTAAAGTACACGAGAACTCACCTGATGGTGTGTTCTTTCTTCTCTTTCTTCTACCTAAGCACACAGGGTAATTGTAATACATTTTAACTCTTCGCTAAGTTGCTACAATTAAGTCTAAAAAGGAGTACAACTTCCTTTGGAGGCAAAGAAAGAACAGTGTCAGGTAAGGTTTCTCTTTTCCCTCCCTGCATTTTGCATCTAATGGTACTAATTATCTGAATACTTCCTGGTAATCTTCATTACTCCTAGTCCTGCTCTTCCTCCTCAAAGTACTTACTTATGGAGTAGTATCCTCTCTTGAAAGGAACTCTTTTTTTATTTATTTATTTCATCCACTCCCCTATTCCTGGGAGCACAGCACAATGCTCCTCTCAACCCAGCATGCGCTAGTTTCTTAATACTTCCAACTCAGATGCTTAGTCCTATTCCATTCTATGCAGCAGGGAGAGACGTGTCATTATTACTGTGGCAAGGAAGATCAGGACTAAAAGCAATAAAGATTACCAATAAGTAATCAGATAATTACCTCCACGTCCGTCTTTCTCGGCCAGTACTTACTTGTGAGTCATTCCAAGGCACCCTTGGAAAGGTTTGAGAAATCAGACTCTTACTGTGATGTGCCCATGCCCCAACACCATTTTATTTTAGGCGTAGTCGAAGTCCATTGCCAAGTTCCTGCACTCACACTGCTCCTGCCAAGCAAACCTTTCGAAGCACATTTCGATGTTATGTAATATTTTGCTATGCCCTGTTACGCTATGTCAAATTCTGCTTTATTATGTGATGGGGCGGGAAGTGCTACAACAAAAAGGTATCTAAGCACGTGGCTGAATACGTTCTAAATGAGGGACCCCAAGAGGAGGTTAGAATAAGGCAGTTTTTATTCTCTTTCTAAAGCCATCAAGTTACTAATGCAGCAAATTAATTGTTACGAATGAAAATGTCTCATGAAGGTCTTAAGATCGGCCCAGGTAACAGTCTGACAAAAGTCCAGTATATCTAACCCTTGGGCCTTTGCCCAGGATGCCGATATTCACCTGGTGGAATGTCCCTGAACTCCTTCGGAAAGAGCTGCCTAGAACGCTCATAAGCTAGCTTTATCACATCGCTTATCCAGCGACTGATGGTCGGGATTGCAGCCTTTCTACCAGGATTTGGACATCCACAGGGGATGAAAAAACGACCTGATCTGTGACTTGAAGCTGTTTTGTCCAGACAAAAACAAAGAGGTGATGGCTGGAAGGTTTAGACTGAATCTTTACCACTGGCATTGCTTGGGGCAACCCTCCAGACCATCATTCTTCGCCTGCCAAGCCATTACAGAAGGGGAAAGACAATATGCAAATCAGGCTTGGCCCCACCCCAAAAGGGGCAGTCCAGCCCGAACTGCTAGGTCACATCCCTTCTGCATGAGACCACAAGCATCCCCAAACATGTTTCACCCTTGTTGGGGCTCATCAGTGAGGAGTAGCTTGGGTCTCTAGGCCCAGCAGGCACGGGACCCACGTCTGGGCATACCCGTCCCACTCGGGGTGACAAAGCAAAAACAAAGAGGTGATGTCTGGAAGGTTTAGACTAAATCTTAACCACTGGCATTGCTCGGGGCAACCCTCCAGACCATCGTTCTTCGCCTGCCAAGCCATTACAGAAGGGGAAAGACAATATGCAAATCAGGCTTGGCCCCACCCCCAAAAGGGGCAGTCCATCCCGAACTGCTAGGTCACATCCCTTCTGCACGAGACCACAAGCATCCCCAGACATGTTTCAGCCTTGTTGGGCGTCATCAGTGAGGAGTAGCTTGGGTCTCTGGGCCCAGCAGGCACGGGACCCACGTCTGGGCATACCCGTCCCACTCGGGGTGACAAGAGCAAAACAAAAGAGGTGATGGCTGGAAGGTTTAGAATGAATCTTAACCTCTGGCATTGCTCTGGGCAACCCTCCAGATCATCGTTCTTCACCTGCCAAGCCATTACAGAAGGGAAAAGACCATATGCAAATCAGGCTTGGCCCCACCCCCAAAGGAGTAGTCAGCCCGAACTGCTAGGTCACATCCCTTCTGCATGAGACCACAAGCACCCCCAGACATGTTTCAGCCTTGTTGGGCGTCATCAGTGAGGAGTAGCTTGGGTCTCTAGGCCCAGCAGGCACGGGACCCACGTCTGGGCATACCCGTCCCACTCGGGGTGACAAAGCAAAACCAAAGAGGTGATGGCTGGAAGGTTTAGACTGAATCTTAACCACTTGCATTGCTCGGGGCAACTCTCCAGACCTTTAGATATCCCAAAGCTGTCTCAGCTGTGAAGAAGGCATAGGTAACTGCTCTTAATGCCAAATGGGAGCTTGAATAGACTTTCTTCAGACAGGTGTCTACCCTCTTGACAATACTGTCTGGCACTGCCTCCTCCGCTGCTGTAGATGACCTTCCCTTGATGTTTGCCATATGGTCTCCACCATTACAAGTTGGGGAAGTACCATCCCTTCTTGTCCTAGGGTTACAGGTTTGCCATGAATCTTGGAATTCTGGGACCTTCCACTTCCTTAAAATAATCTCCTCCTTTATCTCTTGCTGCAAAAGAGGAAGCCTTTCAGGTGTGCTTAAATTGGGGGGGGTGGGTTACCCTCCTCTGCTCATGCAAAAGTACCTTTGCCTTTGATTCATTCCTGGTCGAGATATTTTCCTTTAGAACCCTCCTCTTCTGTGTCATCAGAGGAGAATGAGGAAGAAGAGGAAAGAGATGATGTTGTTGATGAAGAACAACCTCTTTCTGTCTTCTCGCTCCATTATTCTTCTTCTTTTTTTTGTGTTTTAATCTTTAAGATTTCTACAAAAGAAGTGGTTTTCTATTTGTCTCTGTTTTATCATTCTTCTTTTCTTGAGTCTCTGAGGAACTGTCAACAAAGCATTTTATTGTGGTAAAGAAGTTAGTAAGGTACAAGTCGCCACTAAATCTGTTGGGTCCTGGAAGGTTTCTTGTAAGCTGCGTAAAATGTTGTAGGATGCCAGCAGCCATGGAGTCTTGTCGCCCGCTATTAGCCTTGCCCAGCAAAGTGCTTCATCCTGCAACACAAAGTCCGAAAAAATATGTCTCAGATACGATGATCTTAGCTTCAAGGTCCCAGGACAAGAAAGCAGCAAGTGGCGAATGGTTTCGATTACTTCTGTTTGTCCACAAAATCTGCAGGCGTTTGTTGACGCACGCACCCGTGTGAATAAAATCTCCTTCGTGTGTAACAAGTTCAATCTTGCTCTTAGTAACAGGTACCTTTCAGGCTTGGTCGGAAACAGCTTGATGAACGGTTGAAGCTCGTTCAGTTTGCGAATGTTCACCGGCAGATGTCTCGTTAGCTTGTTAGAGGCAGCTTTCTCGGTTGTTTTGATCCAGTCGAGTTCCTTCACCCTATTCAGTACTTTTACTGGATTGTTGTTGAGAGTCTCTACGTCAGATGAAACTTCTTGGAGGATTTCCTTGATCCGATTTGACCAGCTGTTTAACATCTGGCAGTTTTGGTCGTTCATTTCTTGTTGGATCAGGTAAAGCATTATAGAGTTGCATCTTACTGATCCCTCGAGATAAAGTAGACTGAGTTCTTGTCTTATGCAGGCTATCGGTACACATTTTGGAAGCCCCAAGATAGCCCGCCAAAATGTTGCCTCCAGGGTAGGCCAAAGAGATGAAGGAATGTTGGGCATAGCGTCTGCTCCGTAAACTAGGGTTGGGATAACCTTCATTTTGTAAAAGTTGATCACCGGGATCAACGAAAATCGTCCAAATTTCCTATCAATGGCTCTGCCTTGTGCCGTAGGTTTTCTTGTTTTTTCTTTTAGGAGATTTTGCATTCCTATCTCGTTTTTGGAGTTGTCCAGAATAACGCCCGGATATTTAAATTCCGCCACGTTTTCGATCTGGTTCTTATTCAGCACTAGTTTCGTTTTTTCATTGGTTCTTATGCTTTTGAACAGAGACATAAGTATGGTTTTCTTTTCGTGTATCTCCAGATTGTTTCTTTCCATATATAACTGAAGGTTGCTCAGCTGACGTTGCAGTCCTATTGGTGCATAATCTAGGAGTATCACGTTGTCTGCATAAAGGAGCCTTCCCACATGAGATTTCCCAATTTTCGGTGGAAAACTTCGAACGGTTTCTTCAGATGTTTTGATGTCTCCAAGGAATGCCAAAAACAATGCCGGAGCCAACGGGCATCCTTGTTTAACACCCCTTTGCGTGGGAATCAGAGTGGATAGGAGTCCTTGTTGATCCAAGCGCACCCTCATGTTGGTTTCCGAGTACAGGGCTTTGATAGGTTCTAAGATAGAAGTAGGGCAGTTCCATGCTTCTAACTTGTCCCATAGCGGAGCCCTGTCTATACGGTCAAAGGCCTGGGTAAGATCCACAAAAACGATGAAAATCCTGGGACCTCCCTCAAGCACTTTATGTTTCATGGTGTTCATTATCAGGATATTTGCAGATGTGCCAAAGTTTTTCTTAAACCCAGTTTGTAAATGTTCGTCGCAAGGCGCCGTTTTTGCCCACGCTTTAAATTCATTTAGGAGGAGGGACCCAAACACTTTACCTATGCAATCTAGCAGGGCGATTGGGTGGTAGTTTGCCGGATCATTCTTGTTCCCTTTTTTGAAAATGGGCACCACCGTCGCTGACTTCCATGATGGCGGGATTGATTTTGATTGGGCACATCTGCAAAAGATTTCACACAAGAGCGCTGTCCATTCTTCAGGGTGTGCCTTGAGATCCACATTTGTTACCCCGTCAGGGCCAGGTGCTCTGGAATTCTTGAGTGACCTGATCTGGCGGCTTATGTCTTCACGATCCTCCAAAATGATCCATTGTGCTGATTCAGAGTTCTGCTTAGTTGCCCTAGTTGTTTCTGGTGGTGCAAAAAGAGTTCTGAAGAAGTTCACCCAAACGGATTCACCTACGTCGTTGATTATAGATGATTTCTCTTGTGGTGTGGTTGAATTTAAGAGCAACCAGAATTCTCGGCTTTTGTTCCCTCCAATTGCTATTTGGATTTCCTCGGCATCTTGCTGGTATAGTGTCGCTCGATGGTGCTTGAGCCATGATTTGTATGCCCTGGTTCTGCCTCTGCCTCTATTACTGTCTTATTTGTTTTTGTGGGGCCTTGGGCTAGGGCTATCCTCTTCACTTTTCTTAACACTTTCCTTTTTTCGACTAAAAGATTGTCATACACGTGCTTCCTAGAATCTACGTTGTTTTTAGGGCCCCTCTTCTTTTTGTAGATCTCTAAGAGTGGTAGATAGTCAGTCTCGTTTACTAGAGTGCTGGAGTTTTGAGCACAGTACTTTTGTTTGAGGTCGAGTATTGCTTTAGCTGACAATTTTATTTTTGTTCCTCCAGTATTTGTTTCCAAGAGCGTGGTTGACTTTGGAGTTAGACTCTGTTTTATGGGCCCGTGACGTACAACAAGTTATGGTCGCTTTTGCTGGTCCATGTCACCCCATATGTCGTGATTAATCTGACCAGACTGACAGAGACATAAATATAGTCGATCGTTGCACTGGATGATCCATTTTCCCACATGGGGAGGAAGGTGTCTTTAGGTAGGACCTCGCTCGTGTTGTGTAATTCTCGAGATGACATCAATTTAGCCCAGGCCATCCCTCTTGAGACTGAGGACGAGGCTGTTTGTGCTGAGTTTTCTTTTTGTTTTCCCTGGCAACAAGAAGCATTGATGTCTCCACACAGCAGTAAGTATGAGGCAGCGTATGTGGCAGTAGCAGCGTCGATGGCTTGTTCAATCGATCTCAAAAGATTACTGGCTTCAACAGCGGATGGATTCCAGTAAATGTTCATTATAACTATTGTCAATTTTGCGTTTTTTACTTTGTTTGTTTTACACTCGGCCAACTTTGCACTGATCATGAGTAAGAATTGATTGCTTCTCAACACTTCTTCTTCTTTTAGGGCTTTCCTGAAACTCTGCAGCAATCTTTCCTCAGAAAACTCTTAAGCTGCTTTTTCTTTTCAAGAGAAGTCAGACTGGAAAAGTAAGTTTCCACCTCCATATGTTCCTCTTTTCTCTTCTTTTCGCTCATCCTTGCATGGCATGAGAAGCACAGCTCCAGCAATGAAGTTTCTTGAAAATACATGCCGGGAAAGAAACAATGCTTCTGCATTCCTGTTTTCCATAACAACATGCATGCCCTATCATAGCTCTGCTGCTCCCTGAGCCCAATGCAAGATGGCCTCCTCCCTCCATTATTACCAAACGCTTTTTGTTCTGCTCACTTCCTCTTTACTATATTGCCCAGGTGCAGCGATTCCATACCCTGGGCCTGAGTGGATTGCAACCCACTCTCCACACTGGTGGTCTGCATCTCTCCACGCGAAGTATATCCTGCCAAGCAGTAGCTTCCTGAGCGTCTTGTCTGCCATCTGTAATCGTTCCTTGCAGGATTCACAGACAGCCAACTACATTTCAACTGCCGTGCATCACCCCAGGAGCCCAGGGATCCTCTTCACCCAATATCCAGCCTTTTGAGCCCAGCTGCCAACCATCCTTGTGGATCCAGAATTGGTCCACTTCTAAGCCTAGATGAGAGAGGATATACAGGTAAGACACACTGCTACTGCCAGAGGAACTAAAACAGATTAGTGCATGTTGCTTTAAGGAGAGTATTATACTCCCAGGACTATATGAGGGGCATAACAAAAATGGATAAAAGAAGGGTTCCTACCAATAAGTAAGTACTGGTCGAGAAAGAGGGACATGGTGGTAATGGCAATGTTCACTTGCTGGACAGGCTTTCCTGACCAATAAATGCACTGTGAACTTGCATAATGTGCCCTCCATTCATTCAGGCTCTTAACTTGGATAGCAAGCCACTGCCAATAAAGATGCTCCGCAAGGAGAGTGATTATGTTATAATTAATTGGCTGGCACCTATTCACTATTACTCTTGGGATCCCATTGTTTTGCCTTCTTCTCATTGCTTTGGTATGCCTATAGAAACATGCCAATAATATCAATTTATTTTAGTTTTGGGAATAGCAGTATGTTGGGATTAGCAAGTAAATGCAATAAATGTCATGTTCAAACAATTGTCTGCTAGGATAAAAAAGAAGGGTGCATGAGAAAAAGCTTTCTTCAAGTTAAAAGTTATAAGTTACAAAACGTTGTTGCTAAATTTCCTTCTATTATAATAAACACTGAATAGGGCACAAGCACCCCGGGAGGATGCAAAGGCCAATCAGCCAGCTTAGAAAATGTATTACATTGAAGAGTATTCACCTCCATTCCAGGCTGGCTGCCGATGCCTCCTCTGCATCGCTGTATCCTTTCATTGCTCCTCACTATTTCTTTAAAACAAACAAGAAAACATACCCGATGATGGGTGTTCCTCTTTCTTGCTGCACCAGGGGAGTTTACATGCATTTTCAGTCCTAATTCCTTTCCAAGAGGAAGACAGGAAAAATACTGCAAGTTCCCTGGTGTGGTGAGTGTGAAGAAAACACAGCTTCAGGTAGTAAAAAACTTTGATGCATTGTAGATGTTAGATGTCCACCACAAGACACATGACCAAAGGGTAGGTCTCTTAACTGGCTAGGATTCCCCCGTGACAGAAACTTCAGGAACCGTTGATGACTTCAGAAGATCAGGGCATGAAATTAAACATCTGGAAGATCTAATGACTCTAGTAAATCCCCTTGCTGAATTAAGGGAATCATCTTCTACAGGCATTTCATTTTCACAATGGATTGGTTCAGGAGCTTCCGGTCTATTATCAGCCAGAATCCTCCTGTCCCCCTGGTTTGAGTATAAGAAACACAGTTGAATAGGTCCCCTGATGCCTTCCCCTGCAGGGGACAGGCCGTATGGCCTTTTTCTTGAGGAGGTGCTGGATGGCCAGGTGTATTGCTTCCTCTTTGTTCTGCCTTTGGGTATGGGGTTCATGACAATTTCTAAAGAGGTTGCAGCTGTTGTAAATTTGATGCGGTAGCCCCATTTCAAAGTCTGATTTGCCCAAGCATCTTTGGATTGCAGAGCCATTCTCTCCAAAACCATTTTAGGCTGCCTGGCATCAGGATTTCTGTTAGGGTAGGGCTAGAAGTATGTTTCTAGGGACCCATCAAGGTCTTTCTTTTCCTTGCATCTGGGCTGCATATCCTGTGAGTTGTCGTTTCCCTCTTGGATGAGGACTATGGCTTAGGTTTTGCATATGATTTCTTCATAAGTTGTCCAGCAGGTTGGTCAGGTCAGAAGACTGTGTACCTCCTCCTCCAGGGTATCACCAAACAACACATGGGGCTTCATTACGACCCTGGCGGTACGGAGTGAATGGCGCCATAAAAGGTGCCGGCGCCGTTCACTCCGTACCGCCGCATTACGAGTTCCCCTCGCGGGACACGGTAAGCACGGCTGGGAAAACCAGGCGTGCTTACCGGGTCCCGCTAGGGGAAGAGGGAGCAAACAACGGGCCATCTCGTAATGGCCCATTGTTTGCTCCCTCTCCCATTCCCATTCAGCCCTATGGGGGCTGAAATGGGAATGGGGAAGGACCGTGTCCGGGTCCTTGGAGGGAGGAATTACCGAGCCTTCCGAACTCAGAATGGCCCGGTAAGTCCTCCTTCCGAGGACCCGGACTCCGATGCGATTTCAGCGGCAGCCATGCCGCCAATAACGGCATGGTTACCGCCGAACTCGTAATGAGGGCTATGCTCCTCAAATGGTATTTTCATGGCCACTGTCTTTGGATGGTAGTCTTTAATATGCAAGTGTCAGGGGCCTGCTACACTGGAAAACATGGCCAAGGCAGACGTTTTTACTCTGTCATAGGTCAGACTGGGCATGAATTTTACTTGGTTCTTAACTGTCCTCAAAGCTCCATTGTTGCCGAGTAGAAAGAGTATATGACTGCTCACATAGACAGATGCACACCTCCATAGGCCTTTCTCAGTGGGCTATCTACCTTACAGTCCGAGGCATCTTTGATATCTTTGCCAGGTGTCATGGAAGGACACCCCACCGGACTCGGAAGGATTGTGTCTGCACGGATTGTCTGGGGTAGTAGCTTCTCTTCTCCCTGAAAAGGTTTACCAGGGTATCTAGGTACCACCTCTCTATCAGACTCCCTCTATTTGTAAAGGTTTTCATTCTCCATTTCTGACAAAAGCAGAATCACTGACTTCATCACTTTCTTAAACTGAGGAGGAGGAAATCTAGAGGTAGGATCCTTGTGGGGAGGTTTTGAAGTAGCAAACCCCATATAGTGTGCCACATGGATTAAGACAGATACAACCATGCCTTTGTCCAGGTACATCCTCCTCTGCTCCACTTCCCTCAAGACAAGGAACTCAGATGAGAAAGATCTACAAGAGGAAGAGGTGGATGATTCGGGAGAGGGATAGGAGGGTGGAGGGGGCCTGTGTTTTTTTAATTAGTTTAAGAAGCTTCTCTGGAGAAGTGGCAGGTAGCAGATAGAAACTTCTTGGTCAAAATGTCTGCTTCCTGATTTCCATTTCTTCTGATGTGAACAGCCTTAATGTCAAAAAGATTCTGCTCTGCCCAAAATGGCAATTCCAGGACTAGGTATTTCAGTGGTTTGGATCGAGTTCCCCCTTGTTTGTTTGCATATGCTAGTAATTGTTGGGTGTCTTGGCCCACGTTCAAGTTATTATGCTGCAACACTTGGTGCTGTGGGCTTAGGAAATCCAAGAGGGCGGAAAAGCCCACATTTGCGCCAGAATCCTGGAGAACCGTGCAGTTTTGCGCACACCAAAATGGTCACCTGACCTGCCACACATCAGTGCGAGCGTGAGGGGCCAGGAGTGCCATGAGTGAAATGTGTGCCAAAGGAAAAACAGCAGTGCCAGTGGCTAAAATAAAAAAAACGCGTTGAAATCACCTTTGTTTCTCTGAAATGCAAGCTAAAAATGCCTATTTTAAACATTGCAAGATATTCAAAAATCTCAAATGAACACCAGCAGACATTTGGCAGAATGTAGTCTTGTGTGCATACAAAATCTGGAAAGAGAAAGAGCCCAAAACAATGTTTATAACAAAACTGGCTGAGCTGTGGATGTCAGCAGCTGAAGTGAAATTGGACTGAAAGACACTAAAATCTAAATGTTTAAAATAAATGAGTGACCTGCGGTTGAGTGTCACATAGTTTGCAACTGTTGAAATGTCATAGTTTTTAACTTAGAATCAGCGTTCTAGCTGCATGTGTAAAAATTGTCAGTTTGATTTGAATGTAGAAAACTGGGTACCAAAGTGACATTTAGCTGAAGCCGGCTTAAAGAGATTGAATTCTGCCTGACAACCACCCCCGACAGGAGTTGAAATTTGATCAGCAGCTGTGTTCCCAGGCCTGGCTGCATTCTGCTGCCCCTGCCAAAAGGAGATGACACCTCTCTGATTGAATTAGGGGAGGAGCACCTGGGGACTACAGGAAACTAAACAAAGCACTGTCCTTGGCCCAGGCAAATGTTAAATTAGGGGGGCCGTAAATGGCTTCCTCTTGGAAGGAATCGGGGAGGGGCACTGCATCTGTGAGCCAGCTGAGCTTGGGGGAAGTGGATAAACCAGAAATTCCACCATGTGCTTTGGAAAACCACACCCCTTTGGGGCCAGAGCATAATTTTAAAAAGATGGATAATTCATAGTGCGGAAAAATTATATAAATAACATCATCATTCTTGTGATTTTTCTGTGCACATTTTAAGAGGTGTTAGGACCCTGTGGTATGTTCTTGGGGATAGTAGCGGAAAAAAGGTTGTTACTCCAAATGTATGCATGTTAAAAATCTGACACTTTATCATCTGAAACCCATATCCCTGGTGCACATTTGGGTAAAATCTGGAAAGGTTTAGAGGTCGTTATCTGGATGAAAAGGGCAGAATTCTGTCATAAGTGGACAATACATCTTACAAAGACAGGGATCGGATGGTTTGGTGCTACAGAAAATATGTTCACTGGGCGTAAAATATTAGAAAAATGGTACATAGATAAATATGTATTTGGATCAGAAATAGATTTGTGTGCAATTTGACAAGGGGAGGATCCTCTGACCATAAACCTACCTCATCACTCTGACTCACAACCCAGTTCCCCCAATCAAGGGAGAGAGGAGGAACTGGCCAATGATAAGTTGAGAGGGTTGGACATAGAAGATGAGCCGACCCTCCCACTTTCTAAACACATAAAAGGAGACTGTGCAGGACAGGTAGGGACATTCACTTCCCACTTCAAGCTGATTTCTTGCGGAGTGTTTTGCCAGAAGACACCAGATCCAGCACTGAGACTTCAAATCCAGACAGAGACCAGAACTTTGAATTCAGACTTCAGAATTTGTCAGCAGGCCTCAAAATCTTTTGCAAACTGATTCACCCCAGACTTCCAAGGGGCACATCAGAGTAAAACAGCCGGGCTGAGCTGTTTGATTCTGGCCTAAAACCCTGTGCCAGAAACACCCAGAAAGCAGAGCTATACCCAGAACCATAGACCAGACCTTTGTGAAGCGCTGAGTGCCAGACCAGACCAGCAGAGCAGAGCTGACCCAGACCACTGTAACCAGAGAACCGGTACTAAAGACCGTCCGTGGCGAGAGAACCGCAGCCAATCCTGACCCGACCCGTGACGAAGTCGCATTCCTGTCCAACATATAGTGTGAGTACCCAGCCAGAACTGTGCTAAACCAATCTCTTAGTTTAAAATAATCTAATTCAAACTATTTTAACCTATCTAGAACTACACCATAGATTTGTGTGTCCTTCTGTGTCCTAGGAACGAAATTTAACTGTCATTTTAAAGCTAAGATTCTGGGCTTTCCAATGAACCCAGTTATACTTTTTCCGTAATTACACTCGACGCACTCGGAAAAATTGCCACGATTTGGCTTAATTTCTTCACGTGTCAAAATAGCAGCTCCTTGCTTTCCTTTGCTGAAATTCGTTTGCAACCTGACAATCATTCATAGAGCATTGCTAAAGTGAGCCTGAACTGAATTAAAGTATCTCTCACTCACCCTGAACCTCCTATAGGGAATTAAAAGCAATTTGAGTATATTTTTCACTTCATTGCCACCACATTTAAAAGGATTTTGCCTTTTTTTAAAATCATCCTTGTGATCTAAGCTTGCTAGGGGGGAACTGAATTCGGATTGTACTGTGATTGTATTCCTAAAGACTGTGTGTGTTACTTCCACCTCCTTACATTGCATAGAGGGGGGGTGAATTGCCAAAAGGGGAAAAGTGATTATAGTATGTTTTGCTGAAATCATATCAAGTTTATTCCTGTGTTGCTTCTTTTCCACCTTGCATTTCCGTGTACCATATAAAGCATTCTCAGCTACCTTATACTCTATACTACTCCTAAGTAATTAAACCAGTGCGCTAGTATCACATCATCCATTGGGGATCACTCACTGTCGTATGTCTAAGTGTGATATCAATTATTAATTTATTATAAAAGTGTGATATACATATATATATATATATATATATATATGTATATATATATATATATATATATATATATATTGTTTAATTCTCAAATAAACCTTTTAAATTTGCAAAACAAACTTACTTCTTGGCTCAGTGGGGTCAGGGGGAGTCTAAGAGAGGGGTGTTATATAAGGGTTGTCATCCAGAGTACACGAACTGGACATAAAAATATATAAATAAGGGCTTCCCTTGAGCAATCCCAGACAAGGCACTGACTTAGTGGGACTGCTTGATTGGAGTCTTTAACAAAGTGGGGGCTCGTAGCCGGGTATTCTGGATTAGATCTAATACTTGTGCAGATTAATACAGTGTGCCAGCTGACAGGATACATATCCGGTTAGATCACCACGCTGTGTTACGCTGTAAAGCACTCCTCAAAAGAACGCTCTAAGGAAACGGTCTGTTTTGCAAAATAAAATACAAACTTCTATAAGTCAGGAAGGAAATCAATCTCCAGAATGACGACCTTGGTAGATATGAAGATAGCTAGGGAGCACCTCTTACATAAACTGTTTGTGAGAGGTGAATGGTCTGAACAGGACCAAAATGTATGGTTGCAGGCGATCACACAACAGGTCACTACAACTGGATCAGATATGTGGAGAGATCAGGGTCCCTTACATGTGGCCCTGAGTGAACTATATATGGCTTCTAAGGCCAAAGATGAACACAATAAGATTGCCAGGATAGCGGCATATTTGTATCTATATATGGGAGCCATGCAGTACAAATGTGCTGAAGGCCAAGATCTGGCAAATAGGCAACTGATGGCATTAGAGAAGGCCCAATCTGACCTGGTCTCTTCTGAGCAGAGGCTGCAGAGGAGCCATGAGTCAGAAAATGATAGTAGGCAGTACATTAGTAAAATAAAGGAGGATATGGATATCCTGCAACAGGAAAAGGCTGACCAGGATACCAGATTTCTGGCCTTGCAGAAGGAGTACCAAGAAGGTTTGGACTCCCTACTGCAGAGCCAGAAAAAGCTGGAGCAACAACTAGACTTTAACAAGGCATGCACAGAGCAGGTAGCCACCCTGCAAATCCGACTACACAGAGAGAAAGAGGAAAGCAATAAATTGATTTGAAAGACCTGGATACCCAGGCAGAGTTTGATCAAGAACGCCAGAAAGCTGGTGCCTTTCAAAGGCAGAGGGACGACCTGGCGGCATAGATGCAGGCTCTTAGTCAGGAAAGGGTCACCTTAGGCCAGGAAGTCTGCCAATTAAAAGAAAAAATTGAAGGAAATCACCTGGCCCTCCAGGGGCTGGATGACCTCCAAAAAGAGCATCAGAACTTGTTAGAGCACACCAGGAGGGTGGAAGATGCTCTGGCAAGAAAGGAGCAGGCCAGTAGGGATGGGACTCAGGAGGTAACCCTCCTGCAGCAAAGACTGGCACAGTATTCTAGGACCAATCAGGAGGCACAGAGAGAGAATGAGGCTCTCTGTCAGCACAACGATAGGCTCCAGCAACAGGTAGCCATGCAGGAGAGACTGATAGAGTCTAGTAAGGCCTTAACTGAGGAACTGAAAGTGCAGGCTCTTGCATTGCAACAGGGAGCAGGGGCTGACAGAGATGAAGTCTGCTGGGAAAGGGAAACACCTGAGCATAACCTCAGGAGAACTAGTACCAGAGGCCTTCATCTCTCCCAGTCCTTGGACTCTGCCACCCCATGTCCCCTGGCGCACATGAGCACAGGGCCACAGGGATGGCAGATTACTATACAGCCAAAAGGATGGGGCTCATAGGCCAGTACCACCCAGGAATGGATGGGCGGGCATCCAGGTATGGGCACCCAAGCGCAGTGCAATTTAGTGGGGAACCCCAGGAGAGTAGGCCCACTAAGGGCATCCTGAAAACCTCTGCCCAGTTAGGTCAGTGGGGGGGGTACCCATCAATTCCTGGCAGCAAGGAGGGATCTGAAGACTCCTCTGAGCGGCCCAGGACACAGGAGACCAGGTCCCCCCATTCTGCCAGCCATTCCCAGGCTCGCAGAATCCGTGAAAACCAGGAAGATCAGACAGGCACCTCTGGGAGCAGTGCCTCTGAGTCAGAGGATGAGTGGACCAGGGTGACCCAAACCAAAAAGGCCAATAAGGCAAAAAGGGCCTTGCTTAAGGACCCCTTAAAACAGATTAAGGCAATCCAGAGTGTCATCACGCCATATCACAAGAACTCCAAGTATTCTGTGTGGGAACACTTGGAGCTCATTGAGCAAATGATGGAGACCTTCCGTTTGAAGGACAGCAGTAGCTGCATCCAGTACGTCAAATGGACATTCTCCCCAGAATACTCCAGTTTCTTTGCGGGGCTGGAGGACCAAAATCATTCAAGATGGTCCACCTATAGGGTGGCCATCTTGAAACACTTTTCTGTGCATAGAAATCCCCAAGAGGCTCGCAAGGCAGCCTACAATTTGCAATATGGGGATGATCAGGCCCCACAAGAATGTGTGCAAGAATTGAAGCGTGCCTTTGCGCAGACCACCAGAAGGGTGCGCACGGACAGCAGAGAATTCATCAACACATTTTTCCATGCTCTCACCAAATACATAACCCAGCTCGTGAGAAATTTCATGAGAAAAGATCTTTAGACTGGGTCATTGAGCAAGCCACCCGCATCTATGAGGTGCAGAAACCGGTGGAAAACAAGAATCAGCCAAAAAAACCAAAACCAACAGCACCCCTGCTGCTGCCAAGGTGGCAGAGGTAAAGGTTGCCCCCGTTTTAGATTTGGAGATGGGGGGGCCTAAAAACCTGCCTGCACAAAATAATTCTAAGCCCCCCCTCGGGCCAGTCACAGACAGGGAGTCAAGGAGATAATCCCGCAAATGGGGTCCCCCGCTCCCCTGACTATGTAAGTCCCCGCTATAAGGGAAACAGACCAATCCTGGGTTATGTGTGGACTCCTCCAGCCCAAGGGGGGGGAGGATCCAGCCAAGCACCTGACCCAGGGAACTTCCCTCCTAACTTCCCACAGGAGGGCAGAAATTCCCCAAACACTGGGCAGAACTTTTTTCCCAGGTATCCAGCCAATTTCCAACCCCAAAACCATCCATCCTTCTTTCCCCAATTCCCTGAGCCCAGACAACCTAATCCGGGAGAGGGGAGGCCAAGGGTGGAGGGGTACCCAAATCTTCCCAACCCAGGGTATTACCAGAGGAGGGATAGCTACCCTTCCCGGGATCAGCCCAGGGGAGAAAACCGGACCCCGTATCAGCCTGAGCGGGTTTCCCAGTTAGAGCGCCAGGTTCAGAACATGGCACAGGATTTGGGCCGCATGCTGAGGGCCCAACAGAACCCTCAGATGGGCATGCCGGCACAGAATGCCCCAAACTCTGGACCTAGTGCTCCAGAACAATGACGGGGGCAGCACCCCGATAACCCACCGGTTCCCAGGGAGGAGGCACAAGGGGAAGGGGGGTGTAAAGCCTTGGAGGAAGCTTCCTTCCCAACTTGTAAACAGCCCCTGGAAAACCAGGAACCGGAACAAAATCTCCTACCCCTGAAAGTCTGCCACCCAAGGAACAGAGGGGAGGTAGGAGAAACAAAGTACACAAACAGACCCATTTTGTGGAGGAGATACAGGTCTTCCAATTTGAGGGAGAGGGATCCTCAGAGGATCCTGGGAAAAGTATTTTCTCCTTCAGAGATGGGGGAACTCCTCCCAAGGAAAAATGGGTCCCAAGGGATTCCAACCCAGACTGGGTAGATGTGGGGATTGAGCTGTCGCCGCCCATCATTCTATCCCAGAACCAACAAGACCGAAAACCCCTGGTTCATACCCATCCAGGTGACTGCCTCCAAAAAGGGGGGGGCGGCCCAGAACTGGAACCAGGGGAACCAAAAACCGCATCAATATCCAGTTGCAAACTTTTTCTTTCAGATTCCCATGACTCCACAGAATTCTGCCCAAATCTCTTCTCTCGCCATGTCCAAAACCAGAAAGTTAGCCCACCAGTTGTCCAAAAAATGTGCATTATCTGTGCCCCCTTGAGGAGAAGGAGGGAAGATACTATGCCCCGGTACAAGTACAGGGGCAGGGTAGAATTTTGGCACTGGTGGACACTGGATACCAAGCTACCCTTCTGTCCAAAAGGGCCTTTGATGAACTGAATTCAGGTAGGGGGGAGAAGTACCGAATTCCCCTCACCTCTCTTCCTGGACAACTCCAGAACTTTGACGGGAAGGAAATTCCCGTCGAGGGGACTGCAGATTTGGACATCAAAATTGGGCGACACAAGGTGAAACACCCGGTCATAGTAGTGACTCCAGAGGGCACCCCTTGTTTACTAGGGAATGACCTCCTGAGAAGGCTGTCACCCCTAATAGATTGCGTAAACAAGGTCCTCTGGACCCAGACTAGCTGACCAATAAAATTAAAACAGAGTGTCAACCATGTTAGTTTAAAAGGCACCTGCCACATGGTTGAACAAAAATCTGACCAAGTAGAATTTCACTTCCAGAATAGCCAAATTCCAGACGTGACAGTAATAGCAGTAGGACAACAGACTGGTGATGGAGGGTCCTCTCTATTTCTGAAAATCAACCTTCCTTCCAGTTTAAGGTGGTATTCCACACTGGAAGGAAACACCCTGAAATTCTTTACTAATCCACAATCAGAAACTCTCACTCCTATAGCCCAGAAAGAAGTGAAGTCAGCTCAGAGCATGGCTGATATTCAGCAAATTGGAGAGCAGTTGTTCATCCCTGTTCAGTTAAATGATGGGAAGGACTCTGTTCTCGCTCGAGTGTGCGTGAACAACGGTAAGAGCTTCATCAGCGAAGCCATGTTCCGCCAACTCCCTAAAGATCCAGCCATTCCCACATTCACACTGATAGACAAATGGGAAATAGACCTGGAAGCACCCAATTCCAAACATCTCCTGCCAAGCAGGTGTATGCTCAAAATCTTCATTGGCAACAAGAGCATAGTCCAGTATTGTTGGGTCGTGCAAGACGTCACTGCCGCCTTTTACTTAGGCAGTGACATTCTCAATCGCTTTGCCATTAGTTTGGACCTAATAAACTTCAAAGCTTGGTCCCGATTAGCGGATAATCCCATGGGCTTTGATGATCAAGAGAAAGCATTTAGGTCAGCTCAATTGCTACCTTATGCAGTTGAAATTCAAATAAAGAGGAAGTCACCATCCCAGAAAGGACCCGACGATTCTCCCTGGGAGTTAAAGTCAAAAGAGGACAAAAATTGAAAAACCCTGATGCTTATATTCATCTAAATGCTTCTCTCCAACAGCAAGGGCTAGGGGTAAACCCAACACCATTAGTCCACAAAGAACATGACACCATTCCAATAGAGGTGGATAACAGCGACTTAAAGAGTATTACTCTAGCCGCAGGCAACATTATTGGAATGGCGGTTGATGACCGACATTGCTCCATTGATTTAGGAAATGAACTGTTAGGACCAATCCCCAAGGACTGTTTTGACAGTGACAGTGATGACAATACAACACCAGACAGGATCTGTACCCGGCCTGGGGGGAACTTCCTGGTGTACACTTCTTGCCCTTATGGTAAGGAAGACGTGACTTGTGACTTTAGAAGGGATGAGGTGATTTTTCAGGTCCATGAGGGCTGCCTTTCCCACCTGAAGCCTCCAGTCCAAATCAGCACTCTGACCAGGGACTTCTCCACCCAGCTGGAGGAGGCCGCTGAGATAGCAAAACCAGAAGTCTTTCCAGGCTTCAGGCAGATGGTGGAAGAGAGAGTCAACCTAGCTGATGGCTGTGTGACTCTGGGACAGAAGCAAAAGTTGAAACAAGTTTTCTTGGATTTCCAAGATCTCTTTGCGGTAGACTCATATGACTGTGGTTGCACCGACATCCACTCAACAACAATTCCCACGGACCCTGGCATGACTCCAGTGTTTGTGAAGCAATATCGCTTGCCTCTCGCATCCATGGAGTCCCTTACTGAAATAATTAAGAACCTTGAGTCCCGGGGAATAATCCGTCCAGTACACAGCACCTTCAATAATCCGGTGCTGGGAATATTGAAGCCAAACGGCCAGTGGAGACTCTGTGCCGACCTTAGAGAGCTCAACAAACGGGTCCATACTTCCCGATGGCCTCTGCCCTACATTGAGAAAGGGCTAGCCCAGATTCAGGGGTCACAGGTAATCACTGCAATAGACCTGACCAATGGATACTGGACCATGCCTGTCAGTAGGGAGGACCAATACAAACTGGCTTTCACCTTTGGGGGCCAGCAGTACACATGGACCCGAACTCCCTTCGGATACCTCAACTCCGGCAATGAATTCAACATTTTCCTACATAAGGCCAGGCCCGACCTGGGTGCGAGGGGTAACCTAGCTTATGTAGATGATGTCCTCATCAAAAGTTCATCTGTGGAAGAACACATAGCAGAGATCCATTATGTTCTGACACAGTTGAGGGCCGCGGGAGCAAAACTTTCCTTTCAGAAGGCACAGTGGTGTAGAACCCGTGTTAATTTCTTGGGGCATGAAATTACTCCTCAGGGTCTCTGTCCCCAAGAAAAGAAAGTGGAAGCACTTCAGAAACTGAAGGATTGCACAATTCTGCGGGAACTAAGGAGCCTCCTTGGACTGACTAAGTACAGCAGAAAGTTCATTGAGGGTTACGCAGAGATCACAAGACCCCTGATTCATCTTTTGAAGGGGGGGGGTCAAGTGGGAATGGGGTCCAGAACAATCCGAGGCAGTGAGACAACTCAAAAGAAGCCTCTCACAAGCACCTTGCCTAGCTTACCCTGTCAGAAACAAGGAGTTCTTCCTGGAGAGAGGGTTCTCTAATACGTGCTTGATGGCAGTATTATACCAAAATCATGAAAAGGTCAATAAAGTAATCTCCTATGCGAGCAAAACTTTATCCTCTGTGGAGGAAAAATTCAACGATTGTGAAAAGGCACTCCTGGCAACGGTGTGGGCATTGAAGAATTACCGCCCGTTCATCCAGGGGGAACACATCATAGTGGAGACTCCACACCAGCCTCTGCAATACCTCCAAAGTAACAGAATCCGGGCCGGAAATGTGAGTAATTCCAGAATTACTTCCTGGATTCTGTCAATGCAAGGCTTTCCTGTGGAGGTCAGATATGGCCAAAACAAGAAGAGTCCCCTCGCGCAAGGTCTGGCTGACTTGCATGATTGTGCCAGAGAAAACTGTCTCGAGGACGAAAGTCTAAAAATCAAGGACAACATGGAGGCATACCTTAATTCCCCACACAAAGTCTTTGAAGAAGACAAGTGTGAGGGAATTCCCACTGTCTATGTGGATGGATGCTTTTACCATGTTGACAACAACGGGGAAAAAGAACTGGTGGCCGGCGTAGGGAATGCATGGGTGAATGAGTCCCCAGAATCCTCTGCTGGGTACAAAATTGGTCCCCGAAGTAGTCAAGTAGCAGAGTTGATGGCTGTGCATCAAGCCATCCTCACTGCTGTCCAACATCAACTCCACAAACTGGTCATAATCACAGATTCGGATTATGTATGGAACGGGTTCGTGGAGCACCTGGTTAATTGGGAAACCAGAGGCATGTTATGTGCTAACAACAAACCCTTGAAACATGGGAAGTTGATCCAAAACATTGATGATCTGGTCACATCGAATGGGATGACCATCTACTGGAAGAAGATCAAGGGTAATTCCAAAGTAGAGGGACCAGACAAAACTGGAAATGACTTAGCTGATCAGCTGGCCAAAGCCGGGGCCATCCAAGGGGATCTAATAGAAATAGAGTCCCTATTGGGGGAAATCCAGGTCACTGCTATCACTAGGTCCCAGACAAATGCTCAAAACGATCTTTCAACTGCACAATGGAGTAAGGAGACCCCTGATGCTGATTTAATTACGGCTCAAAAGAGGGATCCAATAATTGGTACGTTTTACCAACACATTGAGGACCCTGAGAACTTTCCCCTGACGGATACCGATTACATTGGGAAGGAGGACCTTAGAGTGTTGATGAAATGTCCAAAGATGTTCCGAATCCAAGACGGTTTGTTGGTAAGGAAATCCCAAGCTGGCCATGATCAGTGGGTGGTCCCTACCTCATTCCGAAGCCTGATGTTAAGTCACGCCCATGATGCGGCCACAGTCGGTCATAGGGGGTTTCACACAACACTTGAGATCTTAAGAGAGGCTGCATACTGGCCACACATGGGGCAGGAACTCGACCAATACTTGAAGGGTGTCTGGTGTGTGCACAATTTCAGCCATCATCCCTCACACACCGTGCACCTCTCCAAAAAAGGGGGATGACACTGCCATGGTCGGATTTGCAAATCGACTTCGTAGGCCCTGTAATTCGCTCGTCTAGAGGAAACAAGTACATGTTGACCGTCACATGCTTGTTTACCAAGTGGGTGGAATGTCTCCCGGCCCCAAACTGCAAGGCAGAAACAGCAGCTGCCCTGATGATTAACCACATCTTTTCCCGTTTTGGTCTACCTCAAAGGATTGAGTCAGACCGAGGTAGCCATTTCACCAGCAAGGTAATGACAAAGATGTGGGAGATAATGGGGGTCAAAAGGAAGTTACATATTGCTTACCGACCAGCTTCTTCTGGGGCAGTAGAACACTACAACTGGACCATTGTGAGCATCTTAAAAAAGTTTGTGACAGATTCTGGGCCAAGTTGGGATATCCGATTACCTCTGGTCCTAATGGCCATCAGATCTACCCCGTCATCTGCAACTAAAATGTCACCATTTGAGTTGATGACTGGACGCAATATGGTGCTTCCCCAGCATTTGCTCTACAGGAACCAAGAGCAGACGTTGATAAATGCCTCCACAACTCATGAGTATGTGGACAATTTAAGGAAACACCTCCAACATGCTTTTGCCTATGCTCAGCGGAATCTAGAAAGATCAGCTGATAGCATGAAGACCCACTACGACCTGAAGACCACCAGGAAGGAATATAATGTGGGAGACGGGGTTTATCTATACAATTTCCAAAGAAACCAGGCCAAACAGCGAAAATGTTTGCCTACATGGAAGGGAAAGGTAGTTTGGCGGAAGGGGAAGACAAGTGGGTCCATATAAATCAGCTAAAGTGTTGCCATCCCAGGCACACTCTGCAGCAACTGGAGGAGTCCTCTGCAATACCAGAGGGGACCGCTCCAGATTAATTCAGTTCCACCCTAAAATATTCCACATATAGCCTATAAAATTCTATTATTCTTGAATATGTTCTTGCCTCCTGAGTTAAAAATAAAATGTATATGTTCATGTTTTTGACTATAAAATGTATATGCCGCCCCACTATATCAATAGTGGGGGAGAAATGTCTACAAATAGGTATTGCCGCTTTTGCTTTATCATCCTAGGAGAGATGAAACCCGGAGACTGACCACGGAAGACGACCCGGAGACCGGGAGCAAAGATCCGAGGGGCCCGGGGTACCACCCAATAGTCCCATCAGGACAGGCGAGGAAAACCGATCGATCCAACCGGATGGAGGAAATGATGCTGAACTGTGCCATCTGCAGAATTGGAAGAAGAGGATGCGGACATACCAACGCGTGGATCAAAACATCCTTTGCACCCGACTCCCCCTCGACTCGAAATCAAAGCGCAGTCAGGCGGGGGGGCTTGTTGGGTGTCTTGGCCCACGTTCAAGTTATTATGCTACAACACTTGGTGCTGTGGGTTTAGGAAATCCAAGAGGGCGGAAAAGCCCACATTTGCGCCAGAATCCTGGAGAACCGTGCATTTTTGCTCACACCAAAATGGTCGCCTGACCTGCCACCCATCAGTGCGAGCGTGAGGGGCCAATAGTGCCATGAGTGAAATGTGTGCCAAAGGAAAAACAGCAGTGCCGGTGGCTAAAATAAAAAAAGCATGTTGAAATCACCTTTGTTTTCTCTGAAATGCAAGCTAAAAATGCCTATTTTAAACATTGCAAGATATTCAAAAATCTCAATGAACACCAGCAGATATTTGGCAGAATGTAGTCTTGTGTGCATACAAAATCTGAAAAGAGAAAGAGCCCAAAACAATGTTTATAACAAAACTGGCTGAGCTGTGGATGTCAGCAGCTGAAGTGAAATTGGACTGAAAGACACTAAAATCTAAATGTTTAAAATAAATGAGTGACCTACTGTTGAGTGTCACATAGTTTGCAACTGTTGAAATGTCATAGTTTTGAACTTAGAATCAGCGTTCTAGCTGCATGTGTAAAAATTGTCAGTTTGATTTGAATGTAGAAAACTGGGTACCAAAGTGCCATTTAGCTGAAGCCGGCTTAAAGAGATTGAATTCTGCCTGACAACCACCCCCGACAGGAGTTGAAACTTGATCAGCAGCTGTGTTCCCAGGCCTGGCTGCATTCTGCTGCCCCTGCCAAAAGGAGATGACACCTCTCTGACTGAATTAGGGGAGGAGCACCTGGGGACTACAGGAAACTAAACAAAGCGCTGTCCTTGGCCCAGGCAAATGTTAAATTAGGGGGGTCGTAAATGGCTTCCTCTTGGAAGGAATCAGGGAGGGGCACTGCATCTGTGAGCCAGCTGAGCTTGGGGGAAGTGGATAAACCAGAAATTCCACCATGTGCTTTGGAAAACCACACCCCTTTGGGGCCAGAGCATAATTTTAAAAAGATGGATAATTCATAGTGCGGACTTGTAAAAATTATATAAATAACATCATCATTCTTGTGATTTTTCTGTGCACATTTTAAGAGGTGTTAGGACCCTGTGGTATGTTCTTGGGGATAGTAGTGGAAAAAAGGTTGTTACTCCAAATGTATGCATGTTAAAAATCTGACACTTTATCATCTGAAACCCATATCCCTGGTGCACATTTGGGTAAAATCTGGAAAGGTTTAGAGGTCGTTATCTGGATGAAAAGGGCAGAATTCTGTCATAAGTGGACACAACATCTTACAAAGACAGGGATCGGATGGTTTGGTGCTACAGAAAATATGTTAACTGGACGTATAATATTAGAAAAATAGTACATAGATAAATATGTATTTGGATCAGAAATAGATTTGTGTGCAATTTGACAAGGGGAGAATCCTCTGACCATAAACCTACCTCATTACTCTGACTCACAACCCAGTTCCCCCAATCAAGGGAGAGAGGAGGAACTGGCCAATAATAAGTTGAGAGGGTTGGGCATAGAAGATGAGCCGACCCTCCCACTTTCTAAACACATAAAAGGAGACTGTGCAGGAGAGGTAGGGACATTCACTTCCCACGTCAAGCTGATTTCTTGCAGAGCGTTTTGTCAGAAGACACCAGATCCAGCACTTAGACTTCAAATCCAGACAGAGACCAGAACTTTGAATTCAGACTTCAGAATTTGTCAGCAGGCCTCAAAATCTTTTGCAAACTGATTCACCCCAGACTTCCAAGGGGCACATCAGAGTAAAACAGCCGGGCTGAGCTGTTTGATTCTGGCCTAAAACCCTGTGCCAGAAACACCCAGAAAGCAGAGCTGTACCCGGAACCAGAGACCAGACCTTTGTGAAGGGCATAGTGCCAGACCAGACCAGCAGAGCAGAGCTGACCTAGACCGCTGTAACCAGAGAACCGGTACTAAAGACCGTCCGTGGCGAGAGAACCACAGCCAATCTTGACCCGACCCGTGACGAAGTCGCATTCCTGTCCAACATATAGTGTGAGTACCCAGCCAGAACTGTGCTAAACCAATCTCTTAGTTTAAAATAATCTAATTCAAACTATTTTAACCTATCTAGAACTACACCATAGCATTGTGTGTCCTTCTGTGACTTTAAAGCTGCAAAACTGTCATCTGTCATTCTGAAACTTTAAAATTTCAATTCTGAAAATCTACCTCCACTAAATCGTCCGTATCTCTTGAACCGTTTGTCCTAGGAACAAATTGTAACTGACATTTTAAAGCTAGGATTCTGGGCTTTCCAACGAACATTTTATTCATTATACTTTTTCCGTAATTACGCTCGACGCACTCAGAAAAATTGCCGCGATTTGCGATTTGGCTCAATTTCTTCACATGTCAAAATAGCAGCGCCTTGCTTTCCTTTGCTGAAATTCGTTTGCAACCTGACAATCATTCATAGAGCATTGCTAAAGTGAGCCTGAACTGATGTAAAGTATCTCTCACTCTCCCTGAACCTCCTATAGGGAATTAAAAGCAATTTGAGTATATTTTTCACTTCATTGCCACCACATTTAAAAGGATTTTGCCTGTGTTTAAAATCATCCTTGTGATCTAAGCTTGCTAAGGGGGAACTCAATTCAGATTGTACTGTGATTGTATTCCTGAAGACTGTGTGTGTTACTTCCACCTCCTTACATTGCATAGAGGGGTGGTGAATTGCCAAAAGGGGAAAAGTGATTATATTATGTTTTGCTGAAATCATATCAAGTTTATTCCTGTGTTGCTTCTTTTCCACCTTGCATTTCCGTGTACCATATAAAGCATTCTCAGCTACCTTATCCTCTATACTACTCCTAAGTAATTAAACCAGTGCGCTAGTATCACATCATCCATTGTTGATCACTCACTGTCATATGTCTAAGTGTGATTTCAATTATTAATTTATTATAAAAGTGTGATATATATATATATATTGTTTAATTCTCAAATAAACCTTTTAAATTTGCAAAACAAACTTACTTCTTGGCTCAGTGGGGTCAGCGGGAGTCTAAGAGAGGGGTGTTATATAAGGGTTGTCATCCAGAGTACACGAACTGGACATAAAAATATATAAATAAGGGCTTCCCTTGAGCAATCCCAGACAAGGCACTGACTTAGTGGGACTGCTTGATTGGAGTCTTTCACATACTGTAATTTTGTCTGTCTGCAGAGTCACTGCCTTCCCTAAAAAATCAGCGAGAAGCATTTCAAAGCCGAAGGAGATGCAGCTAGCTCACTCCAATTGGAAGATGTAGAGGATTCTTGGTTCATCTAAATACCCATGCCCATCACCGCAACCCCCCAGCTGATTTTGCTAACAGTAGTAGTAATGATGGTCAGCAAGGGCATCTTGGGCAGAAATCCCGCAAAAACCTGCTGCTGCGTGAACCACCAGTTCAAACTTTTTCTCAGGGATTCTGATGCAGCGATAAAAGTCTTGAAGTTCTGTGAGTCTTCCCTACAGTTCTTGCGTAGAGAAGAGGTCTCGTTTGTAGGTGAGGCAAAGGCGCTAGGAATATACAGAAGGCCAGGTGTCCTAGACTCCACAGAAAATCCCATGCAGGAGCCATTTTCTGGCCTAGGAGGGTATGGAGGCTGTTCCTAAATTGACTGCTCTGCTTTCTGGAAGTAGAAACTTTCTCTCTGCAGTAAGACAATGTGCGCCTATGAACTAAAGGTCCTCAGATGGAAGAATCTGGGTACTGTTGTAGGTATGATCACTGATGATCACTGATGGGGATGGAATAGAGCTACATTCCAGCTTATACCCCACAAAATTAAACTGTTTAGCCTAGAATTCGTGGAGATCTTGGTCCAGTATCTGGGAAATCATCAAAGCCATCCTCCAACAGGCCTCTGTGGGGATAACACCTTCATATTGTTCTGCTTCTATCTCTGTCTTTCTCCCATACCACATTGCCTTGTTGAAGAAACAGACTGCTGTGACTGATATACTCTTTTACTGGGTTAAGGAGGTCTGCACTTCGTATATGATTTAATTCTAAGCTTCCCATCATGCTTGTCTGTTTTGAACAAGTGGTGAACCTTGTCCTCCAATGTCTTGCTGAACAGCTTTCGGCCATCAAAAGGGAATTCTCATCGTAGTAGCTTTTTGATACGAGTCTTTAGACCAGTCCATAATTTGTAAAAGCATTCTTCCTGCAACAGATGACCCATGGACATAGCAGATTCCTTGACCCCATCATAGTTGAGATGTGACATGACTATGATTTGCTGCCTTAGGTCCTGAAGTACAGGAGTGAGGACAGTCCCATCATGAAAGTAACACCTTAAAACCTCAAGGGCTTTCCCTGCCTTATATGACAAATAGGTTGCTTCTCG
Organism: Ambystoma mexicanum; assembly: GCF_040938575.1. Classification (NCBI taxonomy): domain Eukaryota; kingdom Metazoa; phylum Chordata; class Amphibia; order Caudata; family Ambystomatidae; genus Ambystoma; species Ambystoma mexicanum. The sequence continues at coordinate 803,367,795 of NC_090937.1, read as the reverse complement.
AAGGGCTAGGTGAGCTTCTTCAAAAACTTGCTTCAGGGCAATCCCTGATTGCTTCTTCTGGGGCCATGGATGATCTGCCCACAAGACTAGGCAGGATAAAATCCACTTGAAGGGTTTGTGGAAGAGAGTTGGGTTCCCCTGACAGGGGACAGAGTTTGGCCATATAACTTTGGACGGCCAACTTATCTGGGTAACTCCACTCTCACATTCTCCAAAAAGTTCCTTAAAGGCATGCTTGATTTGAGGAGTAGGAGCTCTAGTATCCCTGTCTGTAGGTGAAGGGGGTTCAGGATCAGAGAATCCCATATAATTTGCCACCTGTACCAGTACTGAGGTGAAGGCCTCCTTATCCAAATATCGCCCCTTCTTTTCACATTCTAAGGAGGACAACAAACCCCCGGGAAGAATCAAAGGACGATAAGGCTTTCTTGAGCTTCTTCCTTTTCATCCCCCAGACCCCCCCTCACTTGATTGTGTTTTTAAATATTGCTAGAAATCTTTTCTCTGAGAAGCATTCTGATTTCCTCTCAGGAGATGGGGAGGATGAGGTTGAGGAGAATGAAGGCCAATACAAGAACAGCCTGACTCAGGGCTCCTGAATATACTGTAAAAACCAATGAATGTGAGCATTCTTACTGTCATGGAGGGCACCATGACTACCTGACAGCCTAGCAGTCATATTCTGACCTCCGCCCCAGCCTCCCGCACAAATTACACTTTGATTGCAGCATGACACTCTCTGCTCACTTCCAGGGGTGCTGAAATTGTAGTTTGAATGTACCTGAGCCGGTGTTGAGGTTTGTGGCCTGACTTCTATTCAATCAGCAGACCCTCGCCCTGCAGGGTCCCTGGAATCATCACAGCCTCTGCCTCCTTCCCAAACAGCCCAGCTCACAGAAGTAATAACTAGGGGGTTGTCCTACCCTCTATAAATCAAAGAAGTGCAAAACAATTCAAATGCAAACTGGTTTTAAACCCTTTTGGATGCCCATACAACTGGGGCAGCCATTGTCAGAAACCACACGCTTGCTGCTGATGAACACATATCTCTTACTCATATAAAAAATGTCAGCTTTTTATTACTAATTAGCTGATACTCTTTCTTTTGCAAAATATTTAAGTATGTTTGTATACATAACAGTACATGATGACCATTGTAATGCACAGACACATGGTTATATTAGAAATCCAATGTAGCATGTTTACAGGTGTCCTAAGGTGTAAACCATCCACTTATAAATTTAACAGATAACTTGCTAATGAGTGGGAAATGCCATTTGGTTAGGTGCAGAAAACACAGGATGTAAATGCAGTAGGAGGAGACGTTGATTGTAGGTCTCCTATGCCCGGCTAAAGTCTGACCTCATAGAAGTAGCCAGAGGGGTTTCACACACAGTGCCCTTCCAAGCCAAGCAGGGATGGGATCAATGCAGCAGAACATGACCCTGCTGCCTTCCAGGATCCCTGCTGAAGGCAGGGATTTTTTTTTACAGTGCCCCGCTGGGATACTAGGAGTACTGTACTTCCAGGAAGGGATGGAACATGCACAAAAACATAGAAAGTGAAGAATTATTCCTCCAGGCGAGGAGGTGCACCTCACACGTAAGTGCTGGGACAAAGAAGAGGGACACAGAGTTAATGACCAAAAGCACACCTACAGTAGTCGGTTGGCAGTGAAATATGGTTTGTGCCTTTACAGTTCAAAAGATATATCAGTGAATTGTGAAGCATTGCACATGAGCTGATGCACCTTAAGCAACAATAGGGCCTCTAAGAGTCTGGTTGTATCATAGATTCAATAGCCCACACATGTATCAATTAAATATCAAATGAGCTTGTACAGAATAAAACCTTACCCTTCGAACACCACTACTTTTCAGTTCCATTATGTTTATAGAATAGTTAATTCTTTTTCCGTTTTGATCAAATTTGATGTTTCCAGAAAGGCCTTCAACCTGGACCTAGATGGGGAAGCAAGTGATCAGAGTTGTAAGATAAAAGAGTGAAATCTGTCGGCTTTAAATCAGTTTGATGATATGGATTGCAGAAAAGTCAACCTTGCAGGCATTTTCCTGCATAATGCCTAGAGGAGGTTGTACCTGCTTCAATGCTCTTTCGATTTCGACTCCATGACCCCAGGGCACTGCAGGATTTGCGAGACAATCTCCAGCATTGCCTCTTCTGGTGATCTCAATTCTCTGGTTGCGCAGGTTTCGGAAGGCTTCGGTCATTACTTGGACAGCATCATAGGTCAGGGCCGAGGTATACTGGAAATACAATAAAACCCAGGTGAGCAGGCCAGGTAGGATGTTTACTGTCAAATATCACTGCACCTAAGCACCAGAAACAATGTCATTTAGAATCTCCACTGGTACAGGCGTCTGATCAAGGCACACTTTTCTGGTGGGATAGCTCTTATTAGTCAATTTGGATTCATCAGCAAAAGGGATCATGAATGTTCTTGAATCAAGGCCATTGGTAAGTTAATTGTTCACTTCACTCCCAGGGCCATGGTATGAAGCATTCATGGGGCGTTACATCCTGTAAATGTTCTCTTTCACATGGGAGACCAGAGGCCAACACGTTTCACTAAACTCTGGCTCTGTATGGAGTCCACCCACTTCCTTGGCAATGCAGTGTAACTTCAATGTTTTAAGTACAAAGAGACCTTTAAGCTGCGTGTGATGTTTTTTCAAGAATGTAATGTTGACAGCATTTTAATCTTGAGGAATGTAAATAACCAAAGTAACCTGTATTAATCATGCAGCAGAACAATGAACAGACAGTGGGTTACAGTAACCTAGTAGCGTTTGACCTTCAGCCTGGCAAATGGTAGAAAATACGTGTTGTCAAGCTGTCTGACAAATATCCGAATAATGTGGTATTTAAGCAGCTAAGTAAATAGCACTTTTTGATTAGATCAGCTAGTTACATTCGTAAGTAGATATAAACAACAGGCAATCTTGAACCAGCACTATTTAGGCCAAGCCCCCAAATGCAAATGCCCAGAAGTTATAGAGCCCCCCCCCCCTCGATGTCATATCGCAGTTAAGACACTGAAATGGACACTATAATGCAGAGCATGCTGAAACATCAACCCACTGACGTCGTTTGCCTTTGGCACAGAAAACAAATGAAACCATGTGTACGAATATTTAAAAATGAAGACAGCTTCTGCAAGAGCAGGAAGTCAAAACAGATCTAACATCCCGGATAAATAAAGCACTGATTTAAAATGATCAGACTGCTTAATAATGACTCTTATCCATTTAAAATGATGGTTTAATAAAATGACCGTTAGTCTGTTTAGCGACAACACGGTATGGCTTACTCAGTATCAGTACCTACTCTACTCAATTCTACTGCAGCATCATAATGTGCTCCATCCAGGAGTGGCAGCACGACCCAGGAGAATCTCCCTCACGCCCCTCATAAGCTGTGTCAGGAGCCAGCAGGGACGTCATTTTTAGGGGCTACCAGGGGTCGCTACCCCGAAAAAAATAAGACCTTTTTTTTCTTTTTTAAACTTAAGGTCCTGGGCTGTGGGCAGCACCATTTGTGGCTCTTTGTTTCTGGAGTGGCTGGATTTCTTGTTCAGGCCTCTTAAAAAAAACAGGGGGTTCCACAAGTGTAAGAATTTGAGCAGTAACCCTAAATAAGAAAGAATAAGAATAACAAATAATTTGTCTTTCTGGAATTATATACGATATTTGCTACATTATTTAAGGCACACTTCAGGGGGTGAGTCACTGATTTACTGCCTGATTCATGGAATTATTAGCGCCGAAATCGCAGATTTGCGCACCTTTCTGCCCAAAAATCCCCATACTTTAAACAGGGATTTTCGGGCAGAAAGGTGCGCAAATCTGCGATTTCGGCGCTAATAATTCCATGAATCAGGCACATAGTCTATTCTTAAACACCTCAACTCAGCCTTTCATCCTTCTGAGGTCGATAAATGAGTACCATCACAGGCTTTGTGATATTGCATGTATATTTGTTCTATATAAAGCGCTTGAGCGTAAGTGCTACATAATAATTTGTCCCGTCTTTGATCTTTACTGTCTCTTCTTTTTGGAATGCGCTCAGATGGCTGCGGGCTTTAGCGCTATTTAAACAAATAAATAAAATAAATAAATAAATAATAACACATCATTATCATATGGCTTTGGACGTCTGCCTACATTCACAATAATTTGGTAATATGGGCCTATACACACTAACATTAATGATACACATGTTGATCCATTTTTGTATGAAGTGTATATCACGTTATAGTGATATCATAACCACATTTTTCGTAGTGTACTTGCTATGTGATGCCACTTCCTATTTTGTCAAGGGGTGACAGGTTGTGTTACATCGCTTCCCGTTATGTCACTTTTTGGTGTGTCAAATGACATCACTCCCTGTGATGTCATCAGAGGTCAAAGGTCGTGTGATGTCACTTCTGCTACCCCTGGCATTTTGGTGAAATGACGTCCCTGGAGTCACCCTCAAAACGAGATCCTACTAATCCTCTTGTGCTCTCTTTCACTTCCCTTAGTTTATTGTTCACCAAATTGTCCCTCTCTCTCACTTTCTTATGAAATGTTCCATAGCTTACATTTTGTTTACTCGAAGCCCCCTTGTTCTCCTCAGGAGGACGTGTTTTATTATTCCTTGTTGTTTTCTAATTATGTTTTTCCATGTTCTCTATTCTTCCTGTATCTTCTCTTTTCAAATATTGCTTTCCCACCTGTCTTTCATTATCCTTATGAGCACTTTTCATTTTCTTTGTTCCTGGCGACCCTTTCATTTTATCAGTTAGAGTCTGCTAGAGTTTGCAATTTCAACGCTCTCACTCATGTGTCGTCTTAGTCCCAGGTCAGCTCCCTTAGGTTCTTGATTTCTCCTTCTTTTATCCTGTACTCGTACAAAGACTGTGCTGCAGTTCTTGTGTTCTCTTCTTTTTACTTACTATGTTCAATATTTTGCACTCTTTTGCCTGCGCGCTCATATGCCACTTTTGTCTTGCCTTGATGTTGCTGTGTATCCCTCACAGATATTGACATTATCAGTTCTTGCTCTCTTTTTGTTTGATGATTCGTTCTTTGCTTATCTCCAGGTCCTACACTTCAAAAATATTTAGTTGTCTGTTCTTTTTTCCTGTTTCTTTCACTTCTCTCTGGTTTACTTCTATCAGTTCCTACCTTCACTGTGAGCGTTCATTTATTTGTTGCGGTATTGCTCCAACCTTTCTCCGGTCCTTGAGTTACCCTGTTGGACAATAACTTGCTCCCTCCTCAGTACTCACGTCACTGCTCTCACACTCGCCACTATTCCTTGAGACGGGTTCCTCGGTTATCATACAATTGCAATAGAGCTTTAAGGTATTCTTGCCAGTAACTGTTTTGAAATTCTGCATATTGTCGCAGATAACACGAGAGCAAGTGCAGTTCATCTCTGGAGATATGTATCACTGCATATAATTTAGATTTAATTGTTATGGGTGACCAAGTCATGTTATTAACATGTTTCAGGTCCCACCTATCACCAACAGGCACTACCTCGGTAGGGACCGTGCTATGATCATTGTGAGGATTGATTCCTCATTTTTCCTGATAAAATAGAGACACCCATGAATGTTATGTTGCTCTGCTCTAAATATGTTGTCATTATGTTAAAAACCACCTCAATTTTGATTTGTGTCCTTTTCTTTTTGTGTTATTTTCGAATTTGGCAACTCTTGGCAACACAGCGCTTTTGGTCAAAGTCACTAAGATAAGGGTGGGTCAAGGAATAATATAGACAACCCTGAAGGTAGCCTTGACATGTTCAGATAAAACCACTAAAAAAGATAATGCTAGGACATTTTAAGAGTATAATTTCCTTGGGCCACATGCGTTAAAGAATATAGAACTCATATAATACTATTGTAAAATGTCATGATACACATTTTTAACCTAATCATGTACACTGTCAACTACCAACGGACTTTATATTTGCTGACTAAATTATATATTTTTTATATTGAGTTAAATTTGTATTCTTATTCTACTGTTCATTCTTTATAGAACATACTCAGAATAAAGCTTATTAAACTGAACCGACCTGAAAAAAGGTACTAGTTAGTAAAAAGGTGTTTATAAACCCCTCCTTTTAGAGTCATTTTGAAATTCTTGTAAAACATGTTACAAAATGTGGCATTTCTCCTCATTTAAAAGCATATGTTGTTCAGGATTTCCCTGTGGTTCATTTACAAGATTGTGTTTTCTAACATGCCATGTCCTACATTTTCCAGACAAACACATTGTAACTTTATGCATAGATGGATATTTCATTTTACTTTGATAAGGAGGCTCTGTTCGGCATTTGATAAAAGATAAGGAAGGCTTAGCCCCCTTGCTGCTTTAATAGTAATACTGGATCAATACCAGCTTTCCTTGGTGGCGCATGCATGCTGCAGACATATATGAGACATCTCTGATAAAAAGAAAACACAAAATGTCCATTAGAGTCATCGTATCAGTAAGTCTCAAGGACAAGGCACAAAAGGATCCTATTTGATGCTGTGTTCATATACCTAAATCAAGCAAATTTGCGAGCCTTGTACAATGGCACGATGTCGATCAAAACGTTTCTAGTGAATGTAACATCAGTATTGGTCCATGAACAATTTAAAAATAAAAGAGTGGTCGATGCCCTTCAACCAAAAAGATTCCCAATCTATCTTTTTCCCTTCAACTTGAAGATAAGGTTTGTTTCAGATGAGTGCTTCTGGGAGCTTGTGTAAAGCTACTTGAATTGACTTGTGGCTGCAGCACTATGTAGACATTGTATAGCAATACACCCTGGATCAGATGGTAATGGCCAGGGTCCCAAATTATACTTAATGATGAACCCTCGTGCCATTACGGACCCGATCTGGCCTGCACACTAATGTGTTATTGAGATTAGCACCCCAATTGTTTTATCTGGGATGCTATTAGCAATATATGTGTTTGGATGAATGGGTCGCGTGCTTGAGAATGTGGGGCTCCACATCTACATTCTCAAGCGTGCAACCCATTAATTAAAACAAATCATCCATGAAGGTCCATGATGCAGAAACGGCGGCATCAGTGTTGCCACCGCCATAGGACTCAGGTAAGCAGGGCTGGTTTGGGAGGGGAGTGGGTAACAGGAAGTGGACACCGCAGGAAGGGGAGATGGAGGCCGAGGTGGGGCTTGCTCGCAGTGCAAGCTTGTATCGTAGGATTCAGTCCACAATCCAAGCAAGCTGACTGGATGTGGCACCCGACTAGGATGCTAATACTGATTAGCTCAGAAGGTTGTGAGTTAGGAGCATCACCAGACCAATCCTTTCCGTCATTTATTTCCTGATTACATTCAAGCTTAGTGTGTCTTATCCTTGTGGCTTGAAGAAAACATACAACTCATAAAGTACAAATGTTGTGTGATATAGCCCGAACACACATAATGAAACTGATTTTTTTTTTTTAACTTAGTGCGAAATCCAGCAACCTATAGGATTGCATGACTTTACAATTCCTCAATTACTATCTCCACTACACCACTGTGACTAATTAATATAGCATCTATTTGAAAAGGAGTTAGCAACAAACAAAACAAAACAAAATCTATTTGCTGCTGACCCCACATCTGCATACCAGCCATCAGTACAAGCAGATACAAAATACATGTTTAAATACTTCACTAACAGTGTCATCAACCAGGAGGAGGGGTTCATGCCACACACTCTCAGCAGGATACTCAATAATCAGGAGGAAAATGAAGACTGATATGCTGCTCAAGTGCACATGTACCTGCACAATGAGTATCTAGTTGGACCAAGTTAAATCATGATTTGGCCACACCTCTTCCCCACTGACTGAGGAACAGTAGATTATGAAACAACGGACCAACCATGGTATGTCCCTGTCCTCGCTACCCTGAAGCTCTTTTGAAACATACCAATGGGTTCACATGTGGTAAATCATAACATGCTATTCTGTGGCTAACCAGTCTCAGACACTTTCCCATTCAATGGAATCAAAGCATCCGCCTGCAGCCTGTGATACACGGGCCTCTTTAATTTTAAAAACACAGAGATGGTGCGCACCGTCCATTAACCAAACTACTTTAGAGCTGCAGGTCTCTTTACATTCCAGACCAGAGTGGCTCTCTGCCTTTCTCATTCGCCTCGATGTGGGAGCAAATCAAATGTGTACCAAAAAGCCACAAGTGAAAATAAAAGCGGGGGACACCGACCTGATGGGACAGATACTGGTCTATAATGCAAGGACTGTCCCTGATCTGCACAGATGAACACTACACGCAGGCACTTAGCTACACAAAGGAAAAAGGGGGAGAGCCATGTGGATAAGTGTCCCACACTATTTCTGTTGCACTGCCCGCTAATACAAGTACACACATGCACATACATCTATGAAACCTATCCAACCATCTATTCAAGGAGTTGACATGGCCTATGCATAGCTGAAAATATTAGCAGTAAAAAGTCTTCCCATTCTAAGCCTGTGCTGTCCCCACATATGTGATGCCTGTTAGCATGGCTAACCTAAGTGTTTTGTCCACGCCATTAAACTGGTCTTGATAGCGAACACCTGGGTTTGCAACAGAGCCTCAAAAACATTTCCTTTGCTTTATTCCATTCGAGGATAGGCCCTGACGGAAGGAAATTGTTTGACCCTACTAGGTTATGTATTTATTTTGATAGCCCCTTGAAGCACATATCTTTAACAGAGATAGACAGGGGTGTAATAGGAATGAACCTCTTTGCCCTTTCTGTAAGCATTCACTATTTCAAGTCTGTCAACAGGCACGATATATATTTTGAAAGATATCCTCAACTAACTTGAAAAGTGCAGCATTATTACCTTGCATACCCTCTTTAACTTCTTGCAGTATTTTCCTTTTCTTTAAATCAAGAGTCCATGTGCAGATTCAGAAGCCTCCGACTTCACCACTTTGTAGCATCTTTAGCATTCATAAATCCATACTCCATTAAAATCGTCCTCTGCGTTCCTTGTCTCTCTTGCTGCCAACACTACTCAGATCAAATTCCATGCCTCTTATTTTAGCCTTGCTCTCCCATAGGTCTGCTGTGATTCTTACAATCATATCTTTGCCATGCCCACAACCAGGTTCAGTCCTACCAGATTCCTGGGAGGTCATATCCCTGCAGCTGTTGCCTGGAGGTGTGGCTTGTGGATATTCTTTTGCTTTTTGGGGATATAGACAGTCTACCTGCAGATGCTAGGCACATGAGAATGTTATAGTTTAATTCTCAACAGTGTGCAGTCAGCAGGAGCTCAAGCTCTGGGCAGCAATCTCCTGCCTTTGTGCGCCAACATTTCCCCTCCTCCTTTCCTCATAGGGCGCAAAGCCCCTTTTGTCTGATAAGTCTTGATGGCGGGCATCACTGCCTTCCTGCCATATAATCTGCTAAAGCGGATCAAGCCATGTGTGGCTTGCAGAAAGCTGGAGGCTTCCCTAACAGCCCTGGATATAAAGCAGGAAGATCAAGTAGTCAAAGCAGGTGACATCTCTGAGGGGGGCACTTGAAGGAGTATCTGCCTCCTTCAGCCATCACTATGAACTTCATGGCATTTTTAATGAGGGCTTCCATTACGTACAACTGCTCAACCCACCATGGCAATCAATGCAGGATGTGTTCTATGGATGTTAAAAATAAAAAATATTCCTCGAAGTATTGGTATATTATCAGCCCCAATCTTTGGAACATTAGCCACCATGCGCACACCAACCCATTAACATAGATGTTGAATAATAGGGGTGCCAGGATACAACACTGGCACACCCCTATACGTACTGTAAAAGGTTCATAAAGGGAACATACAGAGCCATAGAGGATGCCAGACAAACTTTCTCAGTACATATATTGATTTAACTAGAATGAAATCAGCTCTCCGATAAAGCATAAGTGGACATACTTTTGTCCGGTTGGTTTTATTCAATGCAGAGTTCAATAAATAATCTTTGATTCTTAAGCATGATCGACATGACGATTGAGCCATAATTATTAAACGTCTGATCAATTGTATTCGTACTAGCCATACTGAAATGTGGCTAAAACTCGTCTCTCCAAAGGTCTTGCTGGACCCTCTTTAGATACTAACCAATATGTCAGTCAAATATACTGTCCTTTGTGAAGAGGGGTCAGACCTATAACCCTTTTTAAAGCTGGGCACAACCCAGAACATGCAAGTCTGAAGCTCTCCCCAGAGTGAGGCCAGCATTACATAAACGTATCAAAAAGAGTGCCCAAATCCATGGATCCTTTCTGGAGTTATCCACAGGGATCACATATGAGCCATGAGCCTACCCAATCTTCTGGAAGTTGAGGGTTATCATATCCTCTACATGTGTAAAATAATACCTGAGCCATGTATCTGAGAGCCCTAAGTAGATTTTAGTTCATTAAGCTCCATCCCGTTCTGCATCTTTCTTATACAGGCTAGAGAAATGGGATGCCAAACCCCAGAGAATACTTATGTTATGTTGATTTATACCATGCTCCGCTACCGCCCAAGTGCAGTTTCCAGGTGCTCCCGTGGCTCTGCAAGAGAAGAGGGGTGGGTGTGTTAGTGGGTATAGGATGGTAGGATAGGTTCAGAACCAGGAGGAACTGGCAACTGTGAGCATTGTCTTGCATGTGGGAGTTGGTTCTGGAGGCCCTGCGTGTTATAACCATATGGATAGGACTCAGTGCCTCAGATGTGTGCTAGTAGTTGTGTTGGGTGTCTGTGTCGTGTGGTGTTAGGGTGGTGTTTGTGGTTGTGCGCACTTGTTAGTTGTACCCATCAGGGGTCCAGAGGCACAGATGACTGATTAGATGTTTGAATGTATTGTGTTGGTTTGCATTTGTGTAGTGTCGATGGATTTATGAACTATGTGCAAGGGTGTTCCCTCTAATGTTGTTTACAGAGTCTCAGGGAGTTGATTGGGTACAAGCATTTAGATTAGTTCTTGGTGTGTCTGTGTGTAGTGTGGCTAGCTCTTAGTTGTGTATAGTGGTGTTGTTTATGTTGGAAGAGCCGGAAAGGGGGGAAGTTGGTTAGTAAATTGGTTAGTTTAACGATGCCTCTGGCGTGAGTCTTCAGTTGCCACTCAATGGTATCTTCCAACGTTATTGGTTTGGTCATAGCAGTTGGATATGCGCCTGTTGTGTGGTTGGCTGATGAATGGGTGCACAGCTAGTGTTATAATAAGTTGAGGAAATGAAGCTCGACTGGGTGGCCCTAGTTATGTGGGTGGGTAAGTTAGGGTAATGCTTAGGTTTTGATGATTTACCTCTCTGAGTTTCCCTTGGTGCATAAGTTGCGTTTGGGTGTTATCCCTGTGTCTGTCTGTTGATTAGGCAGCCTTCTCTTAGTTGATCACTCTAGTTGTTGGGTATGGTTGGTGGGGTGAGGAATGTGGGAGGTGGGGTGTTCTTGTACTCCTTGATTTTGCAACTGTTATCTCTGACCACACCCCTAAGTGTGTTTTTTTTAGTTGCAGTGTTTTTGCTGTCAATGTCCCGTTGTGCTTTATATGCGAGGGTATTCTCAGCAACAGCGGCGGCTCCACCGGCCCAAGTCACTTGCAGAGTCCCCCAAGGATACTGCATCTCCCCCACTCTCTACAGTGTCTTCACCAAGCTTTTGTTCAACCTACTAGACAAACTGGGTGTCATCTACACTAACTATGTGGATGATACACAAATACTCCTGCCCATCACGGGCAATCACATCTTAGACTCGAATGCCCTGAACGAAATTTACCTAACCATTCAGGCATGGATGGCGCACATTGAGCTCTGCCTGAATGACGATAAAAAAAAGATACTTCTCATTGGCAATCACTCCCGGGTTAACAACCTGCCCGACGATAACAATTGATTCATCATTGATGGCAACACTATCAACACTTCCAAAATTCGTCACCAAGAAATGTTTTTGAAAGATGGCAGGAAGGGTGTTTTAGAACTCATTTCTTCAGAGAAATTGGATAAAAAGCCATAAAATGTACACGCATTTCAATTGGGAAACACATGAATGATGCTGTACTTTGGATGGCAGGTTACTGATACTGCACAGAAGCATTTTACGTCAGCAAATTCTGAAATGTCTTTCAGAATACAATTTGCCCAATAAAACAACTTGATGAACTGTACACACATTTAAATAATGAAACCAAACCCCACAAGGAGTATTAGATGTACAAACAAACTACGAAAAACGTCAGCAAAATCATATTTCCAGATACAGTTTGGGGCTGAAAAAGGCCTCTGAATTGTGTTAATTTCACAAGGGGTGTGAACGAGCCATGTTCAAGCACATTCTTGGACAATGTGAATGACGTAGGGTGAAAAGAGTGCTGTGGTGATATTGTTCTGGTAGGACCATGCAATTTGTGAAGGAAGCAGGAGATGGAAAGTAATAAGGTCCATCTCATCCCTTTACATCCAGTTAAAAAAAGTGGCAGATTCCAGCTCCTCTCCACAGAACTAATGGCCCCTGCGGAAATATTAAGTGCCCACTTGCTGGACCATGCTTCTTGATCTTGATCAACTACATTTAACGGGGAACATTCCCTCCATTCCCAAAACCATCCACCATGTTCAGGGACTCCTGCCAACTGAGGTATGGAAATGCGCACAAATACCACTGTTCAGATGCAAGCAGAATACCCTTAACCTAGAATACATATATGGGACAGATTTCTGACTCCCAAAAATGCATGTTGAAAAGGGTCTAAATTCACGAACATGATTTAAACCAGACGAGGTGTGGGCAACAGAAAATGACTGAGAAAGGAGGGGACATGACACAGTATTGTGGCATAGTCAGGAGGTTGTATGGTCCAGAAGAATGATTTGGCTCACTACACGTGTGTGTCCTGTGTTGCTGCCATTTGGTGGGTGTTAGGACATTACTATGTGCATGCACTTGTTATTTCAGTTCCGAAAATGTACATCTTTGGAAATAAAAAACTGGAGCATTGGTCATTAATTTTGAGATTTATTTTCTTGTGATTAAGCAAGTAGACAATGTTTATGGCAATAGGCAATTGCCTAGGGAAGCAAATGTGTTCATATGCTTCAATTTAACACTCTCCCTCATAGACACGTTACATAAACAACAATACATTTTATATTCCTTCCAAAAACCTCTGTGCTGTACTTTGGATATTAAGTTGGAGCCTTTATTCTCTGACGCCTTATACCTTTCTGTGCACCTGTATTTAAACATTTCCAAAGTTTTAGAAAATGTAATGCTTAAAATTAAAGACATGTGCAAGTCGCGACTGCAAAAATATTTAAATATTGTCATCCACTGAGATTGCCATCTTTGTTTTCTCCCAAGCACAAAATAATTGACTTGCCCATGTTGGTGTTAGCAATATTGCAATACTTTAGCAGAGATTATATAGACAGTAGTTCAGATAATGCAGAGCTATTGCTACAGAGGCTAGTAAAAAAAAACTGAGAACAGCACCAATATATGGAAATTAGATGTGGGGGTGATTTCAAAGTGCAGATGCACGTGGCATGCACATGCAGACCATTGACACCCCAGGTATTTGGAACGTACAATTTTAGCAGCAATCATATTTCAAGGAACGCCACCAACCAGCTGATTTATTAGTCCAGGTGGACAGAATATATACCGACGTTGCACTTTTCAACTGCAATTAAAGTAAGTGACTGCTATTGTCGTTGCCAGCATTTCTGAATCCTGTGGTATATAAAATGTTTTCCTGCAATTCAAAATGTGTACATATGTTTAAATATGTACAGATTTGAGAATGTGGTGCACACATTCTCTAAATGTAGAGCATTCCACTCTTAACCTTCACTAAAATATGCAGTTGTCAAATATTTTGCAAAGTTAGGTTGAGCACAGTGAGTGAATGGATTACATGCTATCTTACTGCTCTGCAGTGTCACATTCTTTCACAATGCTATTCATTTTACAAAAAGGGAACTCTTCTCGAATGAAAATTTGGGCTTGGATTGATTTGACATGATCTTCCTGCAAGAGACCTGGCTTTGATCTAAACCTATCTGTGAAGGTTACAAAGTTTCATTAAACAAGGCTTCCAAGGACCGGCTTAGGAGGCCTTACTCGGGCCTACTGACACTGGTCAGAATGGAGAGTGTCCAAATTATTAAAGAAGTTTCCCAACCAAACACCTATGTTCAGATGTTGACTGGAGGGGAATCTGTCTACTGAACATCCTCTTGTTGCCGACCTCACATTAATGGCACTTTGTCAGCTGCTTGCCACTGGCATCATCCATTCACAACTGCCATAATGTTTAACAAAGTTATGTTCTAGTGAAGTTACACCCAAATTACCCTCATGAGCTAGGTGAATGATGAATTCTTGCAGACATGAGGCGGGAGAAGTGTTGCTGCCCTTTCTCAATTTATCATCAATACAACTCTTGGTTTTTTCCTCATACCATGGCCACCACTCTTTGTCTACCCACAGACTGACCATTCTTTTATACATTTTACAATATTAACCTTTACCTCAGCCTTGGCCCAAGCCTGTTATGGCCAGTAGTCCTATGCAAGGCAAAATCACCTCACTCTCAGTCTGGTGCTTATCTAACCTGTGAGGTAGATGCGATGCGGGCAAGCATGACAGTCATTTGCTGCATTATTTTCACCCCGCAAATACACCACAGGCAAACCTCCATGAGCCCACAAGAGTCTCTCTCGCAATTACTTGGCCTCTGCTCCCTTAAATGGTCTGAAGGCAAATAAAACTCTTTTTCTCCTAATAAAATAATTTTGAGAAGTGTAGCCCCCAAATCCAAACTTATGTCCTCCACTTAAGCATGAGCTGATGGCCAGGAACAACTCTGCTTAGTGCAGGGACATTAGAAATTCACCTTTTAATTCCTTTAAATGCATGGGGCCTCATTACGACCCTGGCGGTAATCGCCCGTCATTACCGCCATGGCGTAATGAGCGTTTACGCCGTGGGACGATGGCGTAAAGAGCGCCACATCACGACCCATCGCGCACGAGCATTACGCCATGGCGGTAATGCAATTAACGCCATGGCGGAAAAGGCCCCTACCGGCATCGCTAAGCGAGCAAGGTGCCCTTCCGCCAGCGTAAGTAGCGGCCACCGTAATTTACGGCCACCGTAATTAGCGGCGGCCGTAAAAGGCCAAACCGGAAATAGCGTCATCGCGCCGGAACGGGAAGCAGCCCGTCGGCCATCTTTAAAAACACAATCCATCGCCATCCTACCAAACAACACCAGACCCAACCCTGACACCTGTCCCAACCAAACACCCACCCATCCAAGTTCCCAAAAATGCCAAAATCCGTGAAAAAGGCATGTGACCGCCAGCGCCAGGAGCGATTCAGCCGGGAGGAACTCTGCATGCTAGCGGAGACCCTGCAGGACAACGCAGGTGTTGTTTTCTCCCCTGAAATGACCAGGACAGCAATCGGGAAGAAGAAGGCCATCTGGGCCCTGGTGGCTGAGCGCGTCAGCGCGGTGGGGACCGTACCCCGCACCCCACAGCAGTGCCGGAAGCGCTGGGATGACCTGCGCATACGGGTCAGAGCCGTCATCTCAGCAAACCGCAACCTTGCCCAGGGAACCGGTGGAGGGTCGGAATCCCCCCTGAAACTCCAACCGTGGGAGGAGATCTGTGCAACCACCATCGGCATGGAATCCATCGAAGGCGTTGGAGGGATGGAAAGGGGAGCCCCGACATCAGGCGATGAAGGTAGGTGCCTCATACAAGACATGCCATAGTCACAGCAGTCCAATCATGTGTAGCACAAGGTTGCCCTAGAGTGTAAATGCAACACAAATCAATACTGCCCATAGCCACATGCGAGCACCACCCTGCATACACTGCTGGCACCCGCATACCTGCATCCACATACCACACTAAAAGGAGACAACCTGCATGGCACTGCCTGAAATCTGCCTCATCCACTGGCCAAAATAATGTCAACCATTGTCATTCCAAAGTCCGTAGACCCATCAATAACGCCCTCCCACCTTTGCTCCACCACAGGCACAGAATCACACCCAGAGGACCAGGACACCCCTGCGCTGAAGAGAGCGAAGTCCAACAACAACGTCCCTGCACCCTCAACCTCAGCTGCAGTGAGGCAGACCCCACGACAAGCAGGTCCCACTGCAGGCATACCGGAGGTCCCACCGGCAAGCACCCCTGTTGGCAGCAGGCCAGCAGCAGCTGCTCCACCTCCACCGACATTGCCTGCCACAGAAGGCAGGGGGTCAGCGGCCAGCAGCAACATCGGGGAGACAGCTGCAACAGCTGCATGTTCTGACTCGGACATGGAGCAGGAGGTCAGAAGCCCCACTGACCAACTACATTCCCCCTGTTTCTCAGACGCCAGCCCCCATGAGGGTGACACACAGGGGCACACTGAGGCAGAGGAGTGGCCTTCCACCCCATGCCCTGTCCACACTCCACAGGAGGGGAGCAGCCCCTCCATCACTCCACCTGCACTGGCCATGGGCCAGCACGGCCAGCAGTCCCTCGAGGACATCACTCAACGGCAGCATCAACTGTCCGCAATGCTGGATGAGCATGCCGCGGAATGTGTGGGGGCTAGGTTTAGCATTGAACAGGCCACGGAGACACTAAGGGCCGAAGTGGCGCAGAGCACTGCCACCCTGAGGGATGCCATGCAGGCCATGTCCAGGGACATCTGTGCCGAACCTGCGGGCTTGCGTCGTGCGGTCACTGACCTCACCCACACAGTACAGGAGCTGCATGCACAGGGGCAGCCAGGGACATCCTCCACTGCCAGTTCTGCGCAGAGCAGCCCCGTGCGACGTTCCGGACGCAACCTGCGCTCCACAGCCAGTGGTGCCCCGGGGGCCGGGAGAGGGGGCTTGTGACGGCCTGTGGACACTGTCACAGGCATCTGTTGACACCTACATGGGGTGTGTTGGGGTGTGCAGGGGGGAGGTGGGAGGTGGGAGGGGGTGTGTTGGGGTGTGCAGGGGGGAGGTGGGAGGTGGGAGGGGGTGTGTTGGGGTGTGCAGGGGGGAGGTGGGAGGTGGGAGGGGGTGTGTTGGGGTGTGCAGGGGGGAGGTGGGAGGTGGGAGGGGGTGTGTTGGGGTGTGCAGGGGGGAGGTGGGAGGTGGGAGGGGGTGTGTTGGGGTGTGCAGGGGGGAGGTGGGAGGGGGTGTGACACGACAGTTCATAGTTCCAATACACTTTTTTCTTTCAAAAAAAGAAATGTGTGGACATTTTCATTGCGTATGTGTGCTTTATTGGTGTACAGTCCACAGTGTGCATGTCCCAGAGACACACAGTGCCCCAAGTGCAGTCTCCATGCGATAAACACCAGCCGTGTGTGCTAGAAGCAGTGGTCGATGATACTTTGGCGCATGGCACGCCCCTCCTGTGCATCGCCTCCTCCATGTGGTGGCGCCCCATCTGCACCCTCCTCATCCTCATCGTCAGGTGGTTGCAGTTCTGCGTCAGGGGGCAGGGGCACATTCCGTCTGACGCACATATTGTGCAGCATGACACATGCCATGACGATCTTTGCCACCTTCTCATGGCCATACAGGAGTGCCCCACCAGACCTGCTGAGGCTTCGGAACCGTGCCTTCAGGAGGCCGAATGTCTGCTCTATGACCACACGAGTACGTGTATGTGCACGGTTGAAGTCCTCCTCGTGCTGGTTCTGCGGGTTCCGGACTGGTGTGAGGAGCCACCTCTTCAGGGGATAGGCTGCATCACCTGTATGTAGGCGAGAATGTATGTGTCCGTCATGTTGTCTGATCAGGAACATGATGTTCCACCATGGCTGGCATGGAACTGTTACCTTGGCTCACTTCTACATGCACTAATTGATTCACACAATGCAACCAGTATATGCTCATTGCTGCCATGGCCTGTTTTGCATGCCATCACCCTATGTATGCAGAGGGGTTGTGTGCATTGTGAGTGCCCTTCCTCTGTCTCCGTTCTCTGTGTTACTCACAGCCAGGTGGAGTATGCATCATCCCCCCACCCTTTCTGCCAGGTGGAGTATGCATCATCCCCCCCCCCTTTCTGCCAGGTGGAGTATGCACTGGTACGTCATTCCCATGCCCACTTCCATGACATTGCACTCACCGAGTAGCCAGGATCTTGGGCCTGCATGTCGCTCCATGTAGCGTGGTATTGTGGAGTTCCTCAGGACCAGTGAATCATGGGTTGATCCGGGGAATCGGGCACAACAATGTGTGATGATCTTGTTGGAGTCACAGACCATTTGCACGTTGATAGAGTGGAACTGTTTCCGGTTGTGGTACGGTACCTCCATGGCACGTGGAACCACCAATTCCACATGGGTGCAGTCGATGGCACCAATGCAACCGGGTATGCTGGCTAGTGCATGGAAACCCACTTTGGTGTTTGCAATCTCCTGGGCAGTCCGTGGTAATGAGATGTGGTCGTCTGTGTGCTTGAGGAGGGCATCGAGCACTTGGATGAGTGTTCGTGAGAATAATGGTTGTGAAATGCCATGCAGGTGCCCCACTGTGTGCTGGTAGGCGCCTGTGGCCAGGAAGTGGAGTACAGCCACTACCTTCAGTAGGGGGGGGATGGCGGTTGGACTTTCTATCATGCTGACGATGTCGTTGTGTGTCATGTCTACGATGGCGGTGATGGTGTCCCGGTCCAAACGGTACAGGGTGTGGATCTGCTCAGCAGTGAGGTTGTTTGGATTGGCTCTGATGCGTGGGATTGGGGGCTGCCTGCGTGGTGGCACTGGCTGTGCTGGTGGGGCTTGCTGGGCCTGCCTTGCCCTCCTTCTCCTCCTGCGTCTCCTCTGTGCTGCCTGTTGTTGTTGTTGCTGTTGTAGTAGCACATGCATTGCTATCAGGTCCTCCAGCCCCAACATTGCTAGTCGTATTGGCATCATTGTGGAGTGTGACTGGGTGTGGGTAGGGGTGGGGTGTGCTCTTTTTGTACTCCCCTGAGTCTGTATTGCCTTCACCTGTGCTGTTTCTGTGCACCTGTGGCAGCTGCATTCACTTGACATGGCCCTTTACGGTTGGTTCGTGATGGCGTTATTTGCACCATGGCGGTAAGGTACTTAGCGGCCTCGGTGATGGCGTTAGGTGCATGTCCGCTTGGGTCGGCATTTGCGTACCTTTCCGCCATGGCGCTAAGTACGGTGTGGGCGGTCGCGTGCGCGCACCCTTAGCGCAGTTAGCGGCAGCGTTAACTACGATGCCGCTATTGGCATCGTAGTTTACGGTCACGAGTCATGATCGGACCTGGCGGAAAACGATGGCGGTAACCATTTACCGCCATCGTTTTTCACTTAGCGCCAGGGTCGTAATGAGGCCCATGGTCACACTCCTCTGACCACACAAAACATACCCCCTTCTTTACCAGGGACCAGAGGGTGTTAGACTTGGTAACAAAGTCTTGCTTTCACAAACTAAGAAAGTAACAAAATGTATCTTTATTTCTCTGAGTGGGTACTACATTGATAGCATCTACAGGGCTGGTCCGGGGACGCATACCACTTCTGACAAAATGTGGACCTAATACTCATATTCTTGAATCCGTTGTTTGCATTTACTTCATTGAATGGTGCTGCAGAAACGGTCAAGTACACTCCTCAACATATGATCATGAGCTTCCAAAGCATCTTCCTACCCCAAGACATCTCCATGAAATGCAAGGGTGTTTATCAAGTTAAGCAGTACTTTTTCCATAAACCTTTGGAATGCACCATCCAGCAATGCAAGGGGAAAGGGCATGCAGTGGAACATAAATACCCCGAGGGGTGTAACAAAGGGTTTGAGGGACTGGGATTCCTTACAAGTCTTACTTGATGATAAGCTGAAGAATATTCCAGCACACTGAAACCTCTGTCTGAGCCCACCGTTGCTAGAGCCTCTGAAATGTTGTGCAAAGGATGTCAGTCAATCCAAATGGAATTGTTCTGGTCTCGGAGTGCCACACAAATGTGCACTTTGCCTTTAAAGTATGGATGCCAGCAATTATGAATGCTCTTTTTCTTTAAAATGGCACTGTTGCAGCATGAGGTGTAATTCCACGTGCAGGTTATACCTTATACAGTGGGGAATTGGGCATACTTTGTGTAAAATGGGATTAGTCCCCTCCTTGTTCACAATTCTTCGGTTCTTCAGTACATGTTCATGTTCCATGAAAACATCGGAGTAACCCTGAGTCCATATTTCACTCACCTCGGCAATGGAGACTGCGTGGTCAGCACATGCTTTAATGCGGATGTGCAGCAACCTATGTTCCCGCCCCCCCCCCCCCACCATGAAGGAGGAGCCCTTCTTATCTACATAAATCCATCTCATGCACTTGCTATTTTGGTATGAAATACTAATAAGCAACCTCCCTAAGAGATTAATCTGTATCTCCCTGTAAGCCATGGGTCAATATCCAATGGTATTAGGTCAGATAAATCTCTGTCCAGGTCCTTAATGTAGGAAGATTGAGAAATGCCCACTATCCAGCTTCATGTCGATTTCTATGTCTCCAATCTTAAAGATACCTGAGTGTCCTTTCACGTGAGCAGGGAGCAACACGTCAAACATGCTCCTTCCCTCCTACAAGTCTAGGTTCATCTATTGACTTCACAGTCCAACCCAGGCTCCTGTCATGAGACAGATCTATGCATATTCAAGTGAAGTGCCCCCTTTTTTGCATTCGAGGTACTCATAGGTATTGTTATTTGCTAGATAATTAGGATTTCCGCACTTGAAGAATTTGGCATATTATGCACCCCCCTAAGTCTTGTGCCCTGAAGGTTTGACCTGCACACACAGCACCATTGTACTGTTTGCAATTGGTGCCCTCACAGAACTCCAGATCCCCAATGCAGTGGGCTGGCAGTCAAAGAGTGAAGTGAACTTTGGCACTTGTGCAACCAATAAGGATTTACAAATGGAACAACTACTGTTATCAGTGAAAATGTCTCTTCAATGTGAAGGGACAATAGCTTTATCTTCAACTGTAGAAGACATATTCCTAGGAAGAAATCTTATAGCTGCAGCACTGTAGCATTTCCCACCAACTTGTGATGGAGTGAAAAAACATGTACATGATCTTGTCCTCACCTGAGGTGCCCACCAACACGTGTGTGGTCACGATGGGCCCTTAGTAGGAGGTGAGGCTGGGCAGGGTGGGTATGTGGGCCAGAGCCTCTAAACAGGAAGAAGAAGCACCATGGAGACAGAGGAAGGTGGGCCCTCATTGCCAATTCTGAGCTTAGCAAGTAGGTGGGCTCAGGTTAGCCTTGTTATCCTTCATTAGCATGCACACCTGCAGCACTTTGACACCCAACCCGCTCCCGACACATTCTCCTTCACACCATTCCAGCCATATTCCTTGTCACGACCCCCCTACCCAAGAAAACTGTAATCACAAAATGTGTGTTTCAGACTAGTGCCCCTGGTCAGTGCCATTTACTGGCGCTTTGCATTCAAGGGGAGTACAGCAGGAAATTATAGAGTCCAAATCAGTCAACTGCTAACCTAAAAATGTGAGATCTTTTACTCTTAGTTAAATTTACAATAGGCAAAGTTAGGTTTGGGTTGGTAATAGCATCTTGTTTTGGAAATATACATTTATTTGATGATGACTCTGTGAAGTGGTGCATTGGCAAAGGTTTCAGCACTGAACATTAGGGTAGTCAGTTTCTCCAGACATCTGGACAATTGGGGTCCAATGCTACCATCAGGTTAACAGAGGGATCTGAGCAGAGAAACCAGTGTTAGTGGAGGAGGAAGAGACATCAAGAGGAATATTTCGTCCTGAAGTTTCTCTCAGTGATGCCCGGTCCGATTACACCACAAGCAGAGTGAAACATGTGTGAGAGTTTTCATCTTTGTTTCCTGCAATGGGAGAAGAGCAGCTGTCAAGAATCATGAAGGAGTATTTTTAAAATCACACCAGAGTGAAGAATACAGAGTGTGCTGAAGTGTCTCATGGTGTCTAGGGTGAATGCACAGATGCATGACTCCCACTTTGCAGGTCTTCCCATTGTGCTACTTTGTTGGATTATTTTCCAACTGGGAGGGCAATTTGGGTAATCAGGCTCCGAATGAGCCATCTTGGTATCTTCTCTGAGTGTGAATGAGGTGCCACTGGATTTAAACCCAGTACTTCATTCCATCCTGTCATAATATTGCATAAGCCAAGTAACACGTGAGACAATTACTGCAAATCTCCACCTTATGATGAACCTACTTCCAGAGGAGCATTATGCACCACTGAACGTATCAAGGTCTTTTCAACTATTTTAAAAAATCAGCATTTAGATTAATAAGCAGTGCTGATATTGACTTGATAGAATTCCATAATGAGGACACTCAAATAGTATTATTAAATCTTTATAGTAGTGTTGCTTGTGAATTTATCGTGTTCTACATGGATGGTCTACAAAGAATGGAAGTGGATGTGTGTATATATGAGAGCCCACCTAACACACTAGTAGGTTTTAGGGTCCCATGGTTAAAATCTATAAATGATTTAAAGACTGCAAAAAATAGGAAACAACTTGTTCCTAATGATAATATGATTATCGCGAGTTCTCAGAAAATAATGGTTTCGCTGGGTGGTGTATGTTTTCAGTAAAGGGTTCTAAATGTATTCTCAAGTTAGCGCAAGCGACCGAGTATAGTGAGGGAGCTCCGAAAAGGCCAGGGGGGTTTGGAGGGGATTTTCCCCCAAGAAATGTTTTTAAACTAATGTGCTGAATGTATACCTTTTGCAGTACCATTTTGGGGAAGAAAGGTCTCTAAGGTGGTAGAAAGGATGGAGACCCTGGAACATAACCAGCAAGCTGCGGATATAGCAGATGTGGGCTTGGAGGTGCGGATTAAAGAACTTGAGCGCAGTGACAGAGAGAGAATTTGGGTGATGTGGAGAAAAGGAAGAGGAGGAACAATCCGAGGATTTTGGGACTCCCTGGTAAAGAGGCTGAGTCACCAAGAGAGTTCGAGCACCTGCTTGGCTTGTGCTGAGGAAGCTGCTGGGATTATAACCCAACAGAGAGATTCACTTTGACAGGGGCCATAGGGGTGCTGGATTGGCTGGGGGATCCCACTCAGTGGTGGTCAAAGGCCACTATTACAGTTACAAAGAGGAAATCCTGCATGAAGCCAGAGAAGTGGTTGTAATAGAATGGGAAGGAGCCTCCGTACTATATTTCAGGACTCATCGACGCACCCTGGAGCAGAGGAGAAAATGCAGGCCTCTGACGTGGTGGCTTCGGGAGGAAAGGGTGCGATACTGATAGCGGTTCCTCTTTGCTCTTTCCATCGTCTTTGGTGAAGAAAATTATGAACTGCAGCAAGGGGATGGCACAGCCCTGCTGCTACTATAGTTGAAAAAGGAAGGAAAGCCACATTATTGAGAGGGCCAACGCAAATTGTGGGAGCTCTTTAATAATGCCTCCTCTCAGCTGAAGCGTCGCAAGAAGGACAGTGGTGCAAGGGAATCCAGGAAGGTCCAGGCCTCACAATCCAAGGTTGACAGGGGGGCATGTACTAAAAGTGCTGACTTATCCCGTGTTTGAGGGGGTGCTGAAGGTTATTGTGGTTGGCAAAATAGTTTTTGGTTCGATGGTATGGCGGCTTCCACATTATGCTAGTGGCAGGGACATGCCCGGGTGTCTCAGGAAGGCTGGGCAAGGGGACCAGGCTGGAGATGTTTTTTTAGTATGTTTTGGTGAGTGTTCAAGTTGTGGGGGGATGGGAGATAGAGGGGGGAGTTACACACAATGTTATGTCACAATAACATGCCATGGGCCTACCGATCATGGTTGGGGACAAGGCATGACTTTTTGTGGAAGGGTATGGATAAGCTGAAGGTGGACACGTTAAATGTAAAGGGGCTAAAATCCCCAAATAAGAAGTCCCTCACAGTGAACATGTTCCACAAATCCCATCTAGCAGTACTGTTCCGGCAGGAAACTCATTATTGCAGGGGGGAGGAGCATGCTCTAATGGGGAAAGTCATCAGACAGATGTATTGGGCCTCGCATAAGGTTTCCAAAAAGGAAGAAGTGGGGATTGTATTGGCAAAATCCATAAGGTTGTGGGAGGTGCAAGTCAGGCATGGGTTTGGTGGCAGGTTTGTAGCGTTTAAGGGCCATGTGGAGGGGAGAGTGTTTACTTTAGCCTCAGTTTATGCCCGAAATGTGGGCTAGGTGGCATTCCTCTGGAGGGTGTTCAGTGTGCTGGAGGATTGTGGTGAAGGTGCTATAATGGTGGGAGGAGATTTTAATATGAATGCAGACTCGACACTTGATTGGTGGTCCGTATAGGGAGACAGACCAAGAGTGAGGGGAAGGAAACATCAGGAATTTACACAGCTGCTCCGGGATCATTTCTGGGCTGATGTTTGGAGGTCTAGCTTTCCACAACCAGGGAGGTACACCTTTCTCTCACCACCACACCAGATGTATACTAGAATTGATCTTTTGCTGGTGCCCCAGGAACTGGGGTATTCTGTCACCCTTCCTAAGGTCGAGATGGTGACCTGGTCGGCCCATGAAATGGTCATGGTGGAATGGTGGGTAGAGAGTGGAAGGGCGGGCACACCTCGGTGGCACTGCAATGACGGCCTCCTGTGGGATCCCATATTCAGGGACTTGTGATAGGAGATTTGCTGTTATTTTCAAACTAACATTACGGGGAGGTTCACCTGAAAAATGTGTGGGAAGCAGCCAAAGCTAATATACAAGGCCTTCTGATAGCGAAAGGTTCACTGAAAAAGAGGGAGAGGGCACTAGTGGAAAATAGAATCTGGGGCATGAAGGCTCAATTAACAAAGTTAGGGATAAATCGGGAGTCACTGCTGAGCTAAATGCGGGATGAAAGACAGGAATTGCATCCGCTCCTGATAGGCGAGGTAGTTAATAAATTGAGATCTGCCAAACAACGTTTTTATGAAAAGGGGGATTGCATGGGGACCCTATTGGCAAACAGGATATGGGAGAACAAAGTGGAACAAAGTGGAAAGGAGCGTTGAATGAATCATTGATGCAGGATGAACTGTGCTCATTGCTAGGGGGAATGTCCAGGACTGCGTTGCGGAGTACTATGAACGCCTTTATACACAGGCCCCCATAGACCGAGAGGAAAACATGCAAGAATATCTGGATGGATTCCCCATTCCACAATTGATGGCTGGTGAGAAATCCATGATGGAAGGGGACATTAAGGAGGATGAGGTGTTGCAGGACGTAGGTCATCTTAAGTCAGGTAAAGCTCCATGAGAGTACGGGTACACCTCAGATGTTTACAAGCAGTTCCAGGAGATCCTTGCCAAACACCTGGGCCAGGTATTTAATTCCAGTGGGGGGGCAAGGACATCCCACCCACATTTCTGGAAGCATTGATAGCTGTTGTTTTCAATGCCAGGTAGGGATAGAGAGCAATGCTCTTCGTATCATCCTCTCTCATTACTAAATGTTGACCCCAAAATATTTGCCAGGGCCCAAGCATCCAGACTGGAAGTCCAACTCCCCAGATTGGTCCACTCTAAAGGCATCATGAAGCAAGACAGAGACAACAGATTCAAAGGTCAAAACAAAATGGTTTATTAAATCAAATTTCAGGATGGTAGAAGGCCTAACTTGTCCTATGCTAAGGTGGGATTTCCCTTCCTGAACGAAACTAATGAAAGTCTGAGTGAAAGAGTTCAATTTAAAACTCTGTGTCCTAAACCTATCCTTGCCCTCATAACTAAAGATAAACAATGTGTAGGGATGGCAATAATCAGAGTAATTGGGCCTCATTACGACCCAGGCGGTAAGTTACCGCCTGGGCCGTGACTTTACCACCATGGCGTAAACCATGTTTACGCCATGGTGGTTGGCGGATTTACTGCCCCATTCCAACCTTGGCGGGGCGGTAAATCCCCATTTTCCCATTTACCCTTCCCCATTCCCATTTTGCCCCATAGGGCATAATGGGAGTGGGGAAGGCGTTAATTACGCCACCGTAAATTACGGTGGCGTAATTAACTCCATGGTCCCTTAGCGCCATGGATTTTAACACCTTGTTAAAACCTCCATGGCGCTAAGGGACCTCGTACTCAGGCGGTAAGGGTCGGCGCTGTTTACGCCGCCGTAAAACCCTTACCGCCTGGGTCGTAATGAGGCCCATTGTGTTTAACACAAAGGGCCTCATCAGGGGTTGGTCGGTAGCCCTTAAATGTGGCGGTAATGCTTTTACCAGCGCATTTAAGGACTGGCCCAATCACGAGTTGGGCAGAAAGTTAGAGTTTTACTTCCAGCTTTTTGCTGAAGGTAAAAATGTCCATGTTCTGCCCTTTTTCAGCGCTATTAGCACAGCGCTAATTGAGCCAGCGCTAATAGCTCTGAAAACCCCCGTTGTGTACAATGGACCCAATGGTGAATGGGGCCTAACCGCCTTTCCACTACATGGGTTCTGGCGCAAATTGCACCGGACAGAGAAGCAGTAACGCTATTTGCGGTGGCGGTATCCCTGAACTATTACTGCTGGGATACCGCCAACCTCCTGATGAAGACCCAAGTCTGAGCTTCTCCCAGCTCTTAGCCTCCTTCTCAGCTCCCCTTGTCCAAGTTCAAGAAAGTTCCAAAAAAAGTCTCAAGATTATCTTTCTCAAATTCAAGGCCACACAGTTCTGCACAATCCTTGTGGTTCCCTTCCCCAAGTTCCAAGCAACACAGTTTAAAAGAAAAGGGTGTTGAGGCTCCGTCCTCAAGACAGCATTGTCGTTTCTCAAGTCTCAGGGTTCCCCTCCCCAAGGCTTCAATGCAACAACTGATATTTGCTTCAGTCTTTCAAAGTGCAACACAAATTCAGACCAACTTTACCCTCCTTCTGGTTTGAATCACCAGGTTACTTGTAGTGCTCCTTACTTGTTATATTTCACAATGTCTTTGGCTTTCACACATCAGGGGTCCCTGGTCTAGATTCAGTTGTCAGACCACACGGTCCACCCATCACAGGTCACACAACCAGGAACCCTAGGCTCTTCAGCCCACAGGTTCTTCTGTATTTACCCCTGTGTCCAAGTTCATTTTCATTTGGCTTTTATTTGTTGCCCTCTTGGCTTTATATATAGGTTCATACTTTCTTGGCTTCTCTTTATCAGCCTCTTGGCATTGCCATTATGTGTCACACACCTCATGTCAGTCTTTAGTCTTCCAGCACTGTATTCATTCATATGAGTTCCCTTTATTGTGGTGGTTTGGTTCATGCCCCTTTCTGTTACACTGTTTCACACTTGCGTTCTCTTATGTAGCCTGCTTTCAAATGGGCACTTTCCCTATTGTCTTTCATCCGTTATTTGCTTTGCCCGTGTTCAATATTGTTTTGTTTCAAATCAAATCAAATCAAATAGTTTATTTCGATCTAATAAATAGATCACAAATGTCAAACACAGATTTTTTAGTTTCATGTTTCATTCAGTTCGGTATTCAATATATATATAATTCAGCTTTGTTTCAAGTTTTCATTCAGTTAGGTATTCAACATGCATAATTTAGCTTTGTTTTGAGTTTTCATTCCGTTCTGCATTCAATATGCATTATACAGCAGTTTGTTACCTATACGAAGCATTCTTGAGGCACCCTGGCTTTGAGTGACCTTCCTGACACTCACCGGTGCTTGTCGTCCACTCCGGCAGCTCCTGCTACCTTCGTTCATCTCCTCCGGTTGGCGGGCCATCATCAGCAAACCACCCTGCTTGCACTACTGGCGTTCGCCTGCAAACGCTTGTGGCTCTGCTTCTCCGGCACGAAGGTGGACAGCGTCCCTTCTTCTTTCCTGACTGCTCGCAGGTTCAGCAACACTCTTCCCAACACTGAGGCTCCCACACCTGTTGTAGCCTAACAGCTTAACTTGCCTTGGGATCCACAGGTCCTCTGGCATCAGCTGGCATCATGGCTTCCTGGCAGGCCCCACTACGGCTGCCTCCTCATGTCACTGGTCCCCTGCTGGTCTCTCCCACACAGGTCTCCCTGTTGACCCTTCTGCTGTTCCACTGGTCTCCCTTTAAACACCTGTAACCACTTAACAGGTTGCAGGCGTAGATTCACAATTTGGCTTACCTGACCATAGTTAGAGGGACACGCCTGACGTTCAAAGCACGTTTCAGGCATCTTCTTCATCCCAGTACCAGAGTGGTGAAATACAGTTATAGTGTTCATTACTCTTAGTTGCCTCTTCCAAGTCTCAATACTTTCAGAGCTTAAATGTGGGGAAATAAGGGGAAAGGTTTTAAAGTAGCTTATAAAGGCCAAGGGGAGGGGAAGGTTGGTCTTCAATGGGAAGAGGGGGATAACATGTCTCGTCTGTGGGCACCCCACTCCCAATCCCCAAGGACCCTCAGCCCAGGTAATCCTCAGTCTCGTCTCCACCCCTAGGGTCAGAATCCAAAAATGATGGCCTTTCCCATGGCATCTGAAAAGAAGGCCAATGGGGTGTAGGAGTGAGAATACCCTCAGGTTTCTCACACAACCCAGACCAGACTGGGTTCATACACAATAGGCAAGGCTCAGATAATTTATGAAAGACCCTTCACATAATGACCGTACCGGGGTAAGGCATAACAGGGCTCTGATTTTAGCACTTGATGCCAAAAAGGCCTTTGACCAGGTCAGTTGACCTTTAATGACTGGGGTCCTGAAGAAAATAGGAATGGGTCCAACGTGGTTGGGATGGGTCGAGGCATTGGGCCTCATTACAACTCTGGCGGTGCCATAATGAACGGTGCCGGTACAGGACCGGCACCGTTCATTACGGGATGCCTGATTACGAGATCCCCTAGCGGGAGCCAGAACAGACGTCTGGTAAAACCAGACGTCCTTTCCGGGTCCCGCGAGGGGACCAAGGAGCTAATATTATATTAGCTTATTAGCTCCATCCCCATTCCCATTGAGCCCTATGGGGGCTCAAATGGGAATGGGGAATGTTTTGTGCATGAGGAATTACCGTGTCCTCCAAGGTCGGAATGACCTGGTAATTCCTCATTCACAGAACTCGGTATTGGAGCCCGGTATGGAGACAGCCATGCCCTGATTAAGGGCATGGCTGCCTCCATAGTCGTAATGAGGCCCATTGTATTCCTCACCTAGGGCTAGAGTGATGGTGAAGAGGGGAACATCGATGGTCCTGTCACTGCACAGGGGCACCAGTCAGGGTTGCCCCCTGTCGCCCCTGCTGTATGCACTGGTTATAGAATTATGGGCAATAGCAGTGCGGTGCGATGAGGGAATTACTGGGGTGCAAAACGGAATGTGTGAATTATAAGATGAGCCTCTTCGCTGATGATGCTTTGCTTTACATTACGAATCCATGCATTTCAATTTCCCACTTGTTTTGGGGTCTTGAGGAATATGGTGAGCTGTCAGGGTTTAAGGTCAACCTGGACAAGTCAGTGGCATTAATGGTAGGGCCTGGGGTCAGGCAGATAAGGAATATGTCCAGGGTCTTCGAATCAAGATACAACTGGAACGGTTCCAATATTAGGGGGTTGAAATTACTAGGAACGATAGGGATCTCTTTGACAGGAATGATCTTCCCCTTTAGGATAAAGTGCACACAGACCTCCAGGGTTGGGGACGGTTAAATCTCTTATGGATGGTGTGCTTTAATTAAATTAAAATTACAATCCCCCATAAATTCCTGTTTCTTTTCCAGATGCTCCCAACGATTATCCCGGCTTTCTTTTTTTGCCTTGACTCAGAAGGGTTCATATGATTTTTATGGGGTGGCTTAAAAGACACTACTTTGCCGCAAGAGGAGGGCGCGGTAGGTTTCCCAATTCTTGTGTAATACTACAAAGCTGTGCAACTACGCATAATGGTAGACCACCGGGATCCAAGGTCCCAAAAGCAGTGGGTACATATGGACAATACAGTCCTTGTGCCGGTCACATTAGGAGAATGGTTGTGGGTTCCCTAGAAAGAGATTCCCAGGATGGTGTTGGTACATCTCATTTTAGAGGTATTCTGGTCGATATGGCGGGAAGGTTGTGCCACTCGGTGGCTTTCCACGTGGCCTTCACCACTAAATTGAATTTGGGCTCCACCCTTGATAGATTGTATTGCTGACCCAGCGCAGTTCCTGTCTTGGTATAAAGCGGGCCTCTCTAGGGCTGGGCAGAGTGGGACTATTTGCTCTAGGAGCGATTGGAGGATTGCCTCCATATAGGTAAACTCCCTGTCTTTCGCTACCTGCAGCTTAAATGGGTGCTGCTGAAGCCAAGATGGGGGCAAACACTGAGGAAGTAGCTTGCAGCATTTGAGAAAGGATTACTGCAGAGCACGGACATGAGGGGGTATATAGACAGGTTATATGTGGAGCTAAGGCACAATGACCCAGAGGGAACCCTGCTGGCGAGGGCCAGGAGGGTGGCAGACCTGAAAAGGGGCATTTTGGATCAGTTGTGGGCTAAGATATGTAGGAGTGTCAGGTTGTCCATGGTGTCCTTACAATAAAGGGTGCAGGCGGTTAAACTCATTCACTCCACCCAGTGGCATTACTTGCCGGCTGCACTGGCCAAAATGTATCAGTGGCAGACTTGCGCTGCTCGAAATGTAAACAGCCACAAAGCACCTACTATCATATGTGGTGGGACTGCCCGTTCATGCAGCAGAATTGGGCTTAAGTCTTGTCATGGCTCACGGGTTGGACAGCATACAGAGGAAATTGTCACCGTTGTTATTGCTGTTTGGAATATATGTGGAGGAAGAGGTTGAAGAGGGGGAAGACCATATGGTGTGTACCTTGTTGATGGTGGCTAGAAGCTGTGTCGCCCAAAACTGGAAGTGGGAAACAGCCCCTACTGAAAATAAGTGGGTTCAGAAAGCACATGCAATATATGACATGCAATACCTAACATATTTAATGGATGAGGCACGCACAAATCATTCTTCAGTTATGGACTTTAGTCAGCAATGTGAGAGTCAATGTCGTGTACAGTTGTGTGCGGCCTGTGACTTATTGAATTGTGTGGGGGAGGAGGGTGGGTGTGGGTTGAAAACATACACTTATCACATGTTATTAGAATGTATTCTGTCCCAATTTGCTTGTGAATTTCAAGAAAATGACAATAAAAATCAATTTTGAAAAAAAATAATAATACATACAAACATACACTTACTGTAGGTCTCCTGGCTGGCAGCAGCATGCTGGGCTCGTGGCGATGGCGTGCCCCGAAGAACGCAAATCCCGGGGATGGGCCGCAATGGCACCTCTGTGAGTGGCACGCCACTCACAGATTATTTTTTAATATCAGTGCTGGCTGGCACTCACAAGCCAGCCAGTGCTGATATTAAATATTTAAAAATAAACTCAGTCTAAGCGCCCGCCTTATGGGAGGATACGGGCTGCAACGGGCACCAGGCGGCATCCAGGAAGGACAGCCACCACCGTTGCCACCTTGCTCCTCCACTGGCTTATCCGGCGTCTGTGCACCAGTTGCAGTAGACATAACTTTTTCAATTGCCCCGTTGATGCATAAACAGAATCACGTAGGTAATTACATGCAGCCCTGACGCACACCTTTCTGCACATTAATTGAGAGCGTTAGTTCACCACATAAGCCGCATCTGACTACTGCTCAATTTTGAGTGTACAACGCCATTATTGTGTTTAGCAGTGGCCGCGGTATGTCCAGGTACTCTAAGGTTTCCCATACTTTTACCTGTGGTACACCATCAAAAGCAGTCAGTAGATCAGTGAATAAGACATAAAGATTTCAATTCCTCAAGACAACATTTTTCTGAACTAGGAGAAAAAGACAATAGTGCTCACTTCATGCTGGAAGCCCACCTGCAGATGGTTAATGGACTTCTTTCCTTCAATCCACTCAATAAAACTCTGATAACCAATGCATACAAAAGTGAAACTGATGGAAATGTGATGGCTCTTCCCGTTTGCCCTTTTTATAAATGGAAAAGATGTATGCCAATGTCTGGGATTTTGGGACTAACGCCATTGTTACAATTGCTTTAAATAGGCGTAAAAGAAAGGATCCCCATATACATAGTTGACTTGAATATTTGCCCAGGTACTCTGTCTGCTCCTGGGCCCTTGTTACATTTTTGGGCTTTGATAGCTATATTTACCTCCTGCAATGTTAAAAAAGTCACATTTCAAAGTGGTCAAACCATCTTTTTTTCTGAAATATTATAGTGTATAATGGTACTACACTCTGGAGCGCCCACCGTCACGAATTTCTCATATATACTCAACGTTTTCTCATTAGAGTGTGATGAATCTGACAGTGTTCTTTCTAGGAGGGGGAGAACATCTCTATAAAGACATGCAATTGCATTTGCTCTCAGCAATACTTCCCATTTACAAGCACACCTTGAAAGACCTACAATTTCTACCAACATACTATTACGAGTGTGCACTCCCCTGAAGTTGCTATACTATATATATTTAAAATATTTAAAAATAAACTCAGTCAGAGCGCCCGCCCTGCGGGAGGATATGGGTTGCAATGGGCACCATGGTGGATCCAGGAGGGGCAGCCACCACTGTTCCCCCTTGCTACTCCAATGGCTTATCTAGTGTCTGTGCATCAGTTGATGCCCCAGGGCCGCTGTTCGCTATATAAATTTAAATAAATAAATAAATACTCAAGGCTACAAAGAATTAGTAAAAGAGGTCTATGATCACTACCTGACCGATTGATGGGGGAAATGTTTCAATTATTGGCTATACTTTGACGTTAAGAAGGACATAGGGGGTCATTACGAGGTAGGGGGTAACCATGCCACTATTAGCGGCATGGCTACCCCCTTACCGGGTACCGGATCCGGGTTCCTTGAATGAGGAATTACGGGCCTTTCCAACCTTGGAGGGCCCAGTAATTCCTCATTCAAGGAACCCATCCCCATTCCCATTCGAGCCCCCATAGGGCTCAATGGGAATGGGGAGGGCGCTAACAACGGACCTGTTAATAACGGGCCCGTTGTTAGCACCCTGGGCTGCTCGCCGGACCCGCTAGGACGTCTGGTTTTACCAGGTGGCCTTAGCGGGTCCCACAAGCAGAACTCGTAATGAGGCGGCAAGGGGTTGACGGCTCCGGCACCTTTACCGGTGCCGTTAACCCCTTACCTCCTACCTCGGAATGACCCCCATAGTCATTATGACTTCTGCAGTTTCCACATAAGTATCTAGCTACAGCAGGACGATCCCCAATAACCCTACAACTGCAGACCTTTAAACCCAACATTTCGTTTGAGTATCCTTCCTTTGGCCTCATTCACTCAACATTTGCTACCTGCTAATACGAGCTTGCATCCAATATGTGAGGAGGGTAATGAAACAGTTATGCACTTCCAGTTGCTCTGCAGTATGACAGTTAATTGGAGGAAAATGTATTTGATCCCAATAGTGAGAGAGGCTGGGGTTCGACATTCTGAGAGTGCTGTAAGATTTTTGAGCCAGTGTTCAGATTTACATGTTGTTTGCGTAACGGCACACTATATCCACAGAGCTTGTCTACGTAAAGTGTAAATCTGAGTACATTAGCCACGCCCTAACCATGCAGATGAGGCTGCGAGCCATTGACTCTCCTCTTCTGGTTGTATCACTAGACCCGACTTAACAGAGTGTTTTAATTGTAGTCCACTCAGTCCATGCTCTGTCACGATTATTGAGGCTGCCGGCCATCCCTTGGCTTAGTTTGCCACCCCTTTCAAGCTTGTTTTAAACTCTGACTCATTCTTGAAAAGCACTTGCACTTTGTAGTGAATACCCATTCTTGGTTTTATATGGGTTTTTTTATCCTAGTTTTCGGAAATGTCAAAGCAGCAGTGATCATTTTAATCATTAACTCATTGGGCCTCATTACGACCCTGGCGGTAGCCGTGCCCTTATTAACGGCACGGCTGCCGCTGGTAATTGCCCTTTTCTTGGACCGGGTAAAAATTAATCCGCATTCCCATTTGAGCACAATAGGGCTCAATGGGAATGGGGAGGATGCTAACAACGGGCCCGTTAATGACAGGCCTGTTGTTAGCATCCTGGACTGCTTGCGGGACCTGCTAAGGATGCCTGGTCTGACCAGGTGTTCCTTAGCGGGTCCCGCAGCAGTCCCCGTAATAGGGCAGCCCATAATGAATGGTGGCGGTCCCGTACCGGCACCGTTCATTACGGGACCGATAGGGTCCTAATGAGGCACATTGTCTTTTTATCTGCAAGTACTTTTATGGTTGATTAACCGAAATACAGTTTATGACGATGATTAGCCAGATTTGTGACGTTTCCAGGGCATTCTTGGCCTGCCTTTTGGGATACACTGCTGAGAGATTTGGAATATCCCAGGTTAGAATTTAATATTGGGCAAGTCGAAAGCAAATGCTCAAATTGAACATGTAGATCGCCAAGTAAGATGGCAAATGCTCCCTCTACTGCATTGCATTTCCAGGCCTCAGTTAATGACTTGATTAAATGTACACTTCTTGTCTCATTTAGAATTGTTGGTCTATTATACATGTTCAACAGGAGCATCCTTACATCACCCTTACGTCAAAATTGCACCTCTGGTAAATTCAGAAAGCCTGTGCCAGGTGACAGAGCTGCTGCATTGATAGATGAATCAGTCCATGTCGTTAAGTCCACACTTATCAGCATGTATAGAGTAGTAGGTGTAGCCCTGAATGGATACAACCCCTGCTGTACCCCAGGTTTCCTGTAGGCAAATTATATGGTGTTCTCTTATAAACTGGCACCAATCCTAATGTAGACATTTTTTTTTAGAAAGCCAGCAATATTCCATTATATAATGCAAAGTTCTAGATGGATTTCAGGGGCTTACATTTTAAAACAAGTGTGTTTGCAAAATCTTGAATGTGCACCAATTGTCAATCAACTGACTCTGGGCCCCCATTACTATCATCGGCATCTGCAGGTAGAACGAATGTAATATTTTCATAGAGCACACCACTACTCCAGCTGCTGCCTATGGCTGAATTGTTTATTATGCTGTCAACACTGCTCATTCTCACTAATCCCATAGATGGCAGGAGAGTAGGCCTTACGTCTATGTTAACACCATTTGGGGGATATGTTCTGTATTCTGTGGTCAACATGCCTTCCACAAGGAGGTTTCTCTTGAGTTGCATGCGTATATTATCTTTAGCAGGGTTTTTCAAAGCTTGATGCCGAGAGCATCTGATTATATCTTCACGTATCACAGAGCAGCATCCCGTTCGGTATCACTACATATTATCCCCACCAAAATTATCGCTGTATATATGGTCGTCTAGAATGGCCATAGGTGTTATTTTTGGGAGGGTTATTTTTGGGATTCTTGGGAGCGGGGTTGCATGGGTGTCCCCCGCTCCTTTAAAAATAATGCAGGGGTTGCGGTGGGGGATCCCCTGCAGGTTCCACGCCTTAATATTGCAGCAAAACTATGGTGATATTTTTGTATGGCGATATTTGTGTGGGGATATTAACACATGGACCCTCCCGTTCTGTGTCTGATACAGTGTATACATTTGTTTTTAGGGAGTCCTTGTGCGCTCTTACTCCTTTGGGAATCTTATGATCTTATATCATGCAAATCACAATCTGCTCTAGTTGTCTACTAGAGTGGTTGTCGGGACTACCGAAATTCCCCATCCTGCTATTGCCTTACCCAGTTTATGCTGGTTCTCTGCTCTTGCCTAGGTAATCATTACTCCTCATCAACTGGGAAATTTTGTGCACGTCCAAGCCAACAACAAAAATGACTATTGGAGCTTCACTAGCCATATATCTATGGATCACTTAATTAACCTTAGTGTTAATTTGAGCTGGCTTCTAAGACCTTCAAGGAACGCTCATTTCAGTGTTCCATTTCAGAGTGAATGGTATTAAAGCACTTATACTCTGGGAGTGGCAACACTATCTGCTCAGTCTATGTAGTGATGCAATCATTTGTTCTCAAATTGCCTACTAGAATTGATAGCTGGTTACTCCCCGATTAGTTGTATCTCACAATATTTTAATCAGTCTTCTCAGGTCACTATGTTCATGTGTGAACCTCTTGCAACTACATCATTCTATCTTAGACATGTCATCAGACACGGCACACGTTCTTTTGTCGTAGGTGATTTCATCTCTGACCCCTGTAGTGAGTATGGATCTTGGGCACTAGATAATATCATCCACTTAATTGGTCAATTTCCTCTTGATCCTAAAAAAGTGTATGTTACACAACAATTTAAAAAAACGGTTCTGTAGATTTATTGTTCAATTATATTACCTGGTCAATCTTAAAAACTCAAGTAGTGTACTGGTAATGCAGTTTGCCAATGCTAACAACTGTAATGGACATAATTATAACTATCAGACTGGGTTTGAAACCATAATCCCAGATTGGGGACAGAGACAGGGCTGGTGGGGTTCTGGTGGATCTTAGAATGGCCAACAGCAACAGTCCCAGAACACCCGTCCCCAGCTGTTTATTCTGCCTTTGGTATTGTCCTTCAGTGGCAATTTCACAGCCTCCTCAACAGGACGGGACAACAAGGCATTGCTTTACAGTGGGTATAATATCATCTGATCTCTATCAGTATGTGTTAGCAAGACCATATGATTCTTCTGTGAATACATTGACTTTTGGCTTACCATACGCTTTGGCTAGTCTTCCATTATAGTTTAAGGAATATGCTCCAACAATCTCTAGTTATTTCAATATGTTATATACACCCGTGGTAGACAGATTGCTTTTCCTCATAAATAGGAATCTGGATGTTGCGACCAGAAACCTCAGGTGTATCCTTTTAAAGCTATATGTGAGACAGCCGGCATAAACCTACCACAGGGAGGGCTGAGACTTATGATCATGCAACTCTGGTGAGTTTGTTGAGTTCACATGACCTTCTATGTGGCTCAACCGGGCTTAAGGGCAATGTCTTTAGTGCTTATAGTCTATGTTGTTCATCTCATGCTCGGTTGGATTCCTGGTGATTTTATCTTTTAAGTTTACTTATCTTAATGGTGGTTCCTTCTCCATACAGGACACATACTTATGAAACTCTACGCTTGTCACACACAATTAGGGACTTTCTCCCGTCTGCTGACTTTCTGCAACAGTACAATCCAGGACGTACTGCCCTGACTTCCCCTGATCTTCACTGTGCCCCACAAGCTCTCATCTATTTAGTTGATCCCAGAAATGGTGAATGTACAATTTACATTGACCATAAATTGAAATTTACAATAGAAAGTAGATACAGAACTCAAGAGAAGATGATGTGTTCATTTATATAGTGCCTTAATCCAAAGCACTTTACAGAGCACATATTTACATACAATATCACCCAACCATAATTGGTACTCATGTGTTGACCTCCGAAAGATGAAAGGCTGAGTTCGCCTTGCCGGGATTAGAACCTGCGACCTGTAGATCACACTCAGATCACAGGAGCAAGCTCTCAACCCGCTGAGCTATTTTACCAGATTGATAATCTACAATTCCTTGGTAACTGATGAAAAGCTTGATAGAGAGTTGAAAACGGCCAAAGGGTGAATGCTTATGGAGATCCCCTTCCAGTTTATGCTGTGCTTGGTACATTGCTTAACAGTAAACGATTATAATGGTGCACAGTCATCTGGAAATTAGACTTTGGGAGTGGGGAATAGTAAGTAACAGCAAATTATATGTTTACAAATCAAAATCATTTTGATTGAAAAGAATTAAATAAGTTGTACACTTCCCATGAGGCTGATGATTGGTTATTGATTTCCAACTTTTCCCTCCAAATATTTATTTATTTATTTGTGTATTTATTTATTTATTACATGTATAAAGCACACAAACAGCCTGTGCACATCGAGGCGCTGTTACAGGAAGACGACTTAGTTACGTGGAGCGTGCATAAAGTGTTACATGAGAGACATTTACTTAGAATTAAGTATACCCATAAGGGGCTTTGTATGACATATTGGGCCTCATTACAAGTCCCGTGGTAGCCAGACTTGCAAGATTTACCAGGGCATTACAGCCTCGGTGGTGCAGAAAGTCAGGTGCCAGAAAAGGTAAATCCCTATTCCCATTTGAGTCCCATTGGACTCAAATGGGAATGGGGAGCATGGAAGCACCGGCACCATGTGCAACAGTGCCGGTGCATCCATGTAAGTCTGTGAGCGGGTGCCGTCCCCCCCGCCAGGTCAGATCTGGCGGGCAGGACGGCAGCCGCTTCCAGACTCAGAGTGTGCCGGTCTGGTAACAACGGTGCCGGTAGGCTTACTGGCACCGTTGTTACCGGACCGGAACACTCGTAATGAGGCCCAATTGTGTACGTTGACTAAACAGACAGCAGGTTCATACAAATAGCAACGTTTTGATTACTTTACGGAAGGCTACATAACTGATGCAGAAGTATGGTAGTTTTGATTGGAATGGATGTGGATGTAGCTTTCTGACAGCTTGAGGTATGTCTGCTATTCTCCACCTCTAAATTTCAATCCACATCTAAATTACAAGTGGAAAGTGAGTGTCGGAGGTGGATGGTGTTTCCTCCCCTGCAACACTCTAAATAAGGGCCAAATAATTAATCAGGGTCAGTGACTTCCTGACTTCCTGAGCAGCATGTCAGTGACAGCCAATAGTTGTGGAGGAGTGTGTGTGAAGAGGATTTAGAGAGAACAGAATGAGTGGAAGAAGAAACGGAAGATGTGAGGTGGAGATAATGGAGTACAGAGAGGACATACAAAGTTTAAAGATAGGAAGACACTGTGGGGGTAATTTATAGAGTTCAGCGCACAAGCGGCGCATGCGGCTGGTGCACAGTGTGCGCGTGCGACAGTCTGCGCCAGCCGCGTGCACCAAAATCCATTTCCGCGCACAGCGTATTCATGGATTTTAACATCCATTACAAGCTGTGGCGCAGAGTGGCGCAGCGACCCTGCAGCAGCGCCAGATATGCCCCCAACCCCTACCCGTGTGCCATGTACAGCGCACACATCCCGTACATGGCACACAGGCCAGTGGACCAGCATACAGCCCCCCAACCACGAAAACA
Organism: Ambystoma mexicanum; assembly: GCF_040938575.1. Taxonomy (NCBI): domain Eukaryota; kingdom Metazoa; phylum Chordata; class Amphibia; order Caudata; family Ambystomatidae; genus Ambystoma; species Ambystoma mexicanum. The sequence continues at coordinate 803,328,749 of NC_090937.1, read as the reverse complement.
CCTGTAAAACTCCCAGCGCACCCCTCCGAATACACGTACCCCGCTGCGCGGGGAGAATCACACGCGATTGGCCCTGTGCAAGCGGGGTACATGTATTTCGGAGGTTCGCAGGGAGTTTCACACGTGATTGACCCTGTGCGAGCAGGGCACGTGTATTTCGGGTGTTCGCGGGGAGTTTCACACGCGATTGGCCCTGTGCGAGCGGGGTACGTGTATTTCAGAGGTTCGTGGGGAGTTTCACACACTATTGGCCCTGTGCGAGCGGGCTACGTGTATTACTGGGGTTCGCGGGGAGTTTCACATGCGATTGGCCCTGTGCGAGTGGGGTACGTGTATTACTGGGGTTTGTGGGGTGTTTCACACGCGATTGGCCCTGTGCGAGCAGGGTATGTGTATTTCGGGGGTCCGCGTGAAGTTTCACACGCGATTGGCCCTGTGCGAGTGGGGTACATGTATTTCGGGGGTGCGCGGGAAGTTTCACACGCGATTGGCCCTGTGCGAGCGGGGTACGTGTATTACTGGGGTTCGTAGGGAGTTTCACACACGATTGGCCCTGTGCGAGCAGGTTACGTGTATTTCGGGGGTGCGCAGGAAGTTCCACACGCGATTGGCCCTGTGCGAGCGGGGTACGTGTATTACTGGGGTACGGAGGCAGTTTCACACGCGATTTCGCTGTCAGAGCGGGGTATGTGTATCCAGTGGGGTGCACAGGGAGATCCACACGTGAATTGGCAGTGTGGGTCCTCCCAGGTGTGCCCTCTACCCCCTCCACAGCCCCTGCAGGCAGCCCACACCACAGGGGACTACCCAACACCCCTGGTCATGTCCTGCAGGCAGCCCATCCACCATGGGCATGCCCCCCAGCCAGCCCACATGTCACCTTCCACTAGTGATCACCAACTCATGTCCCCCTGCACCCCCACCCCCCAGCAGTGAGGGGCACCTGCCAGCAGGCCCCGACTCAGTTCCCCCAGCACCCCCACCCACCCAACATTGACGGGCACCTGCCAGCACGCCCCAATTCAGGACCCCCTGCACCCACACCCACCCAGCATTGATGGTTATTTGCCAGCATGCCCCGACTCATGTCCCTCAGCAACCCCAGCCCCCAGCAGTGAGGGGCACCTGCCAGCAGGCCCCCACTCATGTCCCCCAGCACCCCCACCCCTCAGGATTGACGGGCACCTGCCAGCAGGCCCCGGCACATGTCCCCCAGCACCCCACCCACCCAGCATTGACGGGCACCTGCCACCAGGCCCCGACTCATGTCCCCCAGCACCCCCAACCACACAGCATTGATGGGCACCTGACAGCAGGCCCCAACTCATGTCCCCCAGCACCCCCACCCACCCAGCATTGACAGGCACCTCCCAGCAGGCTCCGACTCATGTCCCCCAGCACCCCCAGCCCCCAGCAGTGAGTGGCACTGCCAGCAGGCACCGACTCATGTCCCCCAGCACCCCCACCCCCCAGCATTGACGGGCACCTGCCAGTAGGCCCCGACTCATGTCCCCCAGCACCCCCCCACCCAGTATTGATGGGCACCTGACAGCAGGCCCCGACTCATGTCCCCCAGCACCCACACCCACCCAGCATTGATGGTTATTTGCCAGCATGCCCCGACTCATGTCCCTCAGCAACCCCAGCCCCCAGCAGTGAGGGGCACCTGCCAGCAGGCCCCCACTCATGTCCCCCAGCACCCCCACCCCTCAGGATTGACGGGCACCTGCCAGCAGGCCCCGGCACATGTCCCCCAGCACCCCACCCACCCAGCATTGACGGGCACCTGCCACCAGGCCCCGACTCATGTCCCCCAGCACCCCCAACCACACAGCATTGATGGGCACCTGACAGCAGGCCCCAACTCATGTCCCCCAGCACCCCCACCCACCCAGCATTGACAGGCACCTCCCAGCAGGCTCCGACTCATGTCCCCCAGCACCCCCAGCCCCCAGCAGTGAGTGGCACTGCCAGCAGGCACCGACTCATGTCCCCCAGCACCCCCAACCCCCAGCATTGACGGGCACCTGCCAGTAGGCCCCGACTCATGTCCCCCAGCACCCCCCCACCCAGTATTGATGGGCACCTGACAGCAGGCCCCGACTCATGTCCTCCAGCACCCCAACCCACCCAGCATTGACGGGCACCTGCCAGCAGTCCCCGATTCATGTCCCCCAGCCCCTCCACCCCCCAGCAGTGAGGGGCACCTGCCAGCAGGCCCCGACTCATGTCCCCCAGCACCCCCACCCACGCGGCAGTGAGCCGCAGGCCCTGACTCATGTCCCCCAGCACCCCCATTGACGGGCACCTGCCAGCAGCCCTGACTCATGTCCCCCCCCTACATAACATAAAGATGCACAATCATGGCCCACATCTCCACCAAAATTCCACAGCACGCCACCCCAGTCTTGAGACGCAATGATTTCCCAATCCACCCCACACTGACATGCCTATCTCAAGACACAAACCAAAAGTCAACTATGTACATCAACACATGTCCGTCACACAAACACACTGGTTGGCATTGATTGTGTAAACCCACATTTTCACATGCATGAACTCAATGAGTGAATTACACACCTGGAAGTAAAATATCAAAATGTATTATGGAGAAAAATAAAGCAATGAAATGAAAGCATAAAAAAATTGCAAACATGAAATGAAAAGCATGTCCAAAAGATGAGTACATAAAAAGTATAACCAATCCAAAGAAATCCAAAAGAAAAATAGTACAAACTCTCCCTCCACCAAAGCAAATCCAAAGGAAACGTAAAAAGTAAAATCCATTAATCCATGGTGAAATCCAAAGAAAAAGTTCCAATAAATCCATTGTCCAACTATGTACAATCAATTGTCAAGGGTCCATGAGCCCAACGAAAGAACAGAAACCTATGAAAAAAACTACCTAATAAAAGAACTATATACAAATGAGTGGGGCAAAGTCCAAACACCCCAAAATAAAGGAAAACGAAAAGGAAACCTAACACTAAAAACTATATACAATGGCGGCGGCCTAGTCCAACGGCTCACTTTCCAATTTCCCGGGCCAGGGCATCATAGAACTCCTGCTCAATGTCCTGGAGGCAGTCCTCTTCCATGGCCCCGTGGGTTCGCAGGGACAATGCCACGTTGACCTCCAACTCCCTGCGAATTGCCTCGAGGCACTCGGCCCGCCTTAGTGCCCTCCGCATGGAGTTCTCCACCCTGACCATTGTGCGCCGTGCCTCTTCCGCCCGCCGCCGCTCCGCATCTATGGCCTGGCCCAACCGCTGCCACATGGAAGACACTTCCAATCCTGGGTCCTCCTGCCCTCTGGCCGATGCCTGCCCCTCGGATGTTGAAGGCCCCGAGCCATCATGGCTCCCACCTTGCTGCTGCTGCTGTGCCGGTGCCCTGGCTCTTGCTGCATGCACATCCTCCTCCGACTGGGGTGCAGTTGTTGAGGTGGCCACCCCTGCTGGACGTCCGACTCCCAACTGTGGCAAGGATGTGTCCTCCACCAGCCTGGCCGCAGGGTCAGAGGCAGCTCCACAGGGTACCCAGGTGATACATGGGTGGGAAGATGGCATGGAGGACGACTGGCGCATAGTGGGTTCAGGTGAGGAGGGGGTCGGAATAAGGTCCAGCATATGGAGGAATCCAGCCCTGGTGATCCGTCCCAGTAGGTCAACGTGGTCAACGAGGCATTCGAGATGACGTGCAGTGTCTTCACGAAAACACTGCAGGTCACCTCGCATGCCCCGTTGACACAACGCCATCCCAGACAGGACAGGGTCAACCCGGTCCCGGATTGCCATGTCTGCAGGGAGAGGAAGGCCAGTTGTTGTGCTCTCATCCCCTCCGTGAAAACGGGTCTGGACGCAGGCATCCCTGCTGGTGCAGGATGATGCAGTCACAAGATCGGTGACAGGATTACACACAGGCACCTCCGCGGTGGCCTGTGCTGCCTCCTGTCCCTGCCCCTGCACTGCACCACTAGCACCAGTGGAATCCCCACCTCCAGACCCAGTGTGTGTGCCTTCCATGGCCTCCTCCTCCACCAAACCCCCCACCAACCTGGATGACTCCATGCCATCTTCCTCCGTCGGACCCTGTGGGGTCTCAGCTGCCCCTTATGCTGCAGAGGAGCCACCCCCGACCTCCGCCTCTTGGACATATCCTCGGCAGCTGCAGCCTGGGATGCGGCACCAGACTCCTCACACCTCGACGAGTTGACAACCTGGGAGGGGAGCCGTGCCTTGCGTCTCCGGCTGGTGGTGCGATCCCTGCCGCTTTGCTCCACAGCACCCTCTCCGCCCTCTTCATCAGTTGACGCTGCAGACAGGGAGAGATAGAACACAGGCATCAGGGCACTGTACAATGGACTGATACACACATGACAGTTGCACATGAGTGGCAGTGTAAAACTACAGACATGGCATCACACTCCCCAACACACATGTCATTTCAACTCACACGCATGAGCAAATTAACAGGAATATTGCACCAGACAGCACCGTCCATACACAAACAACAGCACGAGCAGCCGAAGGTGAGCCTGACGTCACATGAAACACAGGGAGTGCACAACACATGCACACACGCCACCAGACTGACATGCATCTGTACATCTCCACCACTGCAGTGATAATGTCACCATCCATGTCCCATCTGGCAATCAGCCCCCTACATGTCAGTGTCACAGGCATCCATGTTGCATCACAATTGCACACTTGTCACATACACACACATGCACATGTACACAGTGCAGATACATGCAGCAGGAACCCCCATCCATGTGTGACACCACAAACATGCCACAGTACATACACATAATGTTCACATATGCGCACCCACACATGCATTTGGCCAGCATGCTTGCCAACACATACACCATCGATGTGTCTCACGCATGAAAGGAATCACAAGTGGCTGGTTCACGTCCTTGTACATACGCATCCATACATGGCCTTACAAAGACATGTGTTGAACCTGCACACTCCTGGCACACCACAACACGCACAGCATCCAATCAGTAGGCATGTACACTTACCGCTCGACTCCAGACGGGTCGGCCCCTCAAGGACCTGGACGTGGAGTGCAGGGCGTATGCGTTCCAGGACCCTCATTTGGTGGTTGGACAGGTGGCCCCAGCACTCCTTGGCATCCGCTGACTTCAAGAGGCGCCGGGCCTTGTCGAGGGTCCTGGACCTGAAGTCTTCCCAGTGCTTCTGGACATGTTGAATGTCGCGGACTGCCACCCCCTCTGTGTTGATGGCAGTCACGATGTCCATCCAGATCCTCTTCCGTCCTTCATTGTCGGCTTCCAAAGAGGGCATCATACTGCCCCAGGACATGCTCCACCAGGACACCAACTTCACTGGAACTGAAGCTGGTGGCCCTCTGCCTCTCTGGCTGGGGGTTGACAGTGCTGCCAGATGGTGTAGACATGGCAACCCCAGAGGCAGGTGTGGGTGGGCAACTGGGTCCTGGGGCTGGGCTGTGGAGTGATGGTATCCCAGTCGGGAGTCTTCAGTTCCAGCAGGGGTGGTCAAAGCAACTGCACCCCTGGCTGACGTGCAGGCACCAAATAGCAGGGCACGTGGGCAGCAGGCAGGCAGGCAGCAGCAGATGGAAGGTGGGAGCGTGCTCAGGGCTCTGGGGGGCAGCAATATGGCCTTCTGGGCAGGAGCGTGGTCTTCCGTGTGTTGATGCGTGGCCAGCTTGATACAGAGTTATTTGGCACGTGAAAAAATTGCATGTCAGCGTGTAATTCGGGGAAAGGCCCTTAGCGCATAAGCGCGTCTGTAATGTTACGTGCGCGGCCGTTTCCCTCATGACATGGGCATAGTGGTTCAGCGTGTGAAAAACTGCACGTCCGCGTGTGAATGCGTGTAATCCGAGGAAAGGGCCTATGCGCGTAACTGACGCGACACGAGTGGGCGTTTCCCTCAGCACGGGTTAAAGGTGAGCAGGGCCAGCAGTTTGCTGTACGTGCCTTTCGTGGAGACCGACGTGTGTTGCTACTTCGTGTTGTTTCACGCGCCATCACAACTTCACAGCGGATCAAGGACGTATCTCTTCTTTTGCAGGGGGTATTGGCTACGCGTGATTTTCATTTTTTTTAGTCTGACGGTGAGTCGCGCACGCTATTTTTCCCACTCCGGGTGCCCCTGTGTATCGCACCCATTTTCGAGGTCATAGTAGCCTGCGTGTCCCACGCATACATGTTTTTCGTGTTACTGGGTGCCATCGCGTACTGCGGGAGGTTAATTCCACGCACATAGGCTGCAGGGATGCGTGCACGGTTTTACTGCAGTTTTGGGGTGCCTGAGCGTTGCGTGACCCGTCACTACATCACCGGGGTCACATACAGCCTTGCAGGTGCAGGGGAGCTGTTAACATCTTGCATCCCACCCCCTTCATCCCAATTGCCCAGGACAATTGTGATGTACACCTCCCATTAGCACTCCTCCATCTGTGCCGGCACTACTCCATCTGTGCCATGGTTGGGAGGCCACCAAAGGTGAGGGGCGCCTCAGCTGGGTGTCCTCCTCGTGGCGGGCATGGTCAGGGACGTGGCTGGGGTGACCAGGTAGTAGGGGGACTCCAGGGTGTCCAGGGTGGCCGTAGAGGGGGAAGAAGCAGGGGTGCGCCACTTGAGCATGATGTTGTGCCATGTGTCGGTACAGTCATGCCACCTCCCCCTGGCACTGGCGCCCGTGTGACCCGGCAGTCCGTTTCATCGACTGCCATGGGCCCAAGGGTAGTGGTAGCTGCAGGTGCAGCTGTGGACACCACCACCCAGGCTCAGGGTCTGCCAGCGCAGGCTGCGTTGGCACTTGAACAGTCCTTGGGAGATTTCCAACAGGGCAGCAGGGAAACCGTAGATGCACGCAGGGCTGCCCTGACCAAGACACGTGTCCCTGGGGCAGTAATGTCAACTGCTACCCCAAACAGCCGGGTGTTGGCAAGTGCAGGGGCAGATGCAGCCCACAACAACCCGGTTGTGAGTCTTCCAACCAGGACAGTCGCGGTCAATGACCCTGCCACAGCGGATGTTGCTGCACAGGGTCCATTAGAGGGCACCCAGCTGCCACTGATGCAAGTCAGGCCTTTGGTCGTCCCTCCACCTGCCACTCCCTTGGCTCAATCCACCGGTGGTTGAAGTGTACAAAAAGAAGTAGTGGGACTATGTTCCTTGCTGGCCTGCACCCACTCCCCACAAACCCCATCACCACGTCCCCTCCCATACACAATAAACACCCCCAAACACTTGCACCTGCTGTTTAAGGGAACGTTCAGTGCAGTGCAAAGAAAGTGCAAGTTTCAACTTCTTCCTACACTTTTATTTTAAAACAAAACCATTCTGGAACGGTTTCTTTTTAAAATAAAAGTATAGGAGCTGTGAAAGGTAATTAAAGAAAGTAGAGGAGCACCGCTCCCAACCGCTCCCGCTCACTTCAACCACTGCCGGTGCCACTGGCCATACTGATCAGGGCGGCATTTGCCAGCCAGGGTCTGCGCCACAATCTAAGAGGAGGAAGGTTGCACCTGCAGCACAGGCTGGGACCCCACACACAGCCACGACCTCCTGCATGTTGAGGAAGAAGCCTTTCTGCAACCAGGAACTGGACTACCTCGTGGACCACGTGCGGGACCACAGCCGTGACATGCTAGTGGGGCCTAATATTCAGACCTCGGCTGCCCAATGTGATACCCACTGGAAGCAAGTTGCCGAACATGTGAGTGCATTCGGCCATGATGTGCGCATGGTGCAAGAGTGCAAAAAGCGTTGGAATTACCTCAAACGCAGTGCTAAGGCTAAGCATGCCTCAAATTACAACTTGACTCTGGTGACTGGCAGTGGGCCTGCACCTGGGGAGGAAGACCTCACTCTGCATGAGTCACTCGTTGCAGAGTTCATACCACCTGAATCGGTCGAAGGAGTGGGAGAGATGCCGGACTTTGATGCCCAGTCCAGTGAGTGTTGCTGCATGTTTGTTGAGGACATGTGTGTTTTACTTGTGTGATGTGTTGTGCATGACTGCCATTACATGTCACGTGTACATGGTTCTGATGTGCAAGTAATGCAATGCTTCACTGATGCATGGCTGCTCTGCTGGATGGTGGACATGTGGTGCGGACGGGGACTGTCCGCATCACCACTATTGCACTCTACTCACACGCTGTTCACCAGGATGCCCCTCCGGTCCATGTTCCAGCTCACTGGCCCTTCTGCATGTAGCCTGGGGTGACGTTCCTCTCAGCCCAGGGACTATGTCATAGCATGACTGACGTGCATGTGTCCTCTCATGCATGCGGGTACTCCATGTAGGCATGCTCCCTTGCCCCTCCACCCCCCTCTGCACCCCAATTCCACCTTTGCACTGGTCTGCTTCAATTTTGCCATTGAGTACTTGCCTGTTCATGCGTCCTGTGTACATGCTAACTTCCACCAGCCAATCTGCCAGACATATGCTGTGTGGTACATCCTTTGTACTTGATGCAGGGTGTCTCACTTGGACTGTGCAGAGGTCAGATGCCCCGCAGGGACATGAGTGCCCATTCATGCTCCATGTGTATTCCACGCATGCCCCTATGTGTCCTTGACTGGATGATGATTGTAGTAGAGTCCAGGGTGACCTACATTGCATGGCATTTCATCAGCCTTCCCATGGCCACTCTGGCTCAGTCCTGCGTCGCACACATGTTAAGGGTGTGACAGTCTGTGTGGGTCACATGCCTCAGCCTGTTTAATGGCCAATGACTCTGTCCAACTGGTGTAGTGTCTTCTTCACACGTGGGTGTAATCCAGAGGTTGCATCATGTGTCCTGCTTACTGTCCCATCATCATTTGTTGTGTTGTCACTTGACTCACATGATGCAGTTGATGCTAGTCAACACTGTCTGTCAATACACAGGTCTATCTATGGTCATCCTTTTGATACCATGCAAGGCATCCCTGCATTTGCAGTTGGGTGGAGGGGTGGTTTGCTTGTAGCCATGATACCCATTGAATGCACATTGCATGTGATGCCTGAAGTTGACCTTGCACTGCCTTCACATTTTCAGATACACATCATGAAGTACTTGTACATGTAGATAGTGAGTAACTAACAAATTTTCTGCACTGCATCGACCCACTTCTGAGCAATATGACACCATTCTACATGCCTAATCACAGAAGCAATGTCAAGTTGACCCAGCATGCATGGCAGGTTCTCTTTTGTGTGTGACATGTCTGCTTGATGTGTTTGGTGTCTGTGTGATGTCTGTGTGTGTGTGTGTGTGTGTGTTGTGTGCTTCTAACATGTATAGTGACCTTTTTCCTCTCTACTTTTCAGAAGATGACGCAATGGAGCCAGAGGATGGTGTTGTCATGCCAGGCACAGGGTTGTTATCACTACAGCAACCCGGCACAAGTGGGGATCGTGGGGTGGTAGGCCAGGAAAACTCACATGTGCTACAGTCCATCTTGTCTCTGGCTGGCAATGAGTCCAGCCCTGATGAACACTCTGACGTCCATGTCGAGTTGGATGTGCATCAGGTCCATATGTCAGGGGCGAGTGATTCTGATGTGGGCACTCCTCTGTCCGCGACACCTGCACTGAGGGGTCAGACAGTGTTGGAACCTCCGCCTGTGGTGGATAGGGACACAGGGTCACCCTCCACACCAGTCACTGATGTGCCTGGGACATCACGTTGATGGGGGCATGTAGTCGTGCAGCCGCGGGAGGTGCCAACACCTTGGGTCCCACAGGGGTCAAGCCCAGCAACGCAGTCGCTGCGCACAACTGCAGTATACTGAGTGGGAGCAAGATATGACTGCCAATTCTGAACGCCAGGGGGCAGCAATGGAAAACATCGCTGTGAGCATGGAGTGTGTGGCCCAATCCGTGCTCCCCCCTGCTAGGCAGGTACTTCTCCAGCAGCAGGCGGCACAGTCCACGGCCCGCTCGCTCAGGCTGGTCATGGTGGCCTCAGACACGGCACGCAGGCTGAAATGTTGTCTCTGCGTCAAGCAATTGCTGCTCACTCAGAGGCACACATGGAGGCCCTGAGGCAGGAGTATGGTTCCCTCAGATCTACTCTGGATGTCCTTCTGATGTCCCAGAGGGAGCAGTCAGAGGAGAGGTTTGCGCAGATTGAGTGTACCATCTCGGCTGAGCTACATGCTTGCCGGGAGGTGCATCAGTTGTCCAGCCAGGCCTTGCAGTAGGAACTCTGTGTTAAAAGCGCTGCCTTGCAAGAGGAAGCAAGTGTATCACGGGAGGTTCTGCATGCAGACCTACATGTCATCGCCACACAGAACCAGGCTCACCCGTCCGGCAGACTTGCTGCCGACGAGGGGCAAGCTGTGCTAGGCGTGGTCAGGCTCCTGTGTCACGTCCTCCTTTCCAGGAAGAGCCAGACTCGGACGACAATATATCTCCCACATAGGTCGTGCTGTGCAGGCGTTGAGCCCATGGAGGTTTTTATTTTTCTCAACATCATCGCATGTGGGTGTTGAGCAGCACCCTGTACCTCCCCCCTCCTGGGTGCCTTCCCCCCTCAGGTCGTATGTGGCCATTTTTGATTTTTCTTTTAGTTTAGTTAGTTAAGTTTCAATTTGATAGTTAGTTTAATTAGGTAATGTAGGTTTTTCATAGTTAGTGTAATTAGTTAATATAGTTTAAAATTGCTTGTCTATTGTGCTTTCATGTGACGGTGTGGTGCTTTGTGGCTTTTGAAAGCATCCAGTGTCTGTTCCAGCTGGGCCCTTCAAGCTTGTCTTGTGTATGTGTTTGCAGCTTGGGGTCCTGACTCACATATGCCACTCCTGCTTCCGTTATCCATGGGCTCGCAAGGATGGTTTGGTGTAACAGCCTATTACACAAGGGCTTTGGACTGTCATATCTGTGACATGTCTGCTGCTGTCCTACTTGTGTTAACACCCCTAGTGGGGATAACAGGGGTGTTATTGACCACTGTTCTTCTTTTGCTAGATGGGGGGGGGATTTCATGATTCATGTGTACATTATTTGCTATACATTGTGTAGTATGTTTCTTATCTTTACTGTACATGTGCTTGTTGCAATTCATGCTGTAGATAGTGTGTCCCACACATTGCCAGTGAAAGACGTACTGATGGTGTGATTTCTGATGTACGTCTATGACATGGTCCAGTCATGAAATGCCTGAAGAGACACACACAAGTGATTTTAAAGCATTGATCATGTGTTTTCATGCCCTTTCTGCAGGGGGATGAGACTCGAGACCACCTTTGCCAGCAGACATGGCCCATTGGACGTCTGGAAGCTGGACACGTTTGGTGGTGCTGACATGCGCATGTGTGCGCAAGCAGAGGCACAGGGATTGTGCTCATACATCCAAAAGAAGCTGACATGTTTCAAGGGACTCAAGGCAAGGTGAGCAGCACAGGGGGGCCACACCGCAGCCAACCTTCCACCAGGCCAGTTGCACATGCATGCTTAGTAGCAGCACTGACGGTGAGCTTGGACAAATGTTGGTGTTGAAGCACACAATACAGCTGAGATGCGTTGGTGGACTAATGGCTAGTTGATGGGAAAGTTGTCTGGGGCACCTGCAGGGGCAGTGGCACATACCCTCCGGTCGACCATGGTCCATTGAGGCAGTTGTATTAGCCATGTAGCGTTCCAAGACATGGAAAGAAGCAGCTCACAGGGACAGACAGTGAGGGACAGACTCGTGAGCAGTGCATTTCATTCCCATGTAGAATTTGACACATGCATTACCTACTTTATTTCGGTTATGGTGGAACACGACTTGTTCTGAAGTCGTACCTTGCTATATGCGTCTGGCTGCTTACCCAGGGAACATAGCATGTTGTGTGAATCGTGACACATTGGTCTTCTATTTGCCACGCACCCACCGGCGCATTGACTGTGTATGTACCATCACAGGGGGAATGTTACGTAAGGGTACGAAGCGCCACACCAGATTGTTTGTTTGTAGAGTAGTTTGTTACTTTGGGGCATATATGGTGGTGTGTTTGTGTGTTATGGGCATGCACAGATTAGTAACTGTGGCTCTCTTTGCAGTATTGAACTGCTCCTGTTACCGGACCGGAGAGTGCGCAGGCAGGAGGCTAGCACTAACCCCAGAGATAAGTTTCTCTTTGACTTCCATTTGAGTAATTTGGTACTATGTGCATGATGAACATGTTTGGTCTAATTGTGTATGTGTTAATGTGAGTAGTACAGTTTTGTGCATTCCCTACTTTCCTGTGTCAATCCTACTCCCCTCTCCTGCCCCTCATTCCGGTTATCCAGTATACCAATGCCTGTCCCGACTGCATATCCCTGACCCTCCTTCCCCTCCAGGGTCTCAGAGGCACCCAGACCACGGTGGGGGTGGTTGGTTCGTGGCACTCCTGCGCCTGTGCACGTGAGCTGTGACAGTACACATCAGTTTGTGGTGCATCATTCTATGTTATATACCACACATGGTACACATCCTGTTGTGACATTGTTTTACTGTGCTACCTTGGTCGTTACATCATTGTGGTAGTACTTGGGCTTTGTGACGTACTGCTACTTCAAGTCATCTATCTACTGGAGGATCTTCTGGTTTCTTTTGCTGCCTGCAGGCTTTTTGTTTGGCTTCTGTGTTGGCTTGCTTTGAGTTCTCTTTGATTTGGTGTTTTTGCAAGTCAAGGTGGCCTCTGAGGGTGCTGGACACTTTTTACACACAAGGTAGAAGATGGTGACAAAGGGGAAGGGTGATCCTGTGGCCAGGTGAACTTCAAGGATGAAGGCTACATAACCCAGGCGCAGTTGTTCAGTGGGTCATGGTGATTTGTGAGGGAGAGGGGGCATTTTTTTGTTGACAGTTGCCTTGCCCTACAGTGTGATGGGCCCCCTGACATTGTAATCGTGGTATCCTATCTACATGATGTATTCTGCTGATCAATGCCTGTTCATGTGTTGTGTTTACCTTTCAGGTGTGAGGGGATAGTTGTGGTTTGACATGCTGGGGTGTACACATTGTCAATGTTCACATGTGATGTGTAGAGGACACTGATGGTCACTTGATTGCACATGCAAGTATTGAGTGCATGTCCCTACTGACACACACACTCGCACTATGATCCACAACATGTACAACCACCCTTCCATGTCCACATGTACACTCAGTTTGCCTTCTGGGGCCCACTGTGTCCCAGCAGCACATGATCTATGACCATTTGTGGATCCTGTACATGCGTAATTTACTTTTTGATGTAGTTTGTCGTTTTGATGTGATGCTCAGGGTGTGCGTCACACACAATGGCTGGTCACTATGCTGTGTGCTGAGCAGTGTGTTGCAGGAGATGGACACATCACACAGAATCTGCAGTGTTGATTTTGCAATGCACAATGTGCATGTAAACAGGCATTCATTGTTATGTTACAACTACAACTGTTGGAATGCATTTGGGTATGACTTATTTGGGTGAGAGGTTGTTGGTCAGTCATTTCATCTGATTCCATGCCAGGCATCATTGTCTGATGCCACTTTAAATTTTTCACATGTCAATATGTGTTGGTGTTTTGCTATTGCTTGCCATGTCATGTTGTGGTTTGGGAGGGTTTGGGTGATACACCAGTGATAGTCATGGCCTGTTTTGCAGGTCTGTGTGATTCACACCTTGCATGTGTGCCTTTTGGTCACACAGGATTGCTTATGTTTAAGTAGCTAGGGATGCACACAATGTGGCACTTCCATGGCAACATTCTCAGGGTGGTAAGGTTGTGACAGTTGACTGTCTCTTTGTCATCATCGAATGTCACCTGGTATGTGCCAGGCCTGTGTGCACTCCGCAGGGGTGGGAGTTTAGGTGAAAAATGTGGCCACAAGCTGGGTCCGGGCTGCCTCTCCACGTGCCCTATCCCCTCCCATGGGAATTGCCTGTGCCTGTGGTTGGGGATGTGGGGGCACCACCATGTCAACCGGTACGCCCTGCTGTGTTGCAACATTGTGCACACTACTGGGGGTGCATAGAGAAGCTGCCCGCCAGAGCGGTCAAGGGAGCGGAAGCGTGACTTGAGCACTCCAAATGTGCGCTCCACTATGGCCCTGGTTGCAATATGGGCCGCGTTGTATCTTACCTGGGGTGGTGTGGTGGGATTCCGGATTGGCGTCATGATGTGTTTGCTCAGAGGGTAGGCACTGTCCCCTGGAGAGGTGATAATGGTTGTGATTATTGGGGTTTGTGTATTAGTGTGTGTGTGACATGCATGCATATGCACGGGCATTTGTACTCACCTAGAAGCCATGTGTCACCATACTGCCCAGCTTCCAGGGCCCGGCTCAGGGCGGACATTCTGTATATGAAACTGTCATGGGTGGAGCCAGGGTAGTTTGCATAGACAGAGGTGATGATTCCCTTTGCATCGCATACCACCTGTACGTTGATGGAATGCCAGTGCTTGCGGTTTCAGTAGATGTGCTCAGTGGCCCTAGGTGGACGTAGGGCCGCATGGGTGCAATCTATGGCACTGAGCACTTTGGGGAAGTGTGCCACCCTGTAAAAGTCCTGGGCAATGGCCTGCCTTTCTGCGGGTGTTCTGGGCATGTATATGTGGCTGTGGACTGAGGGGCGCGCTGTCATGATTTCCAACAACTGGTGTAGGCAGCGTGACTGCATGGCCTGTGAGACCACCCCCCCCAGTAGTCCTCTGAAATGACCTAGTGGCCAAAAAATGCAGGACATTGAGCACCTTCTCCAAGGGGCTCAATGCTTGGGAGCAGAGGGTGGGGGATGTAAGGTCATCTTCCCACTCCCTGACCAGATCTAGGATGATATGAGGTGGAAACCTATACCTGCCATAGACCTTGTTGTCAGGAATCCCAAAAAGCCTTGTCCGGGGTGAAAAAATGTGGGCCCTAGCTATTCTCCTCCTCCTGCGGTGTCCCACGATCAGTGCTGTGACAAATGGGGCATTCACCATAGCTGTATATACGTGTTTGTTGTTTGCGCGCACTTTTATACTGTGGGCGGGGACGCTTCCGCCTGCCTTCGTGTGGCGGACGCGTTGATGCCTATGCGTGTCTTGTGCCATGCGCGGGTTTTCACGTATTCGAATCCATGAATACGGGTTGTTCGCGTGCGTGTGGGAGTTCCGTGTAGTTCCCTGCAGTACTTCCCCAGTTACGCCATCTTTTTCACGTGTTGTTCCCCATTCCATGTGTTACGCCCCGTGTCCCGCCCCCTTTTTGATGTGTGCGCGGACGTTGTGCGCTTTCCCTGTGCACGTCGCGCACAGCATTCGGGATGTTGCAATGACGTGTGCACCCGTGTGCGCCACTCACATGTTTGGCGCACATTTCGGGAAAAACACGCGCAGGGACTTCCATGAATCGTACGCGTGTGCGTGCGCTTCATTTTTCACGCTAGCGCCTGCTTGCGCCTGCTTACGCCACTTTTTTTGGCGCACGTTTGTTCCATGAATCGGCACTTTTTAGTCTACTTTTCGGAAACAGAGAAACAGAAAGAGAAAATTCGATAGAGTTGGACACACACAGATTTAAAAGATGAAAAGGTATGCAAATGAAAGTTCTGTTGGGCACTCTAAATCAACAGCTTCAGAAAGCACTCAATGTATGTGGTGAGAGATTGAGAGGTTACAACCTTGAAAGATATGTGAACTGCTCGAATCAAAATCAAAATGTGCTTATGTTAAACATACATAATATAACAGCACTACAAAGCATTGACATGAACATGCAATACCTAAAAAACATGACTTGAACATAGGATTTATGCATATGGCTGTGGCCTTCGGATTCTATGAATAGTGTTCCATTTACATGAGCACAATCGTGCAGTCATCAGATATGGTAGGCATAGCCAAGTCACTGCTCAAATTCAAGTTGGATGGGGGTGCAGCAGGGTTGTGTGCTGCACCCCCTTCTGATTTATTTACCAATTCGTTGCAGCTGACACTGTGTGACACACACGCCGACATTCCGCAGATGAATGGCCACAAAATAAATATTCTCTTGTATGCTGATGATAGCGTGCTTCTAGCCAGGAGTGCACATTCTCAACAAAATCTTATTAGCATGTTTATATTTTACATGAGAGACATAGATTTGACTGCCAATCCGAGTAAATCTGCACTCCTTGCGTTAGGGAAAAAAATCGGCAATCATGCATCAGACCTCTCACTCCGTAGCTGCAATTTTTTTAATCCATATAAGTGTATAATTACTTCAGAGTTCGATTTTCTGACAAATTGATTAATTAATCTCTTGTAGGGAAGCTGGCCACAAGAAAGACTCAAGCTACTGTGGAATGTTCACCTTCGCCAAGAGCATCAAGGCAAAGCCTTTCGAGATGATGACACGCAAATTTGAAGCCAAACCCAAGTCAGTTGCCTTACATGGGATGGGGCTCTGGCACATCAAACCACGGTTTGCCTCCAGAAGGTTCAGAACAACTTTTTTCAGGAGGTCACAGGTAAATTATGCCCAGGTTTTGCCATACCTAAGGAGGTTGGTCTATGATACACCTAAAGTACCAAGGACGAGGTATCTCGTCCTTGGGATTACCTTCCTGTTGCCAAGGACGAGATACCTTGTCCTTGGCACTGGTTTCACGATCATCGTCTTGTGGCCAATGCTGGATTTGACTTTTATGGACTTCATTCATTCACGGTGCGTCACCCTTTCTCAACTCTCATGCTGGACTTCCTTTGTTTCTTGTACTCATGGTGACCTTGAATCATGCTGTTCCTATCTTTATCTTGTCTCCTGGCTTGCAACATTATTTGTTACTACTGACTTCTGCAATTGTATTCACTCTCCCCTCTTGCTTCTCCATTCTTTTGACTGCTAACGCTCTGTTCTCTCCGCCTTTCCCTTCTCCCTTTTCCTATCTCCTCCCCTTACTTTCTTCTATGCGCTTACTCTATAAGAATTGTCCTTGGACCTAGTATGATAGCAACCTCATCTGTCTCCTCCCCCTCCCGTTACTTGTTTTTTCCTCCCCACACCCCTACACGCTTCAGCACTATCTGAAATGTCGTCAGGCCTAGAATAATAGTCGCTTGTTTTGTTCCTCCCCTATCTTTCTGTACCCCTCTCCCTCACCTCTTGTTTTTCGCCGGCTCTACAAGAAATGTTGTCAGGCCTAGTACGGTAGTCGCTTGTCTGTTTCCATTTCCTTCCCACATTCCCCCTCCCTTCCTTATCTATGTCTTTGCTCTTGCACTATCTGAAATGTCGTCAGGCCGAGTATGATAGTTAATTTCACATCCTTACTGCTCATGGCCTGTAAGAATGTCATTATATTTTCCCTTGTTCCCTCCCTTGCCTTGAAGCACTTTGAAACACATTGTGTATAGGCGCTATATAAATAAATTATCATATCATATCATTTCACTTAAGGGGTTAATGAAAGAGAAAACCTTAGAAGGCATTGAATGACGACATACCAAAATCACCAAAAAAGGCCTTAGCACTGGGGGGAAACCCATGGCAGTTAAAGACCAGGTTAAGCTTGCACCATGATCACACTTTCTCAGAGGTGCAGTCAACAAGCAAGCTAACCTTACAAATGATATTCTCTGAAAATGTGATACATTCTGATCGAGGTCTAAAGATCCCATGGCTGCGTTATCTTCACAAAATGTTACACATGATGCAAGCTTACACATCGATTGCTTATCGCCCCCAAATGAAGAAATCATCTGTTTTAATAATCTTAAGCGATATTGACAGCATCTGCATAAACACCAGAGAGGAAATTGAGCTAAGCAAATCCCTTAACTTAGCACTCTCAGAAATGTCCAGTTGTTGCTCCCCAAACCTTACCTTACACATAAAAACTTCTTAAGGAACGGATGTCAAAACACAGGACTCTGATTCAATTGTATTATTTTAAATTCTAGACGCCAAATCAGGCAAAGCAGAGAATTGGAGCTGAAGCACTTTGGCCCTTCTGCGCATGTATGCAAGAGTTCTTTACATATATTGGTATTCTGCAATAAATGTACACATTTGCTATGCTACACTCTGTTTGCTATTTTGAGGAATCAAAATATCCGTCAATGCAGGCCAGCATTCCTTTACCTTCCTTTGGCCGGCGACGCAGTGGTATCATGGGTCCTATAGACATTTTAGCTACTGTGATGCATATAAGGAACAGGTCTACTGTTCTGTAGTCTGTACATTTTCCTTTTTTTACCGCAATCAAACACTGCCTCCAAAACAATGTTTTGTACATATTTTGGATACTGCTGTATATGATTCAGTTATAGTTTCAAAATGTGATGATGTACGTTAATAATGTTTAAATGTTGCACGTTTTCATGGATAGTTTTGTATCCGAAATTAACCTATTTTGACTAGTACTACTAGTACTTCTAATTTCACTAATGATGATAAGAAAAGGAGCAGTTAATGCTAACAAAGAGTAGCAAAGAGTAGCAGTGGCTATTGATATTAAATTAAATTAAAATATAAAACAGTTCACACAGTAACAATGACCATTTAAAAAAAAATAGAAAATAAGTGTCTGTATTACAAGAGGCCTCCTCTTGGTTAAATTACACTTGTCTAGAATATAGGTAGGCTGAATGGGGGTCTCGATAGTTGATTTTATGTCTCCTGGTATGTAAGAAATAGTATCAATTTCTGTATCAAATGATTTTTGTGATCTGTCATTCAAAAGAGGAATTCTTTTTTGCCTCTAAATATCCTATATTTGTGTGGGTAAATGTGACAGAATAGATCCCAATTTAAGAAACCTGTGGATCAGATCTCCTTAAAGGGTTTAAATCCCATGAGCCCAGCGTTGAACAATTTTGTTAGTATTATGTTATTTACAGTCACTGATGTTCTGATTACCTAATGGGGCTTTGTTTTTAGCTCTTGATATTTTTGGCTAAAAAGAAAGGTTCTCTCCCACCGATTCTTTCCTATGGAACATAAAGGCACAATTCTCAATCCCTTAGATGATGTCTTGTCAGTTGCAAAAGTTGTATCACTCTATTTCCTAACATTTAGAAGACCGTTATGTGTAAGAATCGTAAGAGGTGAAATCTTATTAGATGCAAACGTGTTTTAGCCATTTTATCTTCCATGGCATCATCAGTTTCAGTACTAAAAATCTCAAATTTATATCCTAGATGATTGGATGCTTTGCATTTCTACAAAGATACCACGATAAGACCGTAGTTTTATATACTATATAATAACACTGAAAAAAGAAAAATCACGCAAGGTCAAATTCAGAAGTTCCAAGGCTGGCCCATTCCTCTTCATGAGGGAGTCATCACTCACACCAATCACTAAAGTCAGTTTACTGTGATAGTTAACTAAATGTTAACTGACTGCCACCAATAACAACTGTGAGGCTTCTAAACCAAGCCACTGCAGATGTAAGGTCCTCGGACACACCAAAATGGACATGACAGGATGCCAACCAGCCAAGTCCTCTTGAAGCAGGAGTTGTAACTTACACCAATTCAGCAGTCAACCTGCTGTGATAGTTAACTAAATATTACCACTTCCATCAATGGGGATTTCACTCCAGACCACCAAGGTTTTAGGCCTCCAATCATCGCAAGATGGACTGGACAAGATTCTACGACAATAGTATAATGTACAAATAGACGCAGAACTTCCAAGCCCAAGTTTCCAAGTCTGGCAACAACAGACAAACAAGCAAATGGGCTGGTGTATGTGACAGGTGTAAACATGTGTGCACTTTGTGAGGGCAAGATCAGGACCACTGTGAATATTCCTCCTTTTCTTCAGACTGTTGAGATGTGCTTGAGGCTATGAGCATAATGTGGGAACTAAGTGTCATAAATATAAGATATGTTTGGAATGAAAGGATGCTAAACATAGCAAAGGTTTATCCAACCTCAGCCACAGGCCATGAGTGGCATCAGGGCCATGCTTAGGTGCTACTTAGGAGTTGTCAGTACAATACCTTGCGAATATTCTGCTCCCATCTCCTAGGACCCAATTACTGAATCCAACTATGAGCTCTTGTCCAGCCATTGGGACTTCTAGGCACTGCAAGAACTGTGGTCATACAACTGCCATATAGAGAATAAGGTTTTGACAGCCCCAATTCCCCAAAATGAGCACACTTATTTCCTGGATTCTTGTGGGTCCCAAACTCCAATACTGCAGGAACCGTCTGCACCCAACTACAGCATGTGCTGCCATGCAGATGGGGTGGTAGTGACTGCTCCAGTGCATGTTGAGTTCCTGGATACTCCCAGGATCCAAACTCCAACACTGTTAGAGCTGTCCAGGACCAACTTCCACACATGCTGCTGTGCTGACCAGGACGTTTTGACAGCTCTAATTCTTCAAAATTAGCATGCAGAAGTCTTAGATATTCCTGTCCCAAATGCCAGCTCTGTGAAAGAGTGCCCACACCGAACTGCCGTAAAGACCAGAAAGTTTTGACCACTTGAATGCTCCAATGTGAAGGGCTGTAATGTTGAAATAAGCCAAAGTTAGAATTCTTTATTTCATAAAAATAATTCCTCAATTGCGCTTTCTGAAAGAATGCCATCCGTGAGGGTTGACAATCCTGACATTCCTTTCTCTAATTTTGGCCATGCAAATTGAAGGAAATTTCCTGCAAGAAAGTGTTTTTCCTTAACAGACACACTTTACATATATGTTCTGTTGCAAAAATGATACTGTAGGTGATTATACATAGCATGTTTTCAGTTCTTGAGGGCGTGCAACATGGTACTTGCCAGCCATATAGTGGACAGGTAAACTTCTGCTCTGCACAGTTTCCAAACATTTCAGCAGCTGAAATGTGAATTGGCCTGAAAAAAGTATCATGTCCTTGAAATGGGGGTTGTGCCACAGCCCGTCATGTGGGTTTCCTTTAAAAACTTTATTTGTGCTAACGAAAGACTTGTTTCTTCTTAATCAAATATTAGAAACTAAGAAAACGTATGTTATGTAATTAACAACAGGTGGTTAAAGTTACATTTATATGTAGCCACATTGGGGTTTGTTATTTGGTAGCCTGATGGCAAAGCTACTGCACCTTGCAGTGCTTAAGTAGAGATACAACTACATCAAGATGCAGTGATTCATGAGGGGATTAAATTATATGGCAAGACAGGATGTTCACATTATGCTTTACTTTCTTTTATTGCTGCCATATCAGCTCTTCAAAACATGAACTTTAAAACTGAACATTTATGGTTTTTATTCAATACTTTCAAGAAAAATCAAAATCAGGCATGTTTTAAGTTCCAAACTAGAATTCGAGTCAAGATCTCAGGGAACAACGAGCTCCATGGTCCTCTGGGCTCTAGTAGTCCTGACCTCATCTCCTCCACCTATCAGTGGCTTGACTAGGGTATAAGAACCTAAAACCCCAGGTCCCTTCCTCTTTCTTTTTGCTGCCTGAACAAGATAAGTACCCTACATTTGACACAGCATAGCATTTAATATATTTTCATGTTAATATGTCTAACGCATTAGCTGTGACTCAGAAAGTGTTTGACCATTATTTATAAATATTGGAATCAGTTGTGAGCAGTTACTGTGCGTCAGGAAGCTTGGAGGGCGTTTCCGACGAAACGCGAGAGATAGTGAAGAGGTCACCGTGAATAGAACACAGCAGAGCAGTGCTCAGAGAGAGTTTAGTTAGAGGTACTGTAAAGGAGCTGAGGCTGGAGCCGTGAGCGAATGTGCCCGCTTCAGGCAGCCAGCCTCACTCCTTCTGGTAATACGTCAGGCATGCCAGTGAACACGGCAGCCTTTAGTACCCAGGGCAGCGGTAGCCTCCAGGCTTCCCGGCATTCCCCGGGAGTCTCCTAACGCTCGCTCAGTGATTTTTCGGAACGAGCGACGAGCAGAGAATGGAAAAAGCCTCCAGTTGATAATGAAGAAAAAAAAATGAGACTTTTATTTAAAACGCTCGTGCTGACAACTTCCAGAGCGTTACTGAAAAAAATTATACAGTTTCAGAGCCATCCTTCAGCTGACTTCCCGCAGGTTGGCTCTGCCAACCCAAGTGACATGGCATAGTACATCAAGCCCCAGAGGTACACCATCCACCACTCCAGAGTGGAGCGAAAAGGAGTGGTAGGAAGACCGTGCTCAGCAGGATACTGAATTATCCTTGAGTTTCAAAAAGGTGCTAGGGGACTCCCTGACACAGGCAGTCACAGATGCTAGGGGACTCCTGCACAAAGGCTAGGGATGCTGGAGGCAATAATGGCTAAACAGCAGGAACAGCTGACAGCCAGGAAATGGCCGGCAGGCACGGGCACTCGGGCAAGTACCTAGCTAAGTACTGCTTTCCCACATTGTGCTCTGCAGACCCTGGCTCCTGTGGACTTTTGGCTAACATTCCAAACAGACGCTGAACGACACATTTGAGGATTTCACAAATGCCCAATTTGCTTGGTGTGTTCCAAAGTCCCGCCTCCATTGCTTGGCCACTGGTGCTTCTGGTACTGCTCATATAATGTGCTCGTATGCGCACAGTGTGTGCACACTCTGACAAGTGTGTGGCTAAGCACCGCTTTCCCGCTTTGTGCTCAGATGCTGGAACTTTTCGCTAACGTTCAAAAAAGACACTGAACGACGCATTTGAGGATTTCACAAGGTGACTTTGGGCTATTTGCTTCGTCCGTGTCCCTCACATGCAGCCGTGATTTTCATGTTACTATTGGTTCCACGGACTACCCCACAGACTACCCAGGTCCTAATCACTGATAGTTGGTTTCTTTTTTTGTCTTTTCAGTGCCACAATTTGGTTGGTGTGTTCCAAAGTCCCGCCTTCATTACTTGGTCACTGGTGCTTCTGGTACTGCCCATATAACGTGCTCGTATGCGCACAGTGCGCACGCACTTGGGCAAGTACCTGGCTAAGTACTGCTTTCCTGCTTACCAGCAAAGCTGCGGAGTGCGGCACCAATTCATTTTTATTTCTTTTTTATTATTCTTTACTTTTAATATATTGTCTATCCATTCTTGGAGGATCTAAATCCTACATTTGTATCATTTTAATTTTTTAAATCTCATTCTTTGCCATTTTGTGTATAATTTTTTCCTATTCTCTCTCTTTTTCCTTGGAAAATAACGTAATATCAATTGCTATGGTTTTTACTGTGTTTCTGCATACTGACCTCGTTGATTGGTATTTGTCACCTACAAACTCACCACAAACATGCCCGGCAACGTGTGCAACCTATTATCACTTGCCCTGCATGGTGATGACATAACTCCCTCTCCAACTTTCTATTCTGCCATTACGTTTACCCCTCTACTCACAACCCCCAGACATGGCCAAGTGCTTTCATCAAAATTCCTGTTCCCCTCTCAACCCTCTGAGCCCTTCCAAGCAGGTTCTGCATGTATATATACTATTGTGCCTAAGGGCAGACCCTGCTTGCCTTCAAATAATAACAACCCCCCTGTCCCTTTCTGTACCCCACAAGCGTGTGTCCATCCCCATCCTTTGTCGGATGTCACCATCCTTGACTCGCTTAAATCAATCTCGCTGGCTCCAGGCCAAGGGCTGCCTCCCTCCCCAATTAATTTTCCTTCCCTACATCGAGACTCCTCTGGCATTTCCATCTACGCCAGCCAATGTTAGTCCCCCATCTCTTTGAGGAAAGAGGAGCGCCCTGAAGAGACCTCTGTGCAATCCTCTATAGCACACTCCTCTTCCTTCTACAATCCTTTGCCCTTCCCACACCAAGACCTCAAAAACCATATCATCTCGACCACTCAACACAACAGCTTGCTTTGATTCAACCAGCGCTCATTGCCATCAATACTGGCATTATGAGCTTGTGTAAATTGTTTGATACTCTTGACAAAAATATTTCTCAGCAAACTGCTCAATTCGAAGAGTTAGCAATATGGCTGCATGCCAACGGTCCCCTCCTCTGACCAACATGAGTGGTGACATCTCTCTTCCCAACCCCTTACATCACTCCATTGTCTGTATAGATGATCAATTAGCTTCTGATACTGCTCTTCAACTCCCAGAATGTTTTATTGTTGCTCCACCATGCCATCTACCAACGATACCTGGCGTAATTCGCCCAATTGTCTGACAAGCTCTGCTTGTTGATCAAGCTAGGGACATGCCTAATGTGATTGTGCCTGCTTTACTGAGTACAGACGAACCCTCTCCTGATAATACGATCACAGTGCAGTGAGACGCTCCATCTCATGACAGTGGGCTGAGTTTACCTTTGGCAATATCACATCAGGATCCTTCAGTACCGGAAAGCAGCCCCACGAACAATAGCAAGGCTGTATCTCCCAGACTAGCTAAAAAGAGACCCCGTTCCTTTGTAAAAAAAAAAATATATATATGGCTAGTCTAAAAAACACAAAAGGCACTCATACCGCCTTTTTTCAGGCTTCGGGAAAATCTTCTAACCTCAGTACAAGTCGAACCATTTCAAAGTCTCAAGCCTCTAATACAGAATGTGTAATGCTTTCCCCAGATACTCCCACTCTAGCCCCAATTCCCGTTCAGCCGGCCACACATTCTTAAGTGTAGAGAAGGACATTTTTGGGTGTATGCTTTAAACCGTGCTAATGTGCTGAACATCTTTGGCGATATAGAAGACCTGCAAGACATTTCCATACATGATATTGACCAAATAGAATTCATCTCAGATATTTCTGCATTTGTGGTCAGACTCTGGATCCCGTCTGGAATAGTCTGGAACACAATCTGGCATTGCAAAATGAAACTTTTTGACATGGGTTTTCTTCTAGCGCAAGATCCTGAGCATATATCAAGTAGGTTCCACCTTCCCAAGTCAAAACCTAACATCTACCAGGGTCTGACTAAAGAAGAAAGATGTCCTCCCATATCCTCTCCCCAGTCTGCCTAACCATCAACCTTAGAAACAACATCGGTCCTGAAAATTGCGTGTTGGAATGCCCGAGGCAATGCTCACCTCCAATTCTCTGTACAGAATCAATCTGAATTACATCATATTATAGCCTTACAGGAAACTTGGCTAATGACACCCCCCATATGGGATGGTTATGATCTTGTCTTAGTCCCAGCAATTCCAAGTAAGGGAAGACCATCTTCTGGCCTACTTGTGGCTGTCAATACCGAAATGGGTCTCTCAGTCTCGGATTGGACTTCCATACATGCGTACATCCAGCTATAAAAATTGTCAACAACACTCATAAAATTGCCCTGGTTAACATTTATCACAATATTACAGGAATGACAGACAAGGTGTTTTATGTAGGTCTAGCTAAAGTTCTTGATATGGTATTAATGAATCCACAAATAACACATACAATAGTTTTGGGAGATTTGAATCTTGACTGTTGGACCAAGAAGGCTCTTTTAGCATCCAACTCCCCCACACTTTGGCAAGATCTTAAAACTATCAAATGCAGATATAAATATTGGCTAAAGAGCAGAAAGGCCCTCCTCTTCCAACGAGACAGTGAAGCAATGTCTAGTAGGGCCGTGGCCAATAAAACCCAGGGGGCACATGGCAATTAATGGTGTATCTGAACTGTGCTGGACCAACCATTTCCCTACTTTGTATGCTGTTACAAAATATGCCAATCACAAATATGAATTGAGGTCTTCTTCTGCATGGCACGTTGACTTTACTATATCCACAATCCAGGAATATATCATGAAGGCAAGCTCATCAAGGGCAGCGGGCTCCGATGGGCTATCTAACATGATCTTCAAGGCACATCCTTTTGAATGGGCCTCAATCCTGGACACAATCTTCAGTAAAATACTAAGATCTCATATCATACCTCCTACGTGGAAAACCTCAATAATCATACCCATCTTTAAAAAGGGCGACTGTAGTATACGATCTAACTATCAGCCAATTGCACTATTGGATGCCCCGGGGAAGATCTTCTGTAAATTGATCCTTCGCGACTTCAATACTTGGACATCAATTTTCCACCTGTGTGATCCTCAACAAACAGGCTTTGTGGCTGGCATGGGCACTAGCATTAACTTATACTACCTAAATGCCATCAAAGCTCAATGCCACTCGATTAAACAAGTCTTTTTTGCATTTGTGGATCTTATTCTGCGTTTGACTCGGTCAGCCGGCCAATCCTACTCTGAAAGCTATGTAGAGATCATTGTCCCCTTACATTGTACGATATAATACACGCTTTACATTCAGACACCTCCCTTAAAATTCGTCTCTCACTGGACGGCCGACTTTCACAAAATGTTTCTACAGTAAGAGGCCTAAAACAATTTAGCCTCAGCCATATTCAACTATTTCATCCAGGATGTCAGAACTGTATTTGCAAATGCTGTTTCCGACTCTCCCAAATTCAATAACCACTCTATCAAAGCACTAATGTATGCAGATGATCCAGTTCTCATCTCAAAAACACAGATCGGCTTACAACATCTCCTGAATGCCTTTCATGACTATATGCAGCTTAATGACCTAAAAATAAATACTGCAAAAATGCAGGTTTGGTTGTAATCACCAAACAAATCTAGACCCTTTACCCACCTATGGGTCATTGATCAAATCCCTTTGACTATAGCCCACCAATATACGTATTTTGGGATTATTTTTGAGGCAAACCACATGCAAGGGGCCATGAAGCTTGTGTGGAAGCCAAACTAGCCACAGAACCATCACAGGCTTGTATTCTCATGTTCAAATATGGCAAATTCTCTATCAAACCTATTTGACACTTTTGGAATATGAAAATAGTGACCACATTGTATATGGTTTGGAAACTCTGTCTGAAGATTTCTCCACTCAATTTGTCAAATGGGAGGCTACATTTTGGAGGCACACATTACATCTGCCTCAATGCACCCCTTGCGCCTGGATTCGATACGAGCTAGGGCTGGTTTCGCTACAAGCACTCTACATCTGGCGAGTATGTGCTTTGTTCAGGAAATGTCTGCTCTCCACAGACTATGACTCAATTTTGAAAATACACAATATATGCTCTCGGTGAAACATGCCTTTGTACATATCTGGCTGTTAAAAGTCTATCACATGCTGGCTGATGCTGAGGTGTCTATTGACATACTACTCACGAATCCAGACAAAGCCAAGTCAAAAATCTATCAGGCAGATTGGATTAAGACAAGAGAATGCTGACTGCAATATATGATATGGCATTTGTAACGCGCCTATACACAAGTGTTTCAAGGCGCGTTAGAGATGGTGATGTGATTAGATTTCCACCGAAAAAAATGTGTACCCTACCATCATATTTAGTGCAAGCTGCCTCACCAAAATACTGTACTGGTATTTTACGTTTGAGGTTCAATTTGTGGTTTACAAAGGACATACAAGAAAAACGAAAGATCATTTTACCACATGCCAATATTTGCTGATTTTGTATGAACTGTGATTCCCGTGAAACTTTAGTTCATTTAATAACAGAATGTCTAGCATTGCGCCCTAGGAGAGAAACACAATTCACCAGACATTGTAAGTTCTTCAGCAGACTAGATCCGTAAGATTGTTGGTCTAGTATCTTAGGTTCTTCTTATATGGCAATACAAATTGCAACAGTTAATTTTCTAGAATGTTTAAATCTAGACATCTTGGATTGCTAAAAATTGCCATATTGTATTGTATGAGAAACTAATGTTTTGTTCGGTAAATCTGTGTTTTTATTTTATTAACCTTTTTCTTCTTCAAATTTAATTTGCTCATAATAGGATGGTGGCAATGGTACCATTTTGAAAGCTCGAATGTTTGTATAGCTGTTTTTATTATTATTTGTGCTTTGTATCTTAACAATAATTGTTATGTTTAAATATTTGACAGGTTGATTCAATTCAGCCAATAGAAATAAAAAAATAATAATAATGAACGCAGACAGTCCTGGAGAGTGAGCATCAGCTGGATACCCCAAAAGGGGTTTGTGAAAAAGGGGTGGCAAGTAGCTCAGAAGAGCAGAGACTCTTTGACCCCCCCCTGGGTGCTGTGGAAAGGGTAAACATTGTTCCCCAAGGACAAGGTGACCCTGTCGCCAGGCTAAAAAGAGCCTTCCTGGCAAAAAAGGCAAATTTCCAAGATAGACCCCCTGCCCCAAGGGTGAATAATTCAGGGGATTACGATGAGGGCTACTCGCCTGACGACGAAGGGGGAGAAGAAGAAGACGCCAGTAAAAACACTGAAGAGAGCGTTGAACACGAAGATATAGATACCACGGCAGACATGTTTGATCCGGAGGCCATTCGGCACCCAAAGTCTTCCGAGTGGGTCCCATCGCCTAGAGTGGCGCTGTACATGGCACATTATTTTAGGAAGCCTCTAGATAGAGAGGGGCGATCTCGTATGAGAGCAGAATGTCCGAGACCGGAGTTGCCAGGGAAGCTGGCGGAGACACCGGATCTCGACCCCAAAATGGTCACCTTTGCAACAAAGGCAGCGTGGGACATCAGAAAAGGGTTGCCGGGCCTGGAGGGGATGTCAGGACAAACTCCTTGATATAGCAGGGCCATTAGCCAAAATCATGGACTTGGCAGAAAAGGTAGCGGATACAGGAAAACCAGTAGATGCCCTTGCACTGGGCAACTGGGCTCAACGAGCAGTGTGTCTCCTTGGGAATGCCAACTGCGCCCTCTCTTTGGAGAGGAGGGGCGTCTTGTTAAAGAGAGACGGCAAACTAAGCGACCTGGCCTCCTATGAGAGGCATTCGCAAAGGAGATGTCCCAGTTCGTAGGAACGTACTCCACATTGGAGAAAGCCCAAAGCTCCATAAGGAAATTATTTCCAGAGTACATTTTTGCCAGGACCGGACACCACAGGGGTCGCTCGTCCGGTCGCTATAACTTCCAGTGCAGACCCCCGGGGCTCGTGCCCAATACTGGGAGGGATATCAGCAGGACAACTTCTTCCCAGCGAGAGCGAGATACCCCAGAGGTCGTAGGGGAAGAGGGTCCTACTGGCAGCCCAGCGCCTCAGGTGGTGAGTGTAACAAGCCTGCGAGTGGAAGGGAGAACTCTCCAGTTTTAAGTGGGTGACAAGCTTTGTCGTGCCATACATGGGTGCTCCAAGCAGTAGCGGGCCTCCAATTAGAATTCATAGCGATCCCCATTCAGAAAACAGAATTGCACCCCATACGAATACTACCAGGGACCCAGAACAATGTAACAGACTGGAACTCACGGTATCTTGTAGACTCCAGTGATTGGAAGCTACACCCGCAGGTGTTCAGACGATTACAGGAACTATGGGGTCCTCTAGACATAGATCTATTTGTGTCCAGGCTGAACGCCCAGACTCAGAAGAACTTCAGTTGGATGATATACCCGGGTGCAGCGGGTACAGATGCCTTTCTGCACCCGTGGACCAGAGCGGTTCATTATGCCTTCCCGCCGTTCATCATGATCACGAGAGCTCTGGCAAAGGTCCGCAGAGATCAAGCGGAGATCATGATGGTTCTACCCTTCTGGAAGTCCTAGGCCTGCAATCCAGTAGCAATTGAACTTTCTTCGGATTTTCCGAGGATAGTTCCGCATCAGCTGGACCTTCTTCTCTGGCCGTCCAGGCAGACGTACCCGCAAGTAGCGACAGGCATGCTACACTTTATAGCCTGCAGGGTTTCAGTAGGAGATGGGAGTTGCCAGGAATTTTGCAACTCGCTGCAGACTGTATCAGAGACTACTGGGCGCCATCCACCCTTAGTACCTATAGCGCTGCATAGAATGGTTGGGCTCAATGGTGTACAGAACATAGTTTGGCTCCCATTTCAACCCCTGTAGTACAAGTCCTCAATTTCCTGGTGTTTAGATTTCAGGCTGTGCCTTCAGGACTGTGGGAGTATACAGATCTGAAATGTCAGCAGGACACGATAGAGTAGAGGGGAGTTCAGTAGGGGAACACCCGTCAGTCCTGTGAAGCTTAAAAGACCGCCAGAACCCAAATACACAGTATTGTGGGATGTCAGAGACGTTTTTCGTCTTTTCCTTAGGTGGCCAGGAAACGTGACTCTTCCCGTTCGCAATTGTTAGGCAAACTAGCAATGTTGTTATGCCTTACAGCTTGTCGAAGAGTGTCGGACGTCAAAGCTCTAGAAATAGATAGAAAGATCTTCTACCAGGAGGGAGTAGCGTTTACCATTGCTAAAAGAACAAAGACAGATTAAAGAGTTATTTCCTACCCTTACTTCACAGAGAATAAGAAGTTATGCGTAGCGCAATGCATTAAAGATTATGAGGAGGCGACAGCGCATCCTAGACCGCAAGGGGTGACCCAATTGCTTATAGCACGTAGAAAGCCCTATCATGCTGTGGTAGCAGCTACAATTGCTAGATGGGTGAGGGAGATAATGCAGTGGGAAGGGATAGACTTGTCTGTTTTTGACGTGCATTCTGCTAGGGGCGCGATGGCTTCTACAGCCTTCACAGCAGGGGTTTCACTTCTGGACATAATGAAATCAGCAGATTGGTCCTCGGAGTCTACCTTTAAGACAGTCTATTTCAAGCCTGTATCAGATATATCAGATATAACGAATATGGTGGTAGCAAGCTTTGAACAAGCATAATGCAAGCCTCCTGTCTTTCCATAGAATAAAGATTGCCCACGCTTACAGCTCAAGAAGTCTTAATTCTATTAAAGACAAGGAGGCAAGCATTATATCCCACCCAGAATGGCAAAATCTTCATTTGACATGGATTGTATCTTGTGTTAAGCTTTAGCACATTCACACCCTTCATAAATTCTTCTTCATTTCTCACAGAAGATGACAAGAAGGCGGTCTGAAGGCGTTCAATGGAAGGGGATGAGAGGATAAAGTTGCAAGTTGTCCCGTTGGACCAGAAAGTTCACCGCTTCTGAAAGTGTAGTTCACAGTCCTGATCAAGAGGATCGTTTGTTGGCAAAGGACAGTAGACGTTCAGGGTCATTGACATTGATGGCAAAGAAAGAGGAATGGATCAAGCCACTGATAGGTGGAGGAGATGAAATCAGGACTACTGGAGCCCGGAGGACTATGGGGCTCAAAGTTACCTGAGATCTTGACTGGAATTTTAGTTTGGAACTCTAAACTTGCTTGAATACAAACCATAAATGTTCAGTTTTAACGTTCAAGTTTTAAAGAGCTGATATGGCAGCAATAAAAGAAAGTAAATCATAATGCTCACCTCCTTGTCTTTAATAGAATGAAGACTTCCTGAGCTGTAAGCGTGGGCAATCTTTATTAAACGGTCAACTACAAAAACCTGCTGGCATACTTTATCCCGCCAACTCTATCTTTCCACTTTGGCCCACAGCTGAAATCGGCAAATTCTGCAGGCTTCTACCTTTGAGCCTTCTACCAGAACACGTGTTCCCAGTTACATCCAAGGAAACGTTGCATACTCTTAATGGGACTTTTGACACCTCTCCAGGAGGGAGTGTTTGCCATCCTCAAATGGCAGGATGGGAACAAGCACTTAAATGGAAGCTGTAGTGCACATTTGAAATACTTGAAATGGGATAATTAACATAGAGATTCTTTGATCTGTGACAGACAGGGGTGGGAAAGGTAAGCCAAAAGGCCAGAAACCTACAAGAAGAAGACTTTTGGCCTCTTGAATCTTACTGTACATCAATTCTTGCGTTTTACCCCTGACTTCCTGCAAATCAAAGACTCTTGGTATGACACAGCAAAGAAGGGAAGACCTGCAGCAGAGGCATAGATTGGGCTTTTAACAGCAGGTTTTAAAACAAAGCAATCACCTCTTAGCTTTTACCTATTTACTGAGTTAAAAACTACCATTTGGTGAATAATCCTTAGGAATTGTCCAGCAACAGAAGACAGATCCATACAGAGCTCTCAGATCCATATGGAACTCTTTTTGGATCTACATCTCAGCAAAGTCTCTTGCATAGGGTGAAGACAAGATCTCCAGTAGCTCTGGCAGCTATCTCCCTTACCCCTTTTTTGGGGTCACGAGAAGTGACTGCAGGAAAGAAAGCTTGCTTGCAATTGAAGACCGCTTGTACCCAGGGAGCACTGCCCTGGGCTGTGGCCAAGACCTTGCAAGCATCTTAAAATTATTTTCCCTGAACTAAGAAAAGCAGGGCAAACATAATTTTCCTTCAAGGGCACCGGTGAAAGGATCCACAACACACTGCATTCCCAAAGGTACTACTTGTGGCAATGCTTGTTGCAGAATCCAGCATTTCATGATTCGAGCTACATTGAGCCAATCAACCCATTATGAACTACTGTTGAGCTGGAGAAGCTATATGCTTCCCCAGCACTTGTGCAGCAAGCTACACTTGACTGCCATGAGCCACCTGGATTATCCAGTCAAGTCATGAAGTAGAAGCCTCCCGCTGCTGATCCCATAGGTTTAAGACCAACCTGCCACATCGAACCATTGTGGCTGAATTGCCTACTTTTCACTTTCGAGCTAGTCACTGAGCTATCAAGTCATAACAACTGGAATCACAGCTGCCTAACGTCAAACTACGCACAATTGAACAATCACTATTAAGACTGTGTCCAAAAGACTAGGTAGAGTTGTGAATAGATTATAGGCACCTACAAATGATGTATTAGGCTTAACCACCCTCCCCTTTATACTGTGGACTCTAGAAACATAACACCATTCCCTACCTTGAAATGCATTCGGAAAGTAATTATTTTGCATTTCACTTATCTTTCTGCATATCTGATAGTTTCTCCTCTCTCTGTCATTTACACCTTGGGCCTCATTACGAGTTTGGAGGTAGCCATGCCCTTAATAAGTCTGGTCTGAGCAGACGTTCAGAGCGGGTCCCGCGAGGGAACCTCGTAATGAGGCGGTACAGGGTTAACGATGCTGGCACCTTTACCAGCGCCATTAACCCCTTACCGCCCCAGTTGTAATGAGGCCCATAGTGTCAACAGCTTGAGCTTGCACTAATCTGTGTATTTGCTTTACATGGGTGGGATTTGTTTTGCGTTTTTTACCAGTTGCCTATGTTTTATTAAAGTATCTATATTTTATAGTCCTTTCTTATGGACACTAATTTGATTTTTGTTCCACTGTGCTGCTGTGGTTTCGATTCTTCCTTACTGGTTCACTCATCCCCAGAGACTATTGCCCTCAGCCCATGGTACCATAAGAGACAAATGAGGTATGCAATCCATTTTGGGGCCTGTTTCATCTCCATCCTCAGATCACTACTGCGCTAGTAGTAGTGCTGGGTGTAGCATGAGGCTACGAAGCCATTGTTTTCCCCTGTACCATTGCTGGGAAATAGTCATTTCATCACCAGATAATTATATATCTGTAGTGAGTTCAAGTTCTGGAATGTTTTTAAAAAATGGTAGAGCTTAATCAATGTTGCCACACCTGAAAGCATTGCGGGTAGACTATTGTTGAGAGGTCATGTGTCTGGAACCTGCTGGTTGATTTATAGGCACACGTGCTTTGTACGTATTGTTTGTGTATTTGGATTTGGATTGGCAGAATTACGGAGAAGAGCAGATCATTTGTTCTTTTTGGTGTTTGGAGGGGCTCAGTTGCTTCTTATCGTTCAGTTTTTCTGTGGCCTGTGGCAGTTAATATTAGTCCAGCATGTGGACTGTTGGTACTCGCAGGCAGACATTAGTATAGTTGATGCAGAGTTTGTCCTCTTTACTTGTTGTTTCATCATGGAGCCTACTGTGCCTTTGCCCACTGACATGCAGATGGGCTGATGGGGGCTACTTTGGCTTCTTGTAATACCAATGTATTTGTAAAGGGCAAAGAAACAAGGTCCATTCTTTGTAAATGTTTGCATTTTGGCTTGGGTGATTTTACAGGGCACATTGCATTCATGGGACTATCCTACATAGCACCAGGAATGACAAATCTGTTCTTTTCAGTACTTGATTGATGGTGGTTTGCATCCTCATTGAAGGACAAGGTGGCATACCAACAACCATTATCATGTGTGTAAACTCAGAATGAGTCTATCCTTCTGTACCTCATTGTTCAAAGTGGGGTTGGATGTCATACCCCACATTGATATCCCTTGTGAAGGGGTGATCTGTATTGAATTTCCTAATGTTTTTAAATATCTGCAGATCAAATAGCCTGGGCCTTTGAGTGGTGTGATACTTGCCTTAACACCTTGTCTTCTCAATAACAGCGACTACTATGTTATTTAGGGGTGGTACAAATGCTGGTGTGCTGATAGCCTATCCAGATGAAATTCTCATCTCTGCATAAATTGTCCAGGTATTTTTTTTTAAAATATTGTAAAATGTAGGCTTTCAACATTGGTAGGTAATTTGTTCTCAGAAACACTTTTTTCAAAATGTAAACTATCCGTGGCTCATTATGTGGATGTCTGTTGTTTTCATATCAAGCTCGTTCACATATGTTTTAGGTACTCTATGTTGCCTTTAAGGCCTAGTAGTATCAGTATAGAGAGCTGTGCACTGTCAGATTGCCCATTATTTGTTTTGTTTATTTGTTCAACCATTGCTGTATGCGCCGAGAAGATAAAAGAAAGGCTGCGCCGATTAAGCTGGATGGATGGTGAATTGGCATGTGATAACATGCTGACCAATAAGAAGAGTGTGGAGGTGGTGGGGTTGCTGGCAGCACAGGAGTGTGAGCGGCCAAGAGCAGCCCAGTGGCCCACATCATGGGCTGTGGAAGAGAGCAACGGGTACAAAAGGAAGGCAAACGGGTGATGAGGAAGAGCGGGGATGGGACCACAGTAAGTAATGGCATCAGATGCACCAGTGCACACATGTTTTGTGAAATGCTGAACACTCTGTGTGCTATGCCAGTTTGAGTAGCTTGCCGATTCCCCAATTGCCTCACATGCCACTGGTTCTGATAACAATTACGTCAGATCATACTCATGCCTTTGGTAGAAATACTTAAACAGAGATTGTTCGGTTCTTATAAATGATGCCTCTCATTCTTTCTCATCAGAGAATACTGTGTGCTAAGTGGAGTTTCAGGTCTAGTCTAGGGTCTGTCTGTTGGCAGCCCTAGAATGGAAAATAGCAATGTTCAGGTTTAAAGTAACAGATGGTGTTTGTTACCCACTCACTTTAGGCTTTAATAGATTACAAGCAGCACAGCTTATTATGAGCAGGACACAAACAAGGGTTTTAGTCAAAATATGTGTTTGTAACAGGCACACTTCAGTAGAATTCTACACATAAGAAGAATGCAAAAGGGAACCCTAGACCCTAGCATACATTCAAAAACATTAAAAAAAAACATCAGGTTGGAAAATCAAAACCAGTGATGTACTGACATAAAAGTAACACAATTGGGATGAAATATTCAGAGTATGCTTGACTGGGTAGATCCAATTGTGGCAAAAGTTCAGAATGATAAGATACTAAACAACATAACAAGTGGACTGGGAAAACCCCTCAGCTGCGCAGCTGCACAAGGACATTTTCCACCAATGAACCCAACAATTAAATCAGCTTATTTTCTAGTGAGTGTGTTTATGTACCATGAAGTGAGGACTCTGCACACAAGAATTAAGTTAACAATGCAAATTACATGTTAGCAATGACCCCCATTGAAGTGTTTGACACATATCAGTGGAACATCATTGGTAATGATGTAAAGTGCTCTTGAATTTCTTGAATTTGCTGATTGATGGTCATATAATCTTTCATGACTGCTCTTCATGTTTGCATGTAAGTGTGCGTCTCTCAATTGTATCTAGTGATTTGTATTTCCTTTTCTGGAGTTTAGCTGCCGGAAGGTTGCTAATTAAACCAGAGAGGAAACCCTAAGGCAAACTATCAGAGAGGATTTGCCATGGCTGCAATTGACCTGAGCAATGTCTTTGAGAGGTGATGGAATGTGTGGTTGTGGGCCTCAATGATTCCACTTGAGCACAAGAAACAGTGTTAACTACATAAATGGGTGAGGACAATGAACTTCTGACTTGGCATTGGGCCTTTTCTTGTGTGATGCCAAAACTTCTTTCCGAATATAGCAGCCTGGTTGGGTAGGCACATTATATTTAATGCTGAGCCTGGACATTCCTTTCTGAGTTGAAAGGCATCATTACTCCATCACACCTTTATAACTCAGGGTAGAGACTGTTGAAGTATTTCTGAGTGCTGAAAAGAACCTTCTTTTGACATGATGGAGAATTCTCTGCTGACGAATGATAGGCTTCCCCGAACCAACATGATATAGAGAAATGGAAATGCCATACCGATTCCTCCAAGTTTGCAAAGGCAACAATCAGCAATACAAGTCATCCTGCTGAATCACTGAACGCTGACAGGTATAGGGGAAAGGGCTTTCATAGAATTATTCCACTTGTGAGTCTTATGATCTCTCTTTACAAAATAATCACAACCTAACCTGATAAAGCATTAAAGGATCATGTGACTTCTCCTTACAATGGGAGAAAGGAACATCACAGCCTAGAAGTGGTGTATATTTGTTGGCTGGGCTAAAGGTGATTTGAGATCTTGTTGCAGTTCCAGAGGGATTCAGTTTGAGTGATAAAAATCTTAGCCAGTGTGGTGCGTACCCCTGGCCTGTGTCCTATTTAAAGCCTTTCATAGTACTAAGAAGTTTAAAAGGCACTTCACTATAGTACTATCTATAGTTCAGGGTATCTACAACTTTAGATTAGACATTAATACATCAAGGTGATTACAGCAGCAAATGAGTCTTAATGTATCCGTGACCTTTGACGAGACAGAGGACTTCAGAGATGAGCAGTTGGTTTACACAATCACGACGCCCTAGACAAACATAAAGCTCCTTAGGAAGACTCTCTTTGCATGTTCCCTGGAGAACCTGGGAGGTCACATAAAGGCCATGGGTTCCAGAGAGATGTGTGATCTAACACAGATTCTCCTTTCTACCGTTCTATGTGTCTGTGTAAATTAAGTATCATTTTAAAAACAACCATTCAATTGATTTGTAACAAAAGCAACATAGACTGAATTATTTTGTCAGCTAACGTAAATGAGGGTACTTGAAAATGTATGATTCTGAACAACCATTCACTTGTTTATTTAAAGGAGGGTATTTGTTTTGAACTAATTATTATCGGGTGCACTTCACTTCCATTGTGAGAAGGGAATCTCCAGTGAGTTATGTACTTCTATATTTTAAATAAACAATATGCTGGAGGATGAGTTTGGCCTTTTAAACTGGGGTTGACCATGACCATAAAAAGGGTCCTTAAATAAATAGTTGCACACATCTTGTACTGGGTGGGGGTTGTTAAATTGCTTGCATATGTTGATCATAAACTAAACTCAAATGAGTACACAACCTATTCACATAAGTTTTAAATAACAGATCCATAAACCCATTTATGCAAGCCATCTTACCAAGACTAAGCAAACTAAAGGTAACAACATTTTCAGAATGTGTTACTCTCCATTTAGCCTCAAATGCTTACTTTCAGAGAAAGCTTGACGCCTTAAAATGTGGTCCAATGTGATTTCCCTGCTAAATGTTGAGTCATTTGTAGTTATAGTACCTTGGTGACAATACAAGCATTAGATCTCATTACAGTCATATCAGTAATTCTGGGAATTTTTTTATGGAAAAACCCCAAAGTCATTTACCAGTACTGCCACTCTGTCCAGCAGAATAACCACTGGATTAAAAGTGGTAGTAAGGCAGTGTTGATCCCCATTTACAGAGTCAATAGGGTTCCATGGGGATTTTTGTGGATTTATCACACGTGTTCATTTTGCTGATTCTTTTAGGCACTGTGGGGGATTTACCTCTAACTACTTGTTGGCAGTACATAATCCACTTGACCTCCCTACTCGGAGTTCAGTGGTGAAGTGGAATCACTTGAAATGATGTTACTGCCCAAAAAAGGGAAGGTAATGGAATTACTGCCAACAATTGCCCACGCAGCTGAACATGTAATGTGGTCCATAGTATAGTTTCCCGATGTTCACTTTCACTTTCTTTAACTCATACTCTAACTTCACCAGTTTCCTAATATTTGTATGTTTCTTCCAAAATATATTGATTGTATTCTATTCCAGTCACACATTCTCTCATTAGTAATTAACCAACTACGCCCCCGCTCTCCTGCACTAAATCCAGGCTACATTTATTCCTTTGAATCCCAATTGACATCTCGGCAAAAGAATGTGAAAAGAGGTATTCCTGTTCTTTGAACTTGTCAAATGCTTCAGACATTCAAAGCATTCAACCTCTTAATATTGGTTCAGTGTGTGAAACATCCAAACCATGTAGAATACTAA
The DNA here is from genome assembly GCF_040938575.1 of Ambystoma mexicanum. Taxonomy (NCBI): domain Eukaryota; kingdom Metazoa; phylum Chordata; class Amphibia; order Caudata; family Ambystomatidae; genus Ambystoma; species Ambystoma mexicanum. The sequence goes on along the minus strand of NC_090937.1, from coordinate 803,290,607 downwards.
TGATCACCTTGGCTTAAATCATGCTCATGATTTAAGAAATGCAGTCCACTGCTAATTATAACTTCCTCTATTAGTGAAACCACAATGGGGCTGATTCATGGAATTTGTAGCACAATGCAAAGTGACTTTGTACTGGTACAAAATGACATTGCACTGCCAACAAACACCCTGATTTACAGAACAGTGCAAGGTGTATTTATGCAGTGCAAAGTGACTTTGCACTGTGCTAGGAAGTCCATACATCAGGCCCAATGTCTTTGTCTAAATCCTTTTGCATTAGCCTAAAGGAAACAAAAAACGTTACAAGTTAGCATGAATACATTTCTCCAAACCAGCACTTCTTATATTTATTTTGCAATCAATTACCAGGTCTAGGAAGTGACATATTAGCACAACATTGTGCAATATCTTGGAGACATTAGTAAATTCCTGTTACAAGGATGTAGCCTTCTTGTAGGCACAACCTTAATCTCACATGTTGTACTGCATCTCAAATTGTCAATATAGCAACCGAAAAAGTAATATTTAGTGATACAACAATCAAATATTTATGCAATGCCCTTTAGGATCCATGAATGCTTGTTGAATGCTGACTGTCCATTGGTTTGTGCAGATCAGTCAACTTATTTGCATCCTATATTCTTCACGATTTGCGCAGAAATGAACACAATCCATGGTCATGTTAATCTCGCTTTTCCTATATGATATGGTTTCTAATGGGCCTCATTCAGGGGCGTGCATGCTTCTAATAATTGGCTTTTGACTTATTTATTTATTTATTGGCCATTTATAAGGCGCTTGTACAGCTGGACAGTGGTTCAAAGCGCACCAAGGCAAGAAGGGAAGGGAACAAGGAAGCAAATAATAAACATAAAACATAAAACCAAACCGCTCCTACTAGTCCTTGTGTCATTCGGAACGTGCAGGTGCTGAGATTGAGACGGGGTGGGTGGAGCTGGTAAGTGCTGGAGGGTCCCTCAGGGGGAAAGTGCCAGGGTGTCCATTACTAAGTTAACTGGTAAGTGCGTAGGCGGTGACAACCCAGGTGAGAGGGAGGTAACTACCCAACAGGTAGTGCATGCCTAAGACAACACCCTGGCAAGTGTGGACCCAAAGGCAAGTGCAGGGGGTCGGCCTTGCCTGTAAATATAAAGGGCAAAGCGAACGTAATGGATAAGTGATTATTAATTATGAAAGACTTTACTATAGAACTATGCATCCTAGAATTGACTTCATTTCTACAGGCCATTTTTAACAGTAGGGAATTCAGTCATGCACTTAATAAATATTGCTGATTCTTGTTGGTTAGTAGGAAGGTGTGCAGTTGAATGTTCCCAAAATCTTTAAACATATCAGTTCGGGGATTAAAAGAATTCTACTCAAGATCTGTAGATAGTACTGTTATGTTTTAGACCATGGATGTCCTTTTAGAGGTGCATAATGTACGGAAAAAAAATGCTATGTGTGATAAGTGGGGAGAATGTTATTCTTACATGAACACACAACATGGCAATGCTTTGATCATGTTGCCACACTCGCTATACAGACATTAGTGGTCCACGTAAATTGCTGTAAATTGCTATGTTTGTTATAGAATTCAGTTTGATGGTGCATGGAAAGAGTTCATATTTAAAATCAGCCTATTTATTTGGATTAGTGTTTAAGAACATGAACATGTGCCAGCTGTGCGTTTCATGAAAAAAGCATTAATGTTACCTAACGCATAAACATAATTTGTGATTGTGCTAGTGTGACCGTAGCTAGGTATGCACTCAATAAATAAACTCATAGTAATAATAATAGCTATTTACTATTATTATTATTATTATTATTATTATTATTATTATTATTATTATTATTATTATTATCGTGCATAAAATAGGTGCATGTTTTCTTCTCTCCATCATCTAGGTTACATGGTTGTTCAAAAACTACATGTCAGCAACTAGATTAAGTGGAATCCATTTGAGCATTGTTTCCACTAGTGCCAGTTGCTGTTTTTGTACATCTTCTGAACTACAATGTAGGAAATTCTATTGGTGATGGTATTGTAACCTTTCAATTGTCATTGCCTTTTGGCAGTCTATACACATAAATGTACACACAAAGGCTACAATGACACACAATCCAAATACCACAACAATTTGGTAGAAGATAGCATGTAGCCAATTGAGATATCCAACTCTTGCTGGATTTAGCCTTTGCATTTTACACCTGAAATGCAGTGCACTGATGTCAATTTGGTGTGATTGTTTCCAAATAGCTTCTACTGGATTCAGTTGCTGAAGTATAGGTCTTTGTGCATCTACTCAATTGTTCTTAAGAAACTTCAAAGGTTGATTTGGTTTCATGGGGTGAATTTCAATTTCTGTTATTTCCATTTCTGTTTCTGCTGTATGCATATTTGTATGTGCTTTTGTATTTTTGTTTATCTTATCCACTGGAAACAAATTCTTTCTCAGTTGATCTAATAACAGATCACTTTTGGAAATTGTGGAAGTTCACCATACGTCTATGCATGCAAATGCACACATACGTAGGCGGCCTGTTGAACCTCCTGAATTTCTGAAAGTAATCTGTTCCACTCAATTTGAAATGCAATACATTATCCGTACATCATTATTCACACACACACACAAACTCACACACATTCACAATCTCGGGTAGCTGAGGTGACAGTTCTTTGTTGTGATTCCAGTTTCCACTTTTATGTTTTTTATTTTGTTCATGATTTATATTTGGTTTTCATTTCAATTATCCCACTGTCCAAAGCATTGCTAGGAGCAATGACCTCTATCACCTCACCAAGTGTGTATTCCCATTATCAATGAGCCAATAGTTAGGATACATTACAGAATTCATGGAAGAAAATAGGCTGGTTTCTATGGTGAGGCATCGGTTGGTGCATGCTATTATTTTTCAGATACATGTATCCCATTAAAATTTTTACAAAAACGAACAAAATTTAGCCCAAGTGGACACATTCAAACAGGATATGATAATATACAGAGTAATGTTCTTATGCATTCCAGTCTTCCGGGCTGAACACCCAGAATGTAATTTCATCATCCTCTCCTTTAATTTAATATTAGTTTCCATGGAATTCTGGGATACTCAGGTCACGAGTTAAGTGTGTGTGGAATGAGATGTCTGAGCACAGAAAAGGATAAACATGTTTAATTGTATGGACATACAAGAAGGAGGGTGAATGGAGGAGAAAAGGAGAAAGAAAATAAATAAAGGGTAGTTTGACTACATGTAGGCGGGCTCAAAAGAAAAAAGTATAGTTCACATTCTTTACACAATCGAGGTGTAGCAGAGATAAAAATATGTCAAAGTCCTCATATTGCTTTGATTCCTTATAGCCTCTTTTATTCATCTTATTTTATTCAGTTGCTGACATCTGGGTTGAAGATAAAGTATAATATCTCAAAAGTAATCAAAATAACATGATTCAGGAGAAACGTTTTCGGAGATAAAAACTGGAATTCCACTAGCTTGAGCTACCCCTATTCAATTTACTGTATCCTCTTTCTCACATAAAGTTTTGTACATGTACAGAACTGCTATGAGAACGTTTTCAGTATTGATTGTTGCCCCTCCCTATGTATTACTCACCCTCCTCTCACCTCTACCTATCCATAGATCTGCAGATATAGCCCTATGAGATCCACTCTTTCCCTTCCTTGTCTCCTCTCTTTTACGCACTAACAATCACCCATACTCTCTGCCACCCATTTGCCTCAATCATCAATCCCTCTTGTCCTCACCACATCCACTCTTTTTTCTGCAGTCTCTTGCTACTCAAAGACCCACATTCCAATGTCATATCAGAGCCACAACCAATGGCGTTGCCAATTCTTGTCACGTAAAGGCGGCTGATATTTTCCTATGATAACTTTCTGGCCTTTGCATTTTGTGTGGGTGATGTTGAGATCAAACAGTGGAACACTTGCTAGTAATATTTATGGAATTGGCAAACGTGCCTGCATCGTATTTGTTTTTAGAGGTCCAGGGAATATCTCCAAGAAATGATAATTCAATTTCTTGAAACTGAAGAAATTCACATTTTAGGGTCAGATTCCCCTTTGTGTCAAGATCCGAGTGTCAAATTCTACTCCTTCATGTCTGGTCCTCTGGTGGTTAATGTAGCAACATTTTCTAAACCTTCTGCTAAAAGATCGCATATGTTTTAAAATACATTTCCCAAGTTTCAGACATATCACAATTTTACCAGAAACACCAGAATTGCATATTAGGAATCCATATAGTATTATTTCCAAATTGATACAATAGTCTTATTTAGTGATTTTGCATTTGCTATTTTGGTAAAGACATTAAGAGCCCCCTCAGCGCTTTCTGCTCTGTGAGGTTGAGAGGGAGCATGGGGGCTTATTACCGCCTTGTATCCATGTATGACTTATCTGCCTTACTCTCCTGTAACCAAGCTCTGTAACCAGAAACATCTGCTCATTGTTCTGTAACAGCGCCACGATGCCTCTGGGCTGCTGTGCGCTTTATAAATGTTAACAAATAAAGTAACAAATAAATAAACTTGCACGTGAAGTCTGGATTTGGACAGCCAACGGAAGTCAGTCGCTTTTCAGCCTTGTGAGTTGACAGGGCCAATCTTAGGTTTCTCACAAGCTGCATGTGTTTTTGGTTGATGAGTGTTGAAAAAGTGACTGTGTGGCAAGGATAATGAATTCAGTAACGACATTGCAGAATACATGAGTATTGCGTCCTTTGTAAATCATTTTGATTTTCTTTGGGATTTCAATATCTGAGCCGCAATTACATTTTTCTGGATTTATTGTTCCAAATCATGTATGTAGCTGTGGATAGATTTCCACTGATAACGTATGGGAGGATATATAAAGCCCATTTGTCATTTGGAGTTTGTATTTCCACTGCTTCCATCTTTTGTGCAGGAGCTTTCACTTGTAAATCATGTGAGCAGTTTACGACTGAGAAAGATGCTTTACTACAACTCATTTTAATGTGGTTCTCTGTTTGGTTTAGTTTAAATGTCCCAAATAATATCAAATTCTGACCACAGTTCTACATTTTATAATGGTTTTAAAATACCTTCAAATGGGGATTCTCTAGGGGCATATGTAACTGAATTACAACAACCACATGTTTCAAAATATAACTGCCTACATCGCGGGATATCATGGGCCCCATCACAAGTCCGGCGGTAACCATGCCGGTAAAAGCAGCAGACTTGCACAATTTACCGGAGCCTGGCTTGCCGGAAACACTGGGGGATTAAAACGCTGCCGTTCCGGGAAGTCAGGCGCCGGTAATTGTGAATCCCTAGTCCCATTTGAGTCCCATAGGACTCAATGGGAATAGGGACCATAGAAGCACCGGCACCATTAATAACAGTGCTGGTGCTTCTGACCCAGGCTGGCGGGACGGCACCCCGCCTGCAGTCGTACTGTGCCGGTCCGGTAACAACGGTGCTGGCAGGCTGGTAGGCTTACGGACACCGTTGTTACTGGACCGGCATAGTTACAATGAGGCCCAATGTTTTGCAGTTATGTAGTATGCAAAATGAGAGCATTACATTAACCCACAATGTGGTATATTCAATTCAATATGAACAGGGAATGTTACATGACAAATAAGTAAACAAGAGGCTGCATAAAATAAAACGAATATGTAGAAATGTAAATTGTTGGACACAATATTCCTCAGTATTGGAATTGCCAAACATGTTAAGAAAAAGCCAATTGCATTTTTTAAATTACATTTATTAGCTGGAAAGTATGTTATTGAAATGTTTGCGGGAAGGATTTCTGTATGCAGTTCCCAACTTATTTGTTCAAATTTCTTTATTATCATTTTCTTAAACAAATTACTGTTCCTTGTATCCCTTTTTTCGAGAACAACATTTCACTTCCATTCCACCTCAACACCTCTCCATCCATACCTTTCCCTACTACCATCTTTAGTTTATTAAATTAAATGCAATTTTGAGTTTATGGTAGTTTTTGAACAGTTGTTTTCAAATAAATAGGCTGATCCATCTATTTAAATAAAAATGTAAATGTTCGTTTGTTCAAAATCTTAAATCTCCAAAAGTTCTTCACTGATTGCTTTGAAATTTTGACACAATGTTGCATTTGAATAGGCAGGTGTTTTTATACACCTACTATACATAGATGTCTCACACCTGTGACAGATAAAAACATGCTTTTTCTGAAAAACAGCGCCATCTGTTGGACGTAAAAGCAGCTTCATATCTGCTTCGTTCTCAACAGAATGAACGCAACAGGTTGAGAGTGGCTGAAAGACGTCAACGAGAAACAGCAGATCAGCGTCAAACACAACTCCGTGCTCAGCAATCACGCAATTACAATCGCCTTGCATTCTGGTACAACCCAGCTGATGATTATAGTTTGAGCCGGCATGTTCTCATCGGCACTATGACTGAAGTATGTCCTTATTACAAGGCTCTGAAATGTAATAGTAAAATGAAAGGAATGTATTGCGCCGCCAGGAAAATTAAACTGCCTCAACTTGGAGAATCGCCAGAGCCATTAAAAACTTTGCTTGCCGGATATACAGCCGAATCTAAGCATTTCCTTTCTAACATCAGGAAATACAACTCATGCTTCCAAATGATGTTGTTCGGCACAGAAATCATAACAGCTCAATTCATGCCAACTTGCGTTTGCAATCACCATCAACAAAGCTCAAGGCCAATCGTTAGAATTGTGCGGTTTAGATCTAGACATGGATTGCTTCTCATATGGACAATTATATGTTGCGTTTTCTACAGTCAGCATATCTGCACAGAAAATGGAACAACAACAAATATTCTATACCCACAAGCATTGTGAAATTAAAAATATTAGAAACGTGTGCTTTGTCTTTTCTTTCTATTCCATTTAACCTGACTGAGCCACAGCAACGCGTGGCTAGGGACAGCTATTAGAAATACAAAATATCACTCACTTCACTATTCTTCCATAAAATGCAGGATTCTCTTTTTAGCACACAAATGTGTTTACAAAATGTATCCAAAATATCTTCAATAAAGGCTTCACCACCAAGTAGAACCCTGAGATAGCCATTTAAAGATTCCAGGATGGCACGTCTCTTGAAAGAGAGGGTGAAGTGTCCAGCCTGGGCGATTCGAAGAGGACTCAGAGAAGAAGTAAGTCATCTGGCCTTGAGAGATCGAAGAAATCGAGGGTGTGAGCCTGGTCCGGAGCAGAACTGGAGGCTGGAAGCCAATGTCGGGAAGGAGAGGCATGGGACCAGAACTGGCAAGAAGAGGCGCACCCACGCCACCCGACGGATGACAGAAAGCAGCCAAGGAGGACCGGCAGTCAGTGCATCCAGGAGGCCGAGAAGGTAAACGGCTCAACCAGATGCTGGTGGGGGCTTGAGAAGAAGGGTCTGGGACCCAAATCAAGAAGAGGGGGATCAGAGTAATCATCCTCATCATAGCACTTGGTGAGAGAGTAAACCAAGTGGGCCGAACTGAAGATTGAGAGAAACCGGGGTCTAGGACCCAAATCAAGAAGCAAGGTATCTTCCTTGTGGCAATACTTGGTGACAGAGTAAGCCAAGTTGACCAAACCAAAGAGCGAGAGAGAGAAACCAAGGTCTGGGACCCAAAGTCAGAAAGTATCATGAGTCCTCTTCCTTGTTTCAGTACTTGGTAGAGGGAGTTACCAAGTGAGCTCAATCAAAGAAGAGGAGAAGCCGGGGTCAAAGACCCATTTAACATTTGAGAACTGTGTTTTTGAAGCTACATGATACGTAGAGCAGGAGAAGAGAGCCATTCCCCATGGTGGACCTAACCTAATGTCAAGGTCAAGAAGCCTGGGTTAGGGAGTCATTCCCCCTGGCCATATGACATACCAGGCCAGGAAAAAGGAGCCATTCTCTTGGCCAACTTGAAAGGACATGTATCAAGAAAAAGACACACATCAGATTCCTTGTGGCAATATGGCAGTAATTGGCAGGTGAATGAACCAAGTCTGTGAGAGCAAAGAAGTAGAGAAGAAGCACAAATCAATTTCTTTGTGGAAGTACTTCACAGGATAGTGAATCAAGTTGGCCAAAATCAAAGATGTGGAGAAACCTGTGTTTGGACCCTGAATATCATTGATGTTGACTGTTGCAAAAAATCCTTAAGGAAGGATCAAGAGTATCAGGAGAAGGGAGTCATTCTCTTGGTAACCAAGACCAGGGGACAGGGGTCATTACCCCTGGTTGTGTTGAACTGTGAAAGACCAGTGCCAGGAGAAGGGAGTCATTCTCTTGGTAACCAAATTCAGTGGAAGGGAGTAACCCCCCTGGTTGTGTAGAACTTTAAAGTCCAGATACCCGAAAAAGGGAGTCATTCTCCTGGTAACCAAAGCTGAAAAGATTTTATGACACACAGTGTTATGCCTGACAGAGAGAATCTCAGAACTTTGTCTTTTGCATTCGAGGATAATTTTGACCTGGGGAAGGATGTAATTTCCTTAAGAAGAAACCAAAATCTGGAAGTGAACTTTTATCCACAGTCCAGAAGAAGGGCGTAATTCATCTGGACCAAGATGGTATACTTTATCTCTAGTTTAGTTTTAAGCATAAAAGTCATAGGTAGGGTTGTGACACAAGATGGTGGACTATTGATTTACACAGACATTCTGACAGAACGCTTAACATTTTAGTTCAGGCAGGGAAATTCCTCTTAGAGATGGGGAAAGTTAGGTTTTCTGTTTATTTTCTTGACTAACAACAGTCTATAGCATTTACCATGCCACCTGTGTGTCAGTCTCCTCCTTCTGCACCCTTACATCTTGCAGACATCTAATCATTTTGTCACAAGTTGAAAAATGCATAAATATGCTTTCCAAGTATGCGTTTGATTATAGGCTATGGGTATTGTTTAAGAGTTCAAAACATCATTATGCAGATTCAAGTATATTTGGAAAAGGTACAATACAAATAAACTACCGCCTTTGTGCATACTTTTTGTCCCGTAAAAGCCTATATGAACGTTAGACAGTCAGTGTGACATAAAATGGAATACCACTGATTAATTTCTATAAAGCAACTTTTTGATAGCACCCATGTACGCCAAGCTTTCCAACTTGTACATGCCATAGGAAACATGATGTGAAAATGAATAGTATATGTGTTCATGTAAAGCTATTTGTTAAACAAAGTACTAATTTAGATCGATGCGTAACCGAAGGTCCACCTTTGGTCTCCTTAGCACACCACATCAGTTTGGGGAAGTGAAAAATGCAATAGCAACCCAACACAGCTTGAAAGCTATGGCACCAGATGGTGTCCCTGGGGACCTTTATCAAATGACCCCTGACATATTGGTCCGCTTTTTATGCATTATTATAAAATCTGTGTTGAGTTCCGGAATTCTTCAACATACATGGGTATCTAGCATGGGCCCACTAAGCGATTGCCTAATATCTTTAAGTGATCGCTCTCTAAAGATTGAAGGGAAGATTATCTATACCCACTTAATTGAGTGGAGGTAGTCTAATAATGTATTTTTAAAAAACTGCCATTTGGGGCTAAGGTCTGCCGTAGGAACAAAGGAACAGTGCTTGAGCCTGCTGCTATTTCTTTTCCTTTCAACCGCTGCTGGCTTAATTCAGCTCAATGCTTACAGAAACTTTTAGAATGTAACAGCCAAACACTAATAACATGTGCCTGGTTCTGAGGTCAGATGAATAGGTCCTCCCATGGCTGAGAGCCTATGTGTCTGACCTGAAACGTAATATACTGCCTTCATTTATGGAGAGGGGTGAGTGCCATCCATACCTGGCTAGAAGATAATCTCATTATTATGCAAATCATATAGGTGGTGTACCCATCCGTAAAGGTGATTTGAATCTTACCTTAATGTTGGCTGTGTGTGATCCTGGATATTCCTTCTCCTCTAGTGTTGACCATCGCTGCATGAATTTTGATACCAGTGGTTCCTCATAGTCGACTATTTGAAATCCTGAGACATTAGCTCCTCCAAACTGAATTTTTGATAAATCCCCATCAGTAAATCCCTGGATACAGAGAACAAAACTATTTCATTATCTTTGCCACATTTCATTGCATATCGATTTATTTTTCACAGTTCACCTTTTTAAGACAGTCATATGCAACATACAAATTATCACCAGTACAAATTAAAGTCCCATGGCATTTGACACTCAAAAAATGTGTGCTCCTTCTAACCGTATTGTACCACTAATATAAAATCTCACTCTTTGAGCAAATGCTAAATTAAAAAAAAGTATATTTTGTTTTGTCACTATAAGTGGGGGCAGTGGCCCAGTAGTTGATTTACTAGCTTAAACAACAATTCAGTAATATCCAAAATGTGATGCTGAACATATGGCTTGAAATCCCTTTCTCCTCAATCTGCTTAACTGTACAATTGAGCCAGTAGGTCAGGGGTCTGTAACCTTTGACACATCAGGTGTTTTGAACTACAAATCCTGTCACTCATAGTCAGCATAATAAATGGTGTAGAACGTGGGTGGATTGGCATGGGGGCAAAGAGGCATTGCCCCCAAGGCTGGCTGTGGGCCAGAGCTCCAAAAATGTAAAAAATAAAATTCAAAAAGACAAATCCTTCAGATTCTAGCCTGCAACAAAAATAACGAGTGGTGCAAAGCCTGCTGACATTCTGTGTAAATGGGGCGAGGCATTCACCCTGTTTTCAGCAATGTTGTAGATCTGTCGGGGTGGTCACCACGCATGGGTCTCATGAGAGGGAGAGGAGTCTAGGCTGCAGGGGCAAGTTAATACAGTCTAGTGGCAATGCATGTATTTAAATAACATATTCTGTGACCCTAGATGGCAATGTTGGCAATGTTGGCACCACGGCACTCCATACACCAGTGATCTGCTACAATTCCCAGCAGTTTATCATGAAGCCTACTTGTGCCAAGGAAGTAAGGGTCCACATCATATTAGAGTATGTCCTTTGTTTGATTTTGTACAAATGCTTCCCATATGTTCTGGTGATTTTTTTTAAAGTAATATATTTATTTATTTAGAAAACAAGATATGGAATACAATTCTCATCATACAGTGGAGGATCACGAAACAAGAATAAAATCAAACTTTAAAATCAGTCCTCTTAAGCGAGTGTGTCCATGGGAAAGAAAAGAAGAAAAAAAGAGAGATAAGAAAGGGGCAAAGTTGGCATATATTAACACAAAGAGTGTTTTAACGAACTACTCAGCCATACTACTCCAGTAGCCAGCTCCTTATTGCCTGAAATGTGTCTGAATCCCTTCTGCACTTGTTTATGCCTCTCTCAAAGCTTGTCAAAGTTAGCAAATCCTGAATCTAGACTTCGATGTTCAAGAAGTTTGTTGATTTTCAGACACGAAGGACACTTTTCTTTGCTAGCATCCACCCCCTAAATAACCTTGCCTTATTTGTTTTGGGCAGTTTTTCTATAACTTTATCATCACCCAGGATGAGTAGGGAAGCTTTCGTCGGTACTTCGGTTTCCAACACTAAATTTGTTCTCTCACAGACTTCTTTCTAGAATGTGTTAGTCTTGTGGCAGAACCAGATGAGGTGACTCAAGGTTCTTTTACTTTTTTACATTTCCAACATATATAACTGTTGAGCAGGTTCCTCCTGTACATTTTCTCCAGTGTCATGTATTCGGTGCAACAGCTTGATCTGGCAAGCTGATAGGTCCCAGTCCATTGATGCTAATTGTATGTTGTTACTACATCTTTTCCAGCACCTGGGTCTCAGGTTTTCTTCTAATTCTCTGGCCCATACTGACATGGTCTTTGTATTCATTTCACCACTTGCTGTTAAAAGAATGAAAAAGGTAGCTGCCGGGTGAACAGTAGGTATGCATACTTCCACTTTCAGACCCCATTTCCAGGGAGCAAGCAAGACAGGTCTCTAATACCCTCACTCCATAATTCTCTCAGTTGTCTATATTTTGTGTAGATGTCATCCTGTGGATTATATTGCTGGCAGAGTTAGTTATAAGGGATCATTGCCCATTAACCAAAATGTTTCCAATATAGCAAATGCCACACAGATACCAATCAGGACAAAATAACATTTACCCAGAGATGTAAGTCTAGTGTTTTGCCACAACGATGCCTCCAAGGAGATGTAAGGGTCAGAATCAAGTGCATAAGAGAGAGTGTGCCAGCTCTCTCTTTGAAACTCTGTAATTGGGTTTTTCTCAGTTGCATTCTTCGGTCTAGTGCTGAGTAGAGCTCTGGGGTTCAGCTGTGAAGTCAGATTCGATTTTTCCTTGATCCAAATATCAGCATCAGGTTTCATCAGCTTGCTAGTATGTCTCAGACAGAACGCCAGATGGTACTTCAAGACATTGGGGAGATTCTTTCAGCCTGAGCTGGTTGGCAGTTGCAGCTTACAGAGCATCCGTCTTGGTGGTTTGCCCTCCCAAAGGAATCATTGCATTGTGGCATTGATATCTTTGAAAAGACCAGTAGGCAGCTTAAAAGGGAGCATAGAGAGGATGTTGTTAATTCTGGGTGCTATATTCATTTAGATACTGTTGACCTTCCCCTAAAAGGAAAGCTTTAGAATCAACCATCTCAGGAGATATGATTTGATTTGGGGCAGTAGTGTCGAGAAATGTATCAGCATTAGCTTGTACACCTTTAAGGAGATCCATATTCTCAAAATGTCATCTTGGTTGGGCACCATTTAAAATTCCATTGAGCAAACATGTGTTTCATGCAGGTTAGGGAAACTATCAAGATTGCTGGCTTACTCCAATTTACTTTATAGCCCGAAATTGGGCAATTCTTTTGCTATATCCATAAGGGGGACATGCAGGAATCAGGGTCGTGCATCACCACCAGAAGGTCAAATGCATACAAATAACTCTTCCCTGCCTCTACCCCATAACCGTATGCATGGATATTGCTATTGTTCCAAAACATATTAGCCAGGGGTTCCATTGTGAGAATGAATAGAAGTGGGGAGAGTGGGCAACCTTGTCTGGGACCTCTTTGGAGGTTACCATTTCTCAAAATCAAACAGTTGGTAAGAACGTAAGCTGAAGGGTCCGCATAGATATACCCATTTCTGGAACCTTGTCCGAATCCCATAATTTTAAGGGTCAGGAAAAGGCATATCCATTCAATTCTATCAAACACCTTCTCGGCATCCAGTGAAACTGCAACAACTGGATTGGCAGGTCAGTGACCCTTTTCTAGTGTCAATAAAAATGTCCTCATATTATCTGTCACAACTCCCTTTTATGAAACCAACCTGATTTTCACGCATCTACTGCAGTATCTCTTTTTCTAGCCCTTCTCAATAAAACTTTGGCCAGGATGTTGTAATCTGTGTTGATAATGCTAATTGGCATATAATTATTTGCACAACATATTGGCGATTTCTCTTTTTTCAAGAGGACAATGTGAGGCCATGTATCAGGGAGATTTGGCAAACACTTCATGAAGTAGTTTTATAGCAGAGCCGGGAAGAATACAGTGGAATTCGACTGGTAAGGCATAAGTTCCTGGCGTTTCGTTCGTTTTCAGACACAGAATGGCTATACAAATCTCCACCATTGAGACTGCACCTTCAAGAGTGTGTGCAGCATCTACATTGAGTTTGGGTGAATCAGATTGCTTTAAATTGGGGCTGCTGCACTGTGGGCATGGGCCATTGCACTATGGGTAAGAAAAGAAAACTGCCAGCGCCCCCTAGTGAAAGATCATAAGAATTGTAATCCAAAACATCTAGAGATCCACAGTTTGCAGACCCCTGTATTGAGTGCATAGCTTGCTCTCAAGAAGGTGCCAAATGAATACATAATGCACATGCACAGTTCTTTTTAGGTCGATTCTGCTTCTTATATTAGAAAAGATAGATTGGTAAATGCACTGGTTATAGTCCACATTGGCAATTGGTGTAAATGAAAACTAAACTAGGGGGATGTATTTTTCTCAGTTTAAAAACGTAAAACGTTACTAATGCTTATGTAGTATATAGCGAATATGAGTATTATGTGCACATTGCAGGCTGTGTGAAAAGTAACCCATGCACCAAATGTGTCTAGGGGTACTCACACCTGGCACGCTACTGTGTGTGATTTCTTTGACAATGCCACCGCAGTATGTGCTCCCCTCAAGAATGTTCCCATTGATAGTGCCACTTGTGTATGTGCTTGCATTACAACTAAAATGCAGCACTACTGAATGTGCATCCTTCGAAAGGACAAGCATTAGATATGATTACTGTGTATGCTCAGGTTGAAAGTGCTCTGATTGAAAGTCCCATTGCAGTATGTGCTTGCAGTGAAATATCCATTAATGTGCTCTCCAATGAGAGTCATCATCAAGGTGTGCACTCCAACTGGAGGTTCTGCCATTGAAAGTGCATACCTGCACAGGTCCCATTGGAAAAAATTTAGCTACCTAATTTGAATGCTGAGAAAGGTTAGGCTCTTTACAAGAAAATGCTGATAAATTAAATGTAATCGAGGATATTGATAGTGATATTGATGTACTGCTCACTAATCATAATAATACCAAGAATAAGCTTTATGAAAATGATTGGTGTATAATTATAAATGCCTTACAATCCTATCCACAACATTATGAATATTGTAAAATTATCAGGAAAAGACAAGTCTATCAAAATGAGGCGCTTTTACAGACAACCACCATATCACGCTTACTCTCTACTATACACCATCATTCAACTAAAACACAGCTATACCCCTGATAATTCGGCCTAGCTGTTCACTTACGAATACGACCACATGAACACCTCATCACCCTAATAAAACGCAGCCTAGTTGCTCACATAGGCGTCCCTCAGGCCTAACGCAGCCAGAACCCAGTCTGGGTGTCCACCCACCAGACTGCCCACATCCAACTGATATCTTCAGCACCACACCTATCGCTAGGAAGCACTATCATCCAGCAACTACACCAGCTGCACACATATTCGGTGCACCCACGCACCATAAAACACTATCTCTCTCTACTGACTTGAGCTACGGTTCCCGAGGGCGTTCAACCTACCAGCGCTGCAAGGTCATACCAATGATATATAAGGCGCTATATAAATGCCAAGTAACATAACATAAAATAGCTCTATCGTTTCCCCTGTCAGAAATGGAGACATGTTTATGTGAAATTTAAATTAAACCAATTACCGACTTCAGATTGTATAGGATCTAGGCTGTGAATACCTAGATCCTGGATAACCTGTGGGTGGTGTTTAGATAATCAGAAAAAAGAAAAATGAAAGCATCCCATAATGTATTGTTCTTATTTTGACAAAATTAGGTTTTCATATTTTAATGAACAAATACATAAACTCTATGAAGATTCAGGTGAAAGTGTGTGGGATAAGTTGCTTTAAGAAGAGAGTGTTTCATTGATATCAATTCTATGCAGGTTCCGAAACTATATTTTCGATATTTCTGATACTATAATGTGAAAATGATCTTTTATCTGATAGCCTTAATACTTTTAAATTAATTATGTGATGTGTTATGCTGATGTTATAGATGTTTGCACATGTGGATTTATTATTGTATATTGTATTATAAATTGTGAAAGGTTTGCTTTGTAAACCAACACACAACAAAAAAAGATACCTTGCTAGACCATAACAAAGCACACTTAGTCTGATGGGTTGATTGGCCTACTAACTGTTCCGGATCACAACAACTAGTCCGCAACTATGGGGGTCATTACAAGGTAGCCGGTAAGGGGTTAACGGCGCCGGTAAAGGTGCGGGAGCTGTCAACCCCCCACTGCCTCATTACGAGTCTCCTCGCGGGACCGGCTAAGGATGCCTGATTTTACCAGGCGGCCTTAGCGGGTCCCACGAGGAGACCAGCATGCTAACAACGGGCCCGTTATTAATGGGCCCGTTGTTAGCATGCTCCCCATTCCCATTGAGCCCTATGGGGGCTCGAATGGGAATGGGGATGTACCGGGTCCGGGTTCCTTGAATGAGGAATTACCGGGCCCTCCAAGGCGAAATGGCCCGGTAATTCCTCATTCAAGGAACCCGGATCCGGTACCCGGTAAGGGGGTAGCCATACCGCTGATAGCGGTATGGTTACCTCCTACCTTGTAATGACCCCCTATGCCTCCCTTCTTTGTTTAACTTCCTTATGCCCTGGACCTTCTCAGCCGTAATCTAAACAAAATTGATCCCTGTGGGCCCTCTTAGGTTTATAATAAACACTTCTCATAATTTGAAAAATCGTAGGACAAAATGTAAACCGAACTCCTCCTGCTGCTACTTGGAAATTCTTCAAAATGACATTCTCCATTGTTGCAAATCAGGGAATGTCATCACAGAGTTCCTTTTCTTAATCCAACGTCCTTGCCTAGGACAGGATGCAGAATCTCACTCACTGAAAACTCACCCACAGTCCGCAAAACCCCCGTCAACATTTACAATAACAGAAGCTTTGTGCACCAAGCAAAGAGTACATTTGAAAACAGAACATCTGCGTACCATCAGTGTTTAATTTATGGGGGTGTTTTCAGATGGCCAACACCGGCACTCTTTTTTCAACACCAGCACTGTTTAATCTGCAGGTAATAGCAGGTCAGCAGCTGCAGCGGCCTTGGTGGTGGTGCGCCGTGCATCCACTCTGCCACCTCGTTGTTGGCATTTTTTTTTAAAGAAGAAGATCTGACTGCTTTCAGTGCTCCGCTGCGCAACAGCCAGTCAGATCTTCTTCACACAAGAAATAGCAACAACGAGGAGCGTGGTGTGGCTGCCAGCCTTGTTGGCATTTCGTTTTGGGGGAGGAGGTCTGGAGATCACCTGGCCACTGCGTAACCCACCACTATGCGGCTGCAGTGCCCACGCACTGGCACCACACCGGCACCGCACCCGCCCTGTGACGACCTAGCAATGAAATGCTCATTGCCGTCACTGCCGTCACTGGGCCGGCAATATGTAGCAATGCTATTATGCTTCCTGTCGGGGCTTAAGTACATAATGTTGCTTGTTGCCCCCCTATGCCCGATGACAGCCTAATTAATTTAAAACTGCTGCTGGCTGCACCGCAGCCGAGCGGTGCAGCAGCTTATTTCTTTTTCTTTCTTCTGACACTGGTGTGGTGTGCCGTGTAATCACACGGGTCAGCCAGGTCACCCGTATTTTTAATGTGTATGCCACACTGTACTTGTGTGCCAGCCAGGAAGCTGTGTGCGTAGAATCAGTGAGTCTTTTACACACCCTGGCTGGTGCACAAGGGCAGTCAGAAGCACACAACAAACGCGGCAGGCGGCAACTGTCCTCAGCCTTTTCTTCAGTCCACTTGGGCCTTGGCTTGAATGAAGGAGTCGGCACCGACCTGGAAAGTAGTCCACTCTCTCGGCATCACGGTGAGTTTGTGTGTAAATAAATCATCATGGTTCTGCTCTGATCCAATCATCCCATGCAACTCGTTCAGTAATAATTTCTTATAGAGCTTACTTACAAAAAACATGAATTGTATAATAAATCGAAAACCACATGAATGCATATACATTATTAACATGTTAAGCCAAAAGAATATCATTGTGGCTTTCATTTTCCCATCCTGAAAGGTAAATTCTAAGTCCCAGAATGTAAGATAATGCCAACTCCCCTTTCATATTTCACGCAGCTGCAAGAAACAACCTTTGTGATTTTAATTTCCCTAAACTGAGACGATGACAGTGGCACATGGAAAATAATGACAGTGAGGGCGATAAGGATATGTCTGATCAGTGCATAACTATGGCTTAGTATTTGGTGCGTTGCGTTCTCAAGCAT
The DNA here is from genome assembly GCF_040938575.1 of Ambystoma mexicanum. Taxonomy (NCBI): domain Eukaryota; kingdom Metazoa; phylum Chordata; class Amphibia; order Caudata; family Ambystomatidae; genus Ambystoma; species Ambystoma mexicanum. Next base: position 803,272,829 of record NC_090937.1, on the reverse strand, counting down.
TGCCCAGATACAGAGGTGAAAGAGCAGTGAAAGGTGAGCTAAAAGCACACATACTGCACAGAAGAAAGCTATTTTGTACATTAGTCCCTTAGCATGACGTGATTTTATCAACGTCTCGCTGGACTTGGACAATTATTACTTTGCATTCCTGCTACCTCAATGTAAGGCCGCCATTTTGTGGACCAGTGTGTTTCGAGACATTGTAAGTGTGCTTTCATCAGCAAGAAACATGGACAAAAATGACACAGCACTACAGATGAATACTCTCCGATTTTGAACGGTCCTGACATAAAGAAACTGCCACTACTTTAGCGTTTTAAAGACTTTCTTGATTTAAATAGTAGTGCAATGACTCCATTGTGCTACTTTCTCAATTCAGCACCCACCAAGCGTTTGCACTAAACCATCCGCTAGTTAAAAAGGTTGGCACCGATGCCAACAAAGTAATCTCAAGGCCAAATGTGCTTTGATTTGAATGAAAAACAAGTGTTAATAAGCATACTTTCTCAAAGTAACCATACATGAGTCATACATGAGTCAGAGGAATACTTTTAATCAAAAAAAGATTGTATCGTTCAATACATTTCAGTGAGTAGAGTTTGGAAGTGAAACATACACAAACATTAGTATGCCTACTTTACTTATTCTGCTTTATTGGTCTTCACTTTATTGTAGGGAAGAAATAACTCCCTTGTGCCACGTCCTTTGCCATACCTTCCCCCTTCCATGTTGTAGGAAGGAAGGGTGGCTCAGGGGCAACCCGTTTGTCTTGGAAGCAAGACAACACGGTGCAACACATGTTTGAATCCTGATCTCACGCTTAGACACCACTCGCTGGTATTATGCATGTTATAAATAAACAATAAAATAAAAAAATAAGGCTCCATGCCCTCAAAGTTGTGCAGCAGAGCCAACCTGAAAACTCTAGTGAACCGCAGGCAACTTTTAGTGATTTAAGACATGTAATAAAAGGAGTTGTGCAGTAAAAAAAGATAGATATGCAGATTTATTGTCACAATTTACTTCCAGCACATTCGATTACTGACTTAAAGCAACTTTATTGTTTTGTATATCAAGATAGTAGACATCATTGATATAATCATATCTTCAAATGGGCACTTTGTGGTGCTCACTTTAACTTGCACAGATTTGCAAGGGAACTGGTGTTTTGTAAGCTCTTTGAGTTGAAATGTTCCATCATGCATATGAAAGCCTCTGCCACTGATAAAAGAAATGTGTTTGCAACCTGAGCACCTTAACGACCTGCATTGCCTGCAGACGTTGCGTGTGTGTGCATGCCTAGCTGTGACTTGGGAAATGGGCAGTGCTTGAATGTCCAGCCTGAGCCGATTCTATATTTGGCTCAGGAGAAAGACAAAGGGTCAAGAATGCGTTTCTTGGGCCTTTGAACTAAAGTTACGCTCAGTAAAAATGTAAAGAACTAGTGGTACGGCGTACCAATGATTTATACTACACTTCCATCTCTAATCTAACCTGTAGAAATTGCCATGCCCAGTCCCTAATATTTCTAAATGGTCAGCTCTTTCCAGTAATTTAATCCTCAGTGTGCGCACTCAACAATCTGCACTTATGGTTTAATTGGCGGTAGCACTTCATGTATAGTAATAGGGAGCTCTGGCATATACTTCCTCACCCCAGGTGGGCTCCTTCCCCATCCATCTCACTACTAGCCTGTGCCGCCAATTGCTGCAGCACTAAACATGTGACATGGAGCAGCAGCAGTGTGATGGGCTGGTGGTGGGCTGATCTAGCACTGAGCCCGGCCCGCTAATGCAGTGGCGCAGCAGGGGCCGGCTTTAGTGAGGTAAGAGTTTTTCGCCCCTGACACTTATTTTCTTTTAACAAATTAAGCGCTGCATATTCTACCGAGGTTAAATAATGCCTCCCTCCCACTGGCAATTAGAAACCCCCATTCTCACAACCATAAACCAACCCCTATCCAGGAATGGGCGAACTCCACAAATAAGGCCCAACCCTCTGTGCCATTCTAACACTCAACTTGCATTAGATCAACTAGCCAAGCAAGTGGGGCTTATATGAGAGCAACAGAAACCATATTAGGCCTCTTCTTCTCTCCCGCCTGAACATATCGATAGAAAGGGACCCTCCCCCTACACCCTAACAACTACTGCCAGACCCAGTTCCCCAACTCTCACCCCCAGAACCAAATACAGTGAAATGGTGACCAATAACAGAAAAAAAGCTCATTGCAGGTTGGTCTAGTAAACACAGACACAAGATCAAATTGTCAAGTGTATTTATGTGCCCCCAAAAGAATTCCAGATCTGCAATCAAGTATTCCTTGTCATGTACAATGTGATAGAAGAATACAACCAATCACATCACTGAGTGTTGTTCCACTGACAATTGCACTTCCTCATTCAGCGTTGCACTTGTGTTGAAGAAACCAGCATTTCCAGCATGTACAAATCTGGTAAATTTGCTCTTTTGAACACACACATACTGACAAATACATGATAACTGCAAATGTTTCTCTGACTTTAGTAGTAGATAACCAACTGCTCAGTCACAAAACCTCATTCCTGGCTGATTGTGTGACCTTTCTTACTTCCAATACTTAACCCCAATGATACAATATTGGACCTAGGAGACTCCAATTTATAGTTGGAAGTCCTAGATTTGGTGTGAAACATGGTGAAAATATGGTCCACTCCGGAGGTCCAAGTCCCCACCCATAAGGCAGAGCCATATTTAGAAACTATTAGAGCTGGTGGGAGCACTAGAAACACGGAACTACTGCACTTGATTTGATGGTTCCTCCTTACCCTGCTGCATGTGGTGAGGTCTACTTAGGACAGTGCACCACTGTCCTTAACTGTAAATTGGAATTGGGGGTTGAGAGCCTTCACAATCACGCCAGGTACTGTAATGAGGATGAGAGTATGTTCTCTCAAATAATGAGTAGGACATCTTCATTTGAGTAGTGCAACAAGTGTTAATTTGTGTAGCCGACATGTGTTTCGACACTCATGGGGTAATTTCCAAGGCGATATGGGGTTGGTTCAGACTAGTTAGTTAGTCTTTTGTTGTGCCGGGGAGGTGCCCAAGCACTAGTCACGTGGATAATCCAGAGATACTGCAATGCTGAGGAGGCCCGATCGGGCTCTTGTAACAATCGCTGGGTGGTCGCCTGTGTTCAGTGTTTAGAAACTATCTTCACATTAGGAGTCACAATAATGGAAGTCACCATGGGACCACCACCAACTCACTAGCCTCCTATCAGTCCACACACATATTTGTTCTTCAGAAACCAGTCTTCTTGGGACAAAAACGTCCAAATACAGACATGTAAATGTCAACTCATAAGAAGCCTTTGGCATGGCTTCCACCAATTCACATCCACACAATGCAGAATGAGGCATTACTGCAGGACATCCAAAATGGCATCACTAGGACCCTTCATGCTCTATCCCCATCAAACTAAAAATATCTAAATCAGACCTAAACCAAAAAATAGTTTTCCGAGGAACTGAGTCACCTAGAGAGGAAGGACAGCAAGCATGAACATATTTGGTATGTTACATTAATAAGAATGTTTAATGAATGTGCCAAACACCACTCTTGCATCCTACAGCGCTGGGATTTTCCCAGCTTCTGGTGCATTATGGCTGAAATCTGATGCATTTAAGGTGCCAAATGGCATGCCTAATCTACACAAGACACTACCAAAAGGTGACCTGAGGCTAGAAGATATACTATTTCCAATACGAGATCATTGATGTGAGCAACAGAATAAAAGAGACCTCTAACATTGACTATCATCTAAACATGAGCAAATGAAGAATACTGAAGCCCCCACCCAAAATGGTGCTGATGGCATCAGTCCCTTTATAAAAATTAAGTTGACATCTGCAAGCTAATCATCAGCTTCCAAAATCACTCATTAACCAGCACCTTTGCGGACAAACAATTTTCCACTGCTTTAATCACTTTCATCGCATCACAGAGGGACAGAAACCACCATTCTTTATAAAAGTGGACGAGCTGCTAATAATCCCATTCCCACAACAAAGGTCGCAGGGCCTCCCTACGAAAGCCCACACTTGTTGGAATTTGATCATCATCCTTGACACACACCTATCTTTCAAAACTAATGTCAATGATGTGTGCAGAATTCCCTACCACCAGATCCACCTATTCAGAAAGAGAAAAAGTCTGACATTCCTAGACCTTTGGCCTAGGGTCGAGGTGATATGGGCCTATGTGACAGTCTCACTCTGATTACTGCAACAGCTTTTATGAAGGGTTGCTCCAAAAATCTGATACAGCTGCAGCTAACGCAAAGGTGTGTAATGCATGCCCAGGGAGCCTATGGTCGGAAAAGAAACACTATCGATTCATAAAGCGATCCTTTATCCAGCAAACCTTTACACCTGGGACATTTGAGTTAGCCAGAGGACTCAGGTTTTGGCCTACGTGCCTACTTTAACCCTCTATGAGCCCTGTAAACACACTAGGCTACCGCTGGCGTTATGCAAGCTCTCAACAAGTACTTAAGTGGCAAGTTCAAACCTCTAATAGCTGTTACTGCATGTTTGTTTTGGCAACTTGCGAGCGGCTGTGTCTCCTGTGAAACAAATCTACCACTATACCTTCTTCCCTTCTACTCTGACAATTCACATCTCTTGACTGCCTCTTACCCTCATCCACCTCATCCCTGTGCTCTTAAGTGGTGTTTTCTCCATGTGATGCTAGTAAAAACACCAATATATAAATATAATAATTAACAGACAGGGCCTATCAGATCATTTGAAAAATATTCTGTTACTCACATGTCAGTGGTCTAAAACCTTTTTTCGAATAAATTGGAGCACTCACAGTAATTTCCTTCAAGTAATGCATGCAAAGGGACCATGTACATTCTGTAAGCATTTTTAGAATGCAGTCTTTTTTTCAGATTGAACAGTAATGGAGCGTTTGGGTTGAAGTTTTCTATTGTCTAGGACAGTGAGATACTTTTTAGGTACATTTGTAGGAGTGAAAACACATGGTGGCAGCAACTGATCTGCTAAACCAGAGGCCAAGCAATCACTTGACAAATGGACAAATGTAGAAGCCTCAAGAATCGAAATGGGCTTCCTAAGCATTGAGCTTGGCTCAGTGAGGAGAGTGCCAAACTAGACCACGGAAAACAATCACTCTCTGGCGCTAGAGGAGACTCCCTCCGGTGACACCCCCAAGTAAGTTACCCTGCATTATCTCATTATCATTACCATGGTCATTTCTGAATTTCTCCACAAAGCTTATCAGTCATGTGAGTTATATCCTTTGGCATCTTCTCTGAATGACTACTAGTCAAAGGATTCAATTAAAAATATTCTGTTTCAAACAAAAACAAATTATCAGAACCAACGACTTCCATAAAATTGCTCCACAAAGCTTATCAGTCATGTGAGTTATATCCTTTGGAACCTTCTCTGAATGACTACTAGTCAAAGGATTCAGTTAAAAATATTCTGTTTTAAGCAAAAACAAATTATCAGAACCATCGACTTCCATAACATTCTTTTTAAGCTCATTGTTCTGCATGACGGTAACAAGAAGTCCCAGGAGGACATGAACATGTAGTGTGTAGTGAAAAGCCTTGTTATATTCGACATACTGTTTATTTTACCTGAAATAAACACACTATCCAGGTTATGCAATTATTTTGCCTACTTTCATAATACATCAAAATTCTACATGCTTGATTGGGTGAGCCACGTGTTGGGTGAATCCTGCGACTGGGTCCACACACAGGTGCTCCGATTCACAGATACGTCCTAGTTATGCAAGCAGGGCTCTGATACAAGGACAAGAGCCTCTCAGCCCTGACACTCTGTTATAACTGCCAGGCCTCCTTCAGATTGTTAAAGCCCCCCTCTACAAGAACATTTTCCCAACCTGCGGAAAAAATAGGACTGATCCGTCCACTCCTTAACATGTCCACCCTGGATCCAGTAGAACTCACCAACTACTGACCAATCGCCATCTTCCACTCATTTGTAAACTCATTGGAAAATTAGCGACAAATCACCTTTAAAAACAAATAAACTGCACAGCATTACTTCAGGTCTACCTATCCATGTTCCTTCCTAAATGCAGCGGCAAAACAGCCACCATCCAGATTATGAGTGATGCTCTCCAGATCATTAACAACAGAGATTCTTGCCTCCTGCTCCTCCAGCTATCTATCACCTTGATATGGTGAATTACTGGACTCTTGTCAGTCTCCTCACTCAAATAATGGGCTTTACAGGAACATTTCTTAACTTTTTCCCATCCTTCTCATGCAGATACCAGGCTGTCCAGCTGGGCACCTTCAGATTTCACTGCCATCTGGTTAAAGGCATGGTCTAGTAAAACATTTTATTTAAAAAATAGATAGGCAACATAAAAAAAAAATACTAGCATTCTCTTTTTTAAAACTTCCTATGTAAAATTTTGAGCTATTCAAGCTCACAATTCGCAAAAGCAAGCACATGGGCGCATCCATTTTGTGAAATGGATGCCCTCCTGTGCTGGCTTTTGCTTTTGCGGCACTAATGAAGGAAAAGCCAGCCAGCTGTAGTAAACAAAAGCTACCGCTGGGTGGCTTTCCCTTCATTAGTGCTGTACGCGGAGGACGGGGACCGGAGACCAGAGCAGGAAAGCTGCAGCTGAATCTCGGTAAGTGCTATTTATTTTTTTTAAAAAATAAGCACTAACTGGGGTTTTTTTTCTAAGTTTTCCGGGCTGGAGGAGCCCGGAAAACTTAGAAATAAAACCTCAGCTTTAAAAACGTTGTATTTATGTTTGCGGTCGCTTTTGAAGCGACCGCAAACATAAATAAAACGTTATTGTCTTGGAAAACGCTGCGGTTTTTCTTTCCAAGTTTCTCAGGCTCCTCCGGCTCGGAGGAGCCTGAGAAACTCGGGGAAAAAAAACACAGCGTTTTCCAACACAACCGCGTTGTGTTTCTGCCTGAATCTGCTTTCCCATTTGGGGCTCTCGGGCTCCCCATGGGTAGCCCGAGAGCCCCAAATGGGAAAGCAGATTCAGGCAGAAACAACGCAGCATTTAGCATTTCCCATTTGGGGCTCTCCGAGAGCCCCAAATGGGAAATCAGCTGTATGCAGAAACACTATGCGGCATGTAAACACAACCACGTTGTGTTTCTGCCTGCTGCGGCTTTCACTTTGGGTCTCCGGTGCTGGAGCACCGGAGACCCAAAGTGATAGCCACAGCAGGCAGAAACACAACGCGGTTGTGTTGGAAAACGCTGCGGTTTTTCTTTCCGAGTTTCTCAGGCTCCTCCGAGCCGGAGGAGCCTGAGAAACTTGGAAAGAAAAACCACAGCGTTTTCCAACACAATAACGTTGTAGTTATGTTTTTAAAGCTGCGGTTTTATTTCTAAGTTTTCTGGGCTCCTCCAGCCCGGAAAACGTAGAAAAAAAACCCAGCTAGTGCTTATTTTTTTTTAAAATAAATAGCACTTACCGATATTCAGCTGCAGCTTTCCTGCTCTGGTCTCCGGTCCCCGTCCTCCGCGTACAGCACTAATGAAGGGAAAGCCACCCAGCGGTAGCTTTTGGTTACTACAGCTGGCTGGCTTTTCCTTCATTAGTGCCGTAAAAGCAAAAGCCAGCACAGGAGGGCATCCATTTCACAAAATGGATGCGCCCATGTGCTTGCTTTTGCGAATTTTGAGCTTGAATAGCTCAAAATTTTACATAGGAAGTTTTAAAAAAGAGAATGCTAGTATTTTTTTTATGTTGCCTATCTATTTTTTAAATAAAATGTTTTACTAGACCATGCCTTTAACTCCAGAGTGCCACACGGCTTTTGCCCTGGTTATCTTTATTGATATATGGATCCACTGGTCTCACTCTTTGAAGACCCAGATATCTTCCTGCACCAGTATGCGGATGACACCCTGCTGTACCATCAAGTAAATGAATCCCACAACACTTGCCTCCAGAAATGCCTTGAAACCACTTGACATGGATGATAAGCACATACCTAAAACTTAACAAGACCAAAATAAAAAGTGTCCTCCGTGGCCATCTTTCCAAACAGGTAACCATCTAAGGATGGTTTAATATGATGCACCTGGCTGGATTCACCCCCATCCAAAAATCCCTAGGGCTCATCAGGGATAGCAAAATCTCGTTTCAGCTGCACTTTAACGAGAAAAACAGACTGTGTGTTCCCGATTTACTCTGATTCTCATGATTTAGCCCCCCTCCCCAGGAATTCCATGGATGCAGGCAATGCCCTCCTCATCAGGAGCCCCATGGCACACATGCCTCACTTCTAAGTAGTCCATCATACCGCATCTTGCTTTATCATCAATAGTAAAAATCAAACCATATCACTCCAATCTTGCGTGCCATTTCCATAACAGGATCCTTTAAAAAACAAAACTATGGAACCTACATAGGCAACACAGGCAGATAGGCAACAGCAACCTGCCCATCTTACGGAACAACATAACCCATTGGGCATTACATGCTGCACTAGGAGCCTGGCCATTCTAAACTGGACATAAAACTAGCCCTTAGGGAAAAGAACAGGACACAGTCCTATTCCTGCTATGCCCCAACATACTGGAAAACCATCCTGTTGGCAAGCAGTTCCAGAAAGAGCTGTAAACCCTGCTCTTCGGGGAATTCCTAGGCACAACTTTGGTAACTGTGTCCTCGGTTCTACCACCACTCAGGACCCTTTGTGAACTGTCTTCTTGTTCCTTGAACTCTCGTACAGTGCTTTGCTGTCGAGCAAGGTTTGCACTACATAAAACACAAACGCATACATATATTACCCCTGCAGTACCTATGCAGTGGAATGTTTTATCAGCCTACTACCTGCATGGGAGCATTGTGCGCATGCCAGTAGTAAACCCAAATGTACAGAGCGTCTCTATAGCTTTAAAATTCCACTCGGTTTCATGGGTGGAGATGTACAAATAGACAGAAATGTTTATTCCATTCATGAGAATTTCTGTTTAGGGCATATCATGCCATGCTGTAGTCTAAAAGACCCCCGTCAACTGTGCATATTCGAACACACTTGGTTATTATGGGATGTGATCTCTAATGTGGTTTACTAAACCCAGGACATGCCAACAGCACAACGATTGTGAATGGGAGTCAAATTGTATGAGCAAAGACATTTGAACAAGCATTTTTCTTTTTCAAGAATCAGAAATAGCGCAAACCACCTGCATTGTTTGGCTTGAATGCACATTTGGCTAGTGCAAGTAAGACATAGTTTGCATACCGTCAACATTTGGTAAGCTGTAGCTCTATACCACTGTCTCCCACTTTTAAACATCTGTCCTAGTAAGCCAGCATGTAATTTGCAGCTACAGACACTTGTTTCTAGAACTGGTAAACAATAAAACATAGCATAACATTGAGTAGCTTAATTTTTCATCCTGAGTCCCTCTTGGTGGTTGCCATGTTTTTTAGCACCGGTGTCTGCAACTTGAAACCTTTAGTTCTAAAACTGTTATATAAGACTCCAGTATGTTGGGGGGAGTGGGGGGGGGGGGTTAAAACATTAAGATAAATCAACGAGTTAAGTGCTGACGCTCAGATCTGTGGGTGGCAACCTTAGCTTTCATCCTTCCAAGTTTGTTAAATTATTACCAACTTTGGTCATGTAATAATTTACAGGAAAATGTCCAGCGCGTTTAGAAAAACACTATGGGGGCCATTCCGAGGTTGGAGGTAAGTATTGGTATTTACCGGCATGGCGGAAAGAGCGTGTCCGATCTGGTACCACGCCGCTATTTGCAGGCTATTCCAGCCTCGCGGGCACAAGCTTTCCGCCATGCTGGTAAATCCCCTAGCGGCATACCGCTAAAGGGCCTGTTAAACCGCTTACCAGCATGAAGCGAGACGTTCTTAACAGCACCGCCATCGAAGCTTCGCCGTCCGTAATTAGCGGTGACCGTAATTTACGGATACCGTAAATTACGGTCACTGCTAATTAACGGATACGGAAATTACGTCATCGCACAGGAACGGGAAGGAGCGCGGTGGCCATCTCTAAAAACACAATCCAGTGCCATCCTCTCCAGGCAGCACCCTTGGGACGAACCTGAACCTCGGAAAAGGCCTACACAACCGCCAGCTATGCCCAAAGCCCCGAAAAAGTCAGCGGACCGCCTCCGCAAGCAGCGCTTCAGCCCCGAGGAGCTGCAGGCCATGGTGGGCCACCTGGAGGAGCACGCAGACGTAGTTTTCAGCAGCGACATGCGCAGAGAGGCAGTGGTCCGGAAAAAAAACATATGGGCAGAACTTGCTCAAAGGGTGAGCGCAATAGGCACCACCCCCCGCACCCCAGGGACTGCCGCAAGCGGTGGGACGACTTGCGGTTGAGGGTGCGGAGCATCCTCGCAGCCAACCGCAGCAAGGTACTGCTGACTGGTGGTGGACCAAGTTCACCAATGAAACTAGCGCCATGGGAGGAGACATGCGCTGCATTAATTGGCACAGAATCAATCGAGGGTGTCGGTGAAATGGAGTGTGGGCTCTGTCGTCTGCTGATGGAGGTGAGTGTCCAAAGTCAACACCGCCAATGGCAAATACATGCTGAATACACTACCAAGCCCCGTCCAATGCACCTTGTCATTCTGCCCTCCACCCATTCTGATAATGGCAAGACAACTGCCACCAAGGGACAAGTGCTACCACATAATGCCCACCAACCACAGTGCAGTAACTAGCACATCCCAATAAGCACACTGTGCAGCAGGCTTGGCAGTGTGCGAGTCAGACTGCACATGACCAGGCCAGGATTAGTGACTCCCACACCTGCATACATATCCGACACATCCGTAGAAACCAGTGATGTAGTAACGGCCAAAATGCCACCAATCCAAAATGACTGAAATGTGAATGCTGCCATTAATGACATTAGCGTCTCACACAACCGCTCATGTTGTACCTTTGTTCTACACCCACAGGCAGTGAGCATGAGGGCGATGAGCCTGAGAGAAGCCGTCCCACCACATCCAGTGCCAAAGGCAGGGACCACCGCGTACCGGCCAGGAAGGACAAAACCACCACAGCTCCTCCAAGGCCCATTGAGGTTGCACCACCCCCATCCCTCACTGCATCAGCACCAGCAACAATCACCACACCATGGTCAGAGGAGTCCAGCATCTCTGGGAAAGTGGCAGCCACGGCCCCTCTGAAAATCGTGGACAGCCCCTTGTCCATCTGTGGGGCATCAGAGGAGGATTCCTACCCCACTGTATACACCCCGAGCTCTGTAATGTCCCCCAGCTGTCGTGCAGGGACTCTGGGGAGGATGGTCCGAAGTGCAAGTGGCGATGCACCGGGAGACGCAGATCCCATGCCCAGTACCCCATTCGAGGCCCTGTCAGGGCATGTCGACCCAATAGCCAGCAGGGATGATACGCCATCCCAGGAAGCACTATGTGCAGGACAACTCACTGCCCTCATCACTGGCTTCAATGAGGAAAACCGCCAGGGCAGGTTGGAGTTACTCGAGGAGCTCAGGCAAATGCGTCAGGTGTTCACGGAAAGCACCAACCTTGTGTGTGAGGCACTTGGATGCATTGCAGACGCCCTTGTGGCAGCACGTCCCATTCATGCGACTTAGCAGGAGGACACCCCCTCAACCAGTCCCCCCACCCCGGCAAGCCCAGCGCGCCGCTTGCTGCGTTGTCAGCGGCGCAGGAACATGCCCCCCCCGGGCACCGGGAGCATGGATCAATAGACAATGCTGCCACATGTGGCCTCAATGTGCCACACGGGACTACTGTTGCGGAGTTGGGGGGGGGTAGGGTGTGTATGGGAGTTGGGGGGAGGGGGGTGAGGGTGTGTATGGGAGTTGGGGGGAGGGGGGAGTGGAGGTTTTGTTGTTCACGTGTGAACCTACTAATACAATACACCGGTTGTGCATACAAAAATATCAGAGTGGACATTGATCAATGTGCATGTGTCTTTTAATGACTCACAGTGCATGGTGTACATGTATCCCCACAACCAGTGCCCGATGCCCTGTCATCCTGACACCCTCAGCTGACTTGAGTGTCAGAAATATTGTCCAATCAATGATTGCCACACGGCACATCCCTCCTGTGCATCTGCACTGTGATGCTGTCCTGCCAATTCTTCATCCACCCCCTCATCATCATCTGGTGGTAGCAGTCCCAGGTCAAGGGGCAGTGGCACGTTCCGACGGATGCACATATTGTGCAGCTTTACACATGCCATGGTGATCCTGGCCACCTTCTCGTGGCTGTTGATGAGTGCTCCACCTGAACGGCTGTGGCAACAAAATGGTGCCTTCAACAGGCCAAATGTCTGCTCTATGGCCACCCGTGTACGGGTATGGGCTCGATTGTAGTCCTCCTCATGCCTGTTCTGTGGGTTGCGGATAGGAGCCATGAGCCACGGCTTCAAAGGGTAGCCACCATCACCTGCATGGAAGGGGAATGAAGGTAAGTGTTTGTACATTGATGGTGGCGAACTGTAGCAGTCTTGCATGGCAGCTGGTGATTCCTGGCCATACACACTTGTCCCTGGTTGCATCAACCCCATTACTGGCCTGGCTATGTGTCCTGTGCCATGGAATGATGGAGGGGTAGCTTCTTCAAGATGGCTTATGGTGTGCACTCACATCTTGTTGCACGTGCACCGTATATGCGAGCAGCAGTGTTGGCCTGAATTCATTGATGTGTTGGGTCCTGTGAGATTTGGTGGCAGGGGGTGTTGACTGTAGTCAGTAGCATACTTGTCTTACTGCACTGATCAGTACCATGTTGACTTGCACCACTACTATGGGTGTGCGGAACCAGTGCCACGCTGCTGTATCCCTGTTGGGCTCACTTCTATGCACTCCCAGGGACGTCTGTCTTGAGTGGTGGGATGCAGGGGGCTGCGAGATAGTGCATATGCAGTGCATGATGCAGGATGCCCTTACGGTGTGTGAGGTCCGCCGATGAGTGGTGCTTGTGTTGTGGTATTGGGCCAGGTTACCTGTCGGACGAGTAGTGTTGTATTTTCTACATTCTAGCATCGCTGTGAGGTTAGGCAGTCATGTGCCATATCGATTGCCTTGGGGCACTGTGTTCTGCGGGGTGCACATCGTGCACCAGCGTCAAAATTCCCACACAGGTGTAGTATGCACCCCCCCTTTCCCACCAAGTTGGGGTATGCATCCACCCTACTCATGGCCCCAATGCGCTGCCATGGCCCAATCAGGTGACTCACCAAGCAGCCAGGCACGTTGTCCAGCATGTTGCTCCATATAGCGTGGTAGCGTGGAGTTCCGCAGGACCAGGGGGTCATGTGTTGATTGGGGGTATCGGGCACAGCAATGTGTGATGGCTTCACTGGCATTTCATACCATCTGGACGTCAATGGATTGGTATTGCTTGCGGTTGCGATACGCCACCTCCATTGCATGTGGAAAGACCAATTCCACGTGGGTGCAGTCGAGGGCATCTATGCAATTTGGCATGCCTGCCAGTGCATGGTAGGCAACTTATGTATCCAATATCTCCTGGGGTGTCCGGGGTAGGGATATGTAGTCCCTTGTGTGTTTGATGAGGGCATCCAGCACTTGGTTGAGTATATGTGAAAATATGGCTTGTGTTAAGCCATGCATGTGCCCCACTGTATGCTGCTACATGCCTGTGGCAAGGAAGTGGAGAACAGACACTACCCTGAGTAGAGGGGGGATTGCAGTGTGGATTTATATGAGGCTCACTATGTCGTCATGTGTCAGGTCCACTATGGTGGTGATGGTGTCCCGGTCAAGGCGGTACAGGGTGTGGATCTGCTCTGGTGTGAGGTTGAAGGGGGAGGCTCTGATGCGAGGGATTGGGGGCTGCCGGCGTGGTAATGGTGGCTGCACCGGTAGGGCATGCTGGGCCTGTCTCACCCTCCTTCTCCTCCTGTGTATCCTCTGTGGTGGGGGCTGTGGTTTTTGTTGTTGCTGTTGTTGTCGTTGCTGCCTTGCAAGCAGGGCCTCCAGCTCCAGTAATCCTGCTACAATTGGTATCATCTTGGTGTGGGAGGGGGTGTGGTGAGTGGGTGTGCTCCTTTTGTGCTGTGCCAGACTCCATTGCCTCCACCTGTGCTGGTTGAGTGCACCTGTGCCTCTTGGAAACACTGCTCAGGGTTCTTAACACCTTCTCGGCGATGCCGGTATTTACTCCATGCAGGTAAGGTACTTTGCGGCCCTGTAGAGGCCGTTTTTTGCATGTCCGCATGACTTGGGATCAGCTCCGGTTTACGCCATGCTGCTAATTTCGGCATGGGGTGTCGTGCACGCGCCACGAGACCGCTATTTACAGCCTCGTACTTTACAGCGCCGTAAATAACGATCTAGAGGGTCAGATTGGCCCGTAAAGGTAAACGATACCGGTAATCCTTTACCGGCATCGTTTTTCCCTTAACGCCCAACTCGGAATGACCCCCTATAACAGTAACAGATTATTGTTAATATTATTATGTAAAGACGTGTGACACCTCCTTGTGTACTTTCAATAGCTTGCTCAAAAAGGAAAAGACTGATACCTCTATCGCTAGAAAAAAATGTAATGCATTGTATTTGGATGAGATCTTGCATGGGACACCTCTGCAAATTTGATGACCTTGCTGCAACTTTCTCTGCATGAAAAGAGGAAGGCTGGGTTTGTTAGTGAGATGGAGGTAAAGGCAGATGATAATTGTAGTGTCTTTTACCTGTGCTCCCGTGTGAGTGTTGAATGGAATGGTGAGTGCATGAAGTCTAGAATGTATAATGTGAGGCAGAGACGTTTTTATGGGAGGACAAAAGGGGCACTTGCCCAGGGCCCCCACCTTGGAGGGGGGCCCCACGAGGCTGCCTGATCTGAAGAAGTAAGATTCCATTGTTCACCAATCTTAAATGGCACACATCAGGATATTTTATGGGGTGCTGCTGAGGCTCAAAACCTGTTACCTTTCTGTTTTGACAAGAACATTCTGCCTTGATCAATTCATCATGTATTGCTTTCTGTATTCACTGTAGTATACATAGTTTGTGTATTCCTTATGGCACAACTCTGTAGCATTATTTCCTTCCTGCTGGAATTATGTTGATCATGTGCAATAGGCAACAGTGACATGCATATTGATAAATTGAGTGCCACAATGATTCAGAAATTAGCTCAGTGTGTGAAGCACCCATTGCAGAGATATGTGTTCATATGCAAAAATAGAATATCACATTCCAGCAAGACTGGCTGAGCCTTTCCCATGTCTGAAATTTATAAAACTGCCTGCATATGTACTTGGTTTTGTAGACCAACATCTGCTGGTATCAGCAATGTATCTACACCAGATAGGGAATGCTATAAAAACTAACATATCATCCGTGTAATGAAGGTCTAGAAATTGGTTTGTGCAGATGGGGTGTTGTAAAACCTAGGCAATCGACTCCAACGATGGCATAAACTGTTAGACCAAGAGATGAACAAATATCCAAATTCAAGACTATGGAACAAAATCATTCATGCTTGTATCCTGGATTTGCCTGCAGATGATAATATGATCCTGGTCAAATCATCTAATATATCTTACATTACTTTGCTGTCTTCTGTGAGGTTTGCCTTCTTGCATGCTGCTGGTATCATTTAGCCCATGAATTGATATTTTTTCTTATGTGTATGCCATTTGGGTGGAAGGGTTGGTAGACAGAAGAGAGCGGACCAGATGTTGCAGGCCTCAGGGAAGCATATTTTAAGGTCTGCTTGTTTGACACA
The DNA here is from genome assembly GCF_040938575.1 of Ambystoma mexicanum. Lineage (NCBI taxonomy): Eukaryota > Metazoa > Chordata > Amphibia > Caudata > Ambystomatidae > Ambystoma > Ambystoma mexicanum. The sequence continues at coordinate 803,257,057 of NC_090937.1, read as the reverse complement.
AAAAAACGGTTTGCTTTTTGGTAAAAATGTATGCACGTTTATAAATGAAAATGTCACAAGCCATTGTTTTGGAAGTATTTAAAGCTTTAAAATACGAAAGACAAACCCAGATTAAATTTGTTAAATCACATCGATTGGTATGCTGGTACTTATATACTTCCCTTGATGATTGAGAGAGTGAAGCTAGAACCATTCCCATTTTGCATAACACCTTTCTGTAATATTTTGTTAAAATATTGCCATGTTTGCTAATGTCATTTGTGTACTTTCCAAGTCTGTTTTTATAAAATGAGTTTGTTTTAGTTCATGGGAGGAACTGGAAAAGAAAGTGTTTGAATGAAAAAATTGCAGAGTTGGCACAAATTCCAGCTTCACCTCTTCAGCCCTTACCCAATGTGTGATCCTGGCCATCTCATTTAATCTTATATTGCCAGTCCCTAAACCTTTCAAAATTGTCAGCCTTCAGAGTGATTTCCTTCTCATGATATGATCTTCATAAAATACTTATTCATGGTCTCACTGGCTATAAGTTTGCTTCCACTTTAATATTGAGCATATTTATATCGCACACCACAGGCATTTGCTCCTTTGATATCTAATGGCAACACTATTTCAAAACCATATCCCACTTCTAATATCAGTCTGTCTGGATAAAGACACCTTCCTGGTAGCTTCTAATCTGCATCCGCTATCCTTGCTTCGGTATGTGTAGCTTTCTCCTTCCTTTCAATTGGTCTCTATTCATGCATCCGCACTTTTGCATTCTGTGAGGCAGTTAATGTGATTTATCTGTTTATTATGGGTTACATGTACCTTTTTCATACGGTCCTGCATAAATACTACAGGCTGCATACCTTCCTGGATGTTATTGATAACAATTATCCTGTATTCACTAGAAGAGTAACCTCTTCGTAGACTGCTAATTTTGATCTTCAAATGCTACTTGTTTATCATTCTGATCAGAGCAAGAATGAAGAAGGTAAGGGGACTTAAAGGGAGTAAACTTGCTTATTATGCTGCGAGACAGCATATCAACCTATATGTTGTGAGCGCGACGGGCTGGGTGGGGCCCGACCAGTATTCTTGATCCCTTAATTCCTTTGGTTTGGTGGAGGGGTGCCCCAAAGATGTCTGTGCCGAGGGCCCCAAAGTGCTTAAGATGGCCCTGATGTGAGGAAGTAATGTTGGTGCGTGAAGTGGGGGTTAAGAGTGTGGATGTCGGAAGGAGCACAGGGCTGTTGGTTTGATGAAATAAAGTAGCATTACTACTTACCCTTGACTTCAAGTGTCCTTGCATCTATACTACATTTGGCGACAAGCTTGCCAACAACCCTGTGACAATCAGCATGAAACCCAGGGTGAAAGTTGGACAGAGAAGTCTTTCAGAAGAAAGGACATTCGACGGCAGCTCCCTCCTAATGAGGATTGAAATGCAGGTGGGCCAGGAGCAGTTAAAGAGAATCACTGCAGTAAAGTAAATCGCTAAGGGGAAAGCTTTTACAAGCGTGGGGATAGTCTGCAACTGCAATAGCTGAGGTGCTAGAGTACAGCACCCTAGAGTGTCACATAATGTGCCGCCATTTTGATGAACACAAAGAGAAGTCAAGGCCCAGGCAGTAATCTGCATTAATCTCAAATCTCATTTTAGTCACATAAAAACATTTTATTATTTTTAAACAAGGTTTAAAGGGAAGCGAGAGTTTAAGTAAAGGAAACTCTGCTCATTGCAACCCAGGCCTGCTTGAAAAAAAAATGTTTTTTTTTCCCATCCTAAGTGAAGTGGACTAATTCATCACTCAAGGCATTACTGTGCATCCACCAGAGAGTTTCTTACCGAATCCTGTTCGGCCAACCATATTGTGGCAGAGTGGAATGAATACTGGAAGAATTACATTAAGACTGTTGAACAAATAGGTTTGACCATGCAGAAAAGGAAATTGCTATTATTACAATCTCTGGGACCTGAAGGCCAATGCAAATACAGGGAATTGCCGGAATTGACAGGTTGGCAACTTGGATGAACATGAACGGACCTTGAGACAAATTAGATAAGTATAATGCCTCAGAGATTAATGTCATCATCATTAGATACAATTTCTATACCAGGTCTCAGAAAGATGAGGAATCAGTAGAGGAGTGTGTGTCAGCTCTCAAGAAACATGCTCACACGTGTCGATTTGGTGCAGGCAACACATTGGATGATCTGATCAGGGATCAAATCATGATCACACCAAAGACGACCTGATTCAAGATAATTTGTGGATGATAGGAAATCCTTCACTATCGGAAGCTATGGCCATAGCTAAAAGAGTTGAACACACATATCAAGACGAAGAAGATGGAACTTCTTGAAGCACAATCAGGAGTCAAGCTGAGAAGGAGTCCACAGAGCAGCCTCTTTTAAATGTGGTAAAGAGCAAGAGGGACAAAGTTGATGGTGATGAAGTTACACCAAAAGACAAACACATGAGATCAAAGTATCAGGATGGCAAATATGTCAAGAGGGGATTGAAGAAACCTGCAAGAATGAGGGCAGAGATAAAGATAGATGCTTCAGGTGTGGCAAGATAGGTCATTATGCCAATTCAAAAAACCTTCCTGCCATCAACCAGACATGTGCAATATGCAAAATGAGGGGACATTTTGCTGTGGCTTGCAGAAACAAAAAGAAGCTGTCCTTGGTACGAGATGATTCTGACTCAGAAGAGGAGCAAGTGGTGGTGGGACATGAAGCAGTCAATGGGGAGTTAAAGTGTCCCACAGGCGACATAATGATCGAGAATTGGAAGTTGTCGGTGATGGTTGACAGTTGTTCACCATACACTATCATAACAGCTGGGACATGGGAAAAACCCAAAGGACAAGGGTTGAGAGCTAAGCATCTTCAATCTGACATGAAAAAAATCCAGGAGGATTCAAAGGTTCTAGGATTCACATCACAGGTTGGATCAAAAGCGTGGTGCAGTTCAAAAAACGTCAAGTGGAAGTCAAAGTTTACATAGCAAGAAAAGGCGTAAATATCCTAGGCTGGAAAGATCACACGTTGTTGAAGATTAGACTGGATCAATGTCAAGATGAGCCTGTGCAAGTTGTGACGAGCAATGAGAAGCATTCTAAAAGAGATGCTGATGACATGTTTCATCAAGAGTTGGGGCTACTTAAGAATTACGCTCAAAGAATTATATTAAAGCCCGGAGCGGTTCCAGTTGTGAAAGACTGATTCCTTTTGCATTAGTGGAGAGTATTGAACAAGAGCTCAATAGACTTGAGATTGAAGGGACCATTGAAAGAACCGAGTCGTCCCTAAGGGTGAGCCATATTGTTGTTGCAGTGAAAAAGAATGGGAAGTTGAGGATTTGCATTGATCTAGAGACTTAAACAAGAACATCTTGGTGGACAAGTATCCACTGTCAATAATTTCGGAAATGCTGAACTGCATTTAGGGGGCAGATTTGTTCACCACATTATACTTGTCTAAAGCATACTAACAAATCAACCTCATGGAAGTTTGTAGTAACTTGACAGTGTTTCTCACACTATTTGGTATGTACCGTTACAGATGAATGCCGTTTGGACTAGCATCTGCAACTGCAGTATTTCAGAGGCCAATGACCCAAGTGCTGAAGGGTTTAAAGGGGACTTTGGTCTATCAGGACAACATCATTGTTTTTGGAAAGGGAGAATGTAAGCATGATAAACGGCTGCGGGTGGTGCTGTGCAAGTTGAGCGAGAAAGGGTTGAAAGTAAAAAAGAGTAAATTCAGGTTTAAGCCTTGTAGCATATGCTGCACTGATTTCAGCTTCTCAGGGTCTACAATATGAGCATTTCTCTTTTACGAGGTGCTTTCCTTAAAAGGATATAGGTGGTTATCATGGTAAAATGTATGGTTGACAGTAAATCACAGCAATCAAACACATGTTCCTGTACAATATCGCTTAGCTGAAGGGTGTTAACACCCACATCTTCAAACACATGTATGTTTACCACATCAAAAGTATTTTACCAAAATGAACTCCACCAAGCCAGAAGATTCACAAAAGTAATCATACCCACTTAACAGCTACAAAGCACAAAAAGGGCTTGCCTATCTTTACCAATTACTTCTCAACTCCTTCAAGGAACAAGGAACCACTTAGCAGTTCTAAAATTGTTATACCCAAACCTCTTTTCAAAAAGCCCACATCAAATTCCTACAGCACTACATCCTACTGCTTTACTTCCAATTTTTCCCACAAGGCAAAACCACTTGGAAATGAATCTACAAACAACTTTGGGAATGTATTGTAAGGAACTCATGGTGGCAACACTAAAGACAGACACAAGTGATCACAGTTCAAGGGTATTTCTTAAACTGTATATGCAGGTGGGAAAAATGCCTAATCTAAACCTAAATCTAAGATGGGAGAAAGCTTCGACCATCAAATTAAAAATAAGGCAGTCCTTGTGGCCTATACTAAAAAATAAATGATTGCCAATCCTTGCAACTAAATATAAAAAGTGTGTGAGATAAGGTTTATAATAAAGAAAGAAGTGTTCACAAATAATGTCAGGATGTGGTAGCCGGCGGTCTCCCTTCCCTACGTTTTGAGCATGGGACAAGGTGGGACTCTTGAGCACAGCACACTCTTCAGCTTTCCCAGCACGAGACGACAGTTCCGTTCTCAGCTATCAGGACCTTCAGTGGTTAAGTCTCTTTTATACCAAAAAGTCTCTTGCCTCTGAGGGCCTGATGTGTTCAATACTAACAAACAAAAGTTCCTTTCTGATTGTGTCTAGGGTGATACTTCTCCACGTCTGGGATCCCCTCTTCCTAGCACAGACCACTCTCGAATCTCAGCCTTCCTCCATTGGGTTTACTATGGCTTTTGGCATACACAACTTGGTCTGTTACTTTCATGTGTCAATGGGGTTTTGGCTTTTCACCCCTGGATCCCCCTCTTTCGGGCTCAGACCCTTCTCGAAAATGTGCCTACCTCCATTGGGTTCACTTCGACCTTTCACAGAACACTTTCAATGGTTCCATTCACAAGTCTTAATGTCTTTTTCAAGAAAGCACTGTGGACATCCCTCTGTCGGGTTCACTCCGGTCATCACAATTTTCTTTAGGGCTTCGTGCCTCACCCCTTCCTGTCGGCATCCTTCCGCCGGGTTCACTCTTGCCAACCACACAGTTCCTTCTCCTTTCTCACTAAGCGGGATTCGTCCCCCTTAGCTTTCCAATGGTTTGTCGGTCCAAGACTTTTTACTGTACAGAGGATTTTGCTTGACCCCTGTATGGCCACTTTGACCTTTTCCTTGCATTTCTCCCAAAGCCTTCTGGTATCAGTAGTTTAAAAAAACACGGGATCAACCAGAGTTTCTCGAGTGAGCACCCATGTGGTGCCGGTCTCCTTCCCTCACCTCTCCCCCACTTGATGCTCTGCCACATGCTCGTGCCTATTCCTCTTCTACATTCACACAAGTCAGGCCTAAAGTGCACCTGCTCTTTCTTGCTATCTTCTACTTCTTTTTTCTTCTACTCTGCTCACCTAGCATCTTCTCCAATCCCCTCCACTCGGGTATACAACCCATCTCTGCAGATGTTACTTCCAACCTCCTCCTTAAAACTCCATGTGCCTCTTCTCTTGTTATCTACAACTGCTTCCATGATTCGTTATCCATGCTCACCTTCTGTAACTCTCTTCAGCCATTTAACTCCTTCTGATGGTCCCTTCTTTTTCCTTCTCACTCCACACCTCATCCTTGCTCTTCTTCGTCCCTTTGTTCCCCACCTTCTCCTTACTCTCCTCACCTTTTGCCGGCAGCACAGTGGTAGTCGACTTCTGTGAAATTGTTGCTAAGAATGCCACGTGGCACTCTCTTCGACTAAGAGAGACACTGCAAGTTCCTAGCATGAGTTAAGTGTTTTGTTCCTTGGGCTCCAGTGGCAAAGGGGTGCTTGACAGCAATGCTCCTCCTGTGCTATATAGGCTGCATATTACACGCCATTGAACCAAAGTGGTATTGGGTTTGGCTAAAGGGCAGGGAATGGAAACAAAAATCTGATTATTTACATTCTGATAGGTCATAACACCCAAGCATATCTGTGGCGAATCGCACCCCTGAGCCTGGGGACAGATAGTTTAGCACAAGGGATCCTCTGTTTACTGCCTCAAGACCCAAAGACTCAAAGTCTCTGTCTTTAGAAGGGTTTATGTTTAAAGGGAGAGATTATATACTTTCTCCCTGTGATAAACCAATACCAAACTACTGGGGCATGGCCGGGTAGGACAAGGGATACTCCACTTAATGCTACTGGGCACAGCATGATGCAGTGGGTGGCCGCTCCCGGCCACTTAGGCCTACCCATCAGCTCTCACATTTCCAGCAGGGCACTTTCTGACAAAAGCCAGCACTTTGTAGTTTACTTTGGGGTGCTTGCACTCAGAAAGCTTCTGGCTGATTGCTGACCTATCCAGTCTGCACACGTCTTTATGTTAATAACTTACAGGAGACTGGCTTATAGGCATGACCTTAGAGGAGCCCCTGTTTTTTTATAGGCGTGCCTTAAGTCATCTGTAAAATAGCCTTCACCAACCTCTTCCCAGTAACATCAAGTGAGTAATTCCCATGAGTTTTGCCATCAAGTGTCAGTGTCAGCAGTGATATCATACCTTTTCAAGTTAGCGGTGGGAACATAGACTTAAGAATATAATGTTGATTGAGTTCCTAGACTATTATATTACAAGGAAATTAAATGACGCTGCTGTGTGGTGCATAGCTACATGAGCAAAGCGTTGGTCTCTGACATGAGGGCAGGCCGCACTTCTAAAGTTCAAATCCTGTGACAATACCAGTTTATCCTTCATCTTTCTGAGGTCAATAAATCTAGTAACATTCAAAATGGGTTAAATATAGTACAGTTCTTAGATGCTGGGTATGTCTGGAATGAAGCGCTTTAAAGGATGCATTAATCATATTATTAGTATTATTTTTATACCTATGTGAAGGTAGCCAACCTGGCCCCTTAGACTTTGGGACAGTTGATACAACAAAGCAAAGGAAAGCCACTAGGAGTCTGAGTACCCATTTACTGTTCCGGAGGTTTATTATGTTCATTTATGAGTACTTCGCCACTTTCATGAATGTTCATCAACGCAAGGGGCATCAGAAGCCATGCTCATTAGATGTGGGGTGGTGCCCAGGAAAATGCTTTAACCTTAAATATGGGAGAACTGATTAGTTCAACTGATTGAGAATAGAAGTCTGGTATTTTTGGGGGCAAGTTAAATAAACCTTTTTGTGTGCTGGGAATTGAAAAATGGGCCTCACTGGTCCAGAAAAAATGCAGCGAAAAATGGCAGTCATTTCAGGCTACAGCAATTTTTTCGGACTTGCACACATTGAGTTTGCCAGCGGAGACCAAGGTGGGGGTCATGTATTTTAGGGAGTTCAGGCCCCTAATGGCAAATAAAGGCCCGAATCACCGGCACCATTATTAATTGTGCCGGTGATTCAGGCAATCCCATCCCATGGTGGAGGCCTAACAGACTCCATGGCAATGGGAAGTTACCGGCTCTCTGCCACCCATAATATCCTGGTAATACCGGGATATCGGGCAGCAGGGATGGTAAGGAAGGTTTTCCGGTATCCAGCCGGAATTACCAGCGGCCTACCAGAAAACCTATAATGAGGGCCCATGTCTTAGTAAACTTTATTCTTTGTGTGGTCTATGCTATTGCATGTATGCCTTGTAGTGGATTTCCACATCAAAGTCTCTGTTCTGGCAAGTTGCCAATCACACTAGTCTTTAGAATTTGAAATCTGACGCATTTATTAACCCTACGTGTTCCACAGGACTATGTTTTCATTTGTATTAAAGGGAACACTAAAACATTAGAGTCTTTTTCTCCCATAAGTGAATTTGGCGATTCGGATGGAGAACCTTCAGCACAGTACCGCACCAGCTTTGAAACTAATTCTGCCCATGACCCATCTTGAATATTGATTATCTATTTTTACTGATGTATGTATGCACGAAAATCTCAGTGAAGGAACTGATTATTTTGTTTACAATGGCCCTAAAATCGAATGCTAGGAACTGGAAACAACATAAATATATTTAATGAAAAATGGTGTTGTGCTTTATGCCAAACTCACATCGAGCTGTAATGAATACCTCAGAGAAATTAAGAAATTCAATGCAACGTAGGCTCTACTGCAAAAAAACTGTAGGACGTATACCAGTCTGAATCATGATAAGCCGAGTTTGGCCTGAGGAGGATAGCTCAAGGGCAACGTGCTTGGAAGGAAGACGACACGGAGCAACATAGGTTCGATCCCCAGGTCCACGCTTAGAAACCTATGGGTATTAAGCGCATTATAAATAACCTATCATATATCATATATCATACACAACTAATGACTAGAGCAAGGTGATGGCTGAAAGATTTGGAATCAATCTTAACCTCTCTCATTGCTCTGGGCAACCCTCCAGACCATCGTTCTTTGCCTGCCAAGCCATTAGAGAAGTGGAAAACCATATTGAAATCAGGCTTGGTCCGACCCAACAGGGACAGTCCAGCCCGACCAGCTTGGTCCCATCCCTTCTGCACAAGACCACAAGCATCCCCAAGCGGCCTTGTTGGGACTCACCAGTGAAGAGTAACTTTGTTTTTTCAGGCCATCAGGCACGGGACCCACATCTGGGCATACCTGGCCCACTCAAAGTGACAATAGCACAATAGCAGAGCACAAGAGGTGATGGCTGGAAAGTTTAGACTACATCTTAACTGCTGGCATTGCTCTGGGCAACCCTCAAGACCCTTGTTCTTCGTCTGCCAAGCCATTACAGAAGTGGAAAGAAACAACTAATGATTAGTCATATGTCAAAATTTCAAAACAGGATTCCCCATGAAAACACAGACATCAATCACAGCCAGGCACCTACAATACCTCGCCAAAGGGTCCCATAGACTAAACCATAAATAATCTAATATTGATCATCTTTACAAAAAAAATGTAAAGGATGATTGTTGTTGTAAATTTACCTATATTTCATGGGATATAAGACACTGTAATCTGATGCTTTACATAATAACATCTCAATATAAGCAAGCATTGAAGGATCACTGGATTGGCCAGACATGTCTTATCATTTAGTACAGTATCGTTTAGTACAGTTCCTGTGGCTTCAGGGCGGCTACAGGAACCTCAAGAAAAGACCACATCTCCGAAATGAGAAGGCAGGCTCACTGGCTCCCTGTCAAAGAAAGAATTGTCTTCAAAACCCTAGCCCTCACACATAAATGCCTCCATGAACCTGCACCCCCGTACCTGGCTCAAGGAATCACCAAGCACACCGCCACAAGACCTCTGAGGAAGGGTTACTCCAACATGATTCTCGAAAAGTCTGCTCTGGGGGCTCCAGTTTTCCTACACTGGCCGCCACCCATTGGAATGCACTCCCCACTCACTTAAGGAACATCGAGTCCCACCAAGCATTCCGCAAAGCAATCAAAACCAAGCTTTTTGTCTGAAAGTATACTGTTAATGATCACTATGTAAAAATCACTTAATTGTATTAACTATCTGTATGTAACTCTGATCAGACCTTTATTTCATGTAGTTTGTACCTCTAACCAAGAGACCTCAGGGTCGCCCGCCAACATATGAATCAAAGACTTCCTACAAAATTCTTGTAACAGCGCCTCGATGCCTCCGGCCTGAAAGTGCGTTATACAAATGCAAATAAATAAATAAATACATTTAGTCTCATCTTTGGGTAGCCAAATAGCACTTTACTCTCGCAAATATGATTTCCTTTCAATGTACTTTGAAACCGCTGTACAAAAGGACTTCACACTCTAACAGGTGATCATACACCCAATACCTGCCCAGTTCAATAACTTGGTAACAGCAAGTGAACTGAGTCCACTGAATATGGCATAGGACATGCTATGCAAGCAAAATAACCCAGCAACAAAGCACATAGTCTAGCTTTCTTCTTCCACATTTAATGTTTTAAATCATGTAGTGGACTATATATATATAAAATTGCATTTTTCTTAATATATAAAATCTCTGGGACCAATGCATAATAATGATGCTCAAAGAGAAAGGAGAGAAACAGGGCTCCCACTTTTGCATCTTCTCTATGCCAGTCTCCCATTTTAATAAGGGGACTTTCATATAAGAGGATGGAATAGCTCCATCTTCAATGGACATGCAACCGCCCCTTCCGCACATATATATGCATTATGCACATGCCTGGCTTTTTCATATTCATTGGACACCAGTATCCATGTGGGTGTAGTGCTGGAATCAGTCTTTTGTGGGTGGTGCGTGTGCAGTACCAGTGACACGCTTTTAATCGTTCACGAATTTAAAATGTAAAAGAAAATTAGAAACGCTCATGCCAAGCATGATATTGTCTATTTGGAGCATGGAAAATGAAGTCTGGGGTCTGAGAGGACACTTTGCTAGTGAAAGGGTAGAGCAGGCATAATGGAATGGTGCCACCAAGGGAACACATCTCAGAGCAAATCTCTTCTTCAATCATGGATGTGCTCTGGGATTCACCTTCATGCCACTGGCTAGCACCAAGCAGCAGATACTGTAGGTGGGAAGAACAACTCCTGCACAAAGGGGATTAACGCTATCTATGTCCTTATCCCCCTGGATTTCAAACATGTATATGAAATCTCAAGCATCCAACACTGAGTTATTCACCCCAGCGTTCAAAATCCATGTAGATGACTTAAAATAGTACATTGTATGCTATTTTTCACACATCAGACTCCCCAGGTCCTACCTTTTACATTGCCTAAAACAGTGGGCAGTACTGCCTCACTGTAGCAGGATGGGAAACATGTTGGACTCAGAGCTTCTCTTTTTCCCTTAGGTAAACAACTCTAACAACTACAACTCTTCAAATGCAACCTTCCACTTCTGGATATGCGACAGAAGATGGGAGCAATCACGTCTCGAGTTCTATTGATGGTAAAATATTGTAAGAGTTGTGCATTGGAACGGTCATAACATGATGCACCAATTTCAATTGCTTCAAAATAAGAAAGAAAGACTGACTGTGGAACTTAAGGTGAGTAACCAGAACATCAAGGACTCATATCAATGATTCAGTTACCTGCTGAACATAGAATAATCATCAAAACTAACTGTGTCACCGTTTGTTCCTACCGTGGTATTAGCCCTAGCTCTCTATGCAAAGGATTTATGAAATACCACCCTTCAAGAAATCTAAGATCAGCAACAGACCTGAAGCTGCACTTGGATCCGTACACAAAAATGCAACAAAGAAGAAGGACTCTGGATCTCACCTAACCGTAACTATTGAGCCACCTGCCACTCAGCATTAGAATGAAAGAAAACACACACAACATCAGTAGGGGGGGCCTTAAAGCAGGATGTTTCAACAGAGCCATCAAATGTAAAGCTTTGCCAGGAAGAGTGCTGAGAAGCCAACCCTGTGCACTCAGATGATGACTGCACTGTCCTCTTAACTATGCACTTACATAGCCTGCAGTGTGCTATCTTATTAATTTGAAGGGTTTGGATGCCCCCCCTTCCCTACATCTGTATCCCAAACTATTGGCAACTGTTGTTTTCCGCTTGCCAACCTGAAGCAACTAGCCAACAATGGGTATCTGTCATATCTGTGAAAGGGATCAAATGACCAGCTAGACCATACTTTTCTCTTAAACAAGAATTCTTTAGGGAAAGAATGGACAAAACAGCAAACAAATGGGTCCTCACCAAACATAGCAGTCAGGATGGATGTTCTCTCCAGTACACAGGAATAGAGCCCCTTGAGGAAGTTAAGTGTTCTAACACATTTTCTTGATATGTTTAGGACTAGGTTTCCCTTTTGTAGTTGGGTGCACATTTCCCAAGTGTCCAGAACCCTGTGCTGTGGGCTTCCAGGGGTTACCAAACCCATATTATAGTCTGATGCTCAGTGTTGGGTTCTAGGCATTCCCACAACCATTGTAAAGATGCCAGGAAAGTCTGTTCCGAAATTGCGGGTTTGATTGAACGTCCTTGATTCAGGGATGAGTAAAGCCAGAGTGTTCAGCTCGTCCACAGGTATCTTAGCTTCTTACGGAAGAAGGTCCCTGGTGTTTAGTAGGGCCATGGATGAATATAAACGTACCTCCCTAAGGGCTGAGTCCATGGGACCTGTCTACCCCTTTCTTCCAGGGTCTTCATACCAGTCCCCTGCTTCGCCTATATGAAGCTAGAGTACACTCTCTGCCATCCCTCATTCTGCCTCTAACACCTGCCTAGGGCCGACTGGGCATGCTAGACCCTTCCTGGTTTGACTATTTCTTGGATCCTCAAACTCTTCCCACTACTCTTTTGACTTCCATATTGTTCGCCATAATCATTTTCAGCTATTCTTGTAGCTCCTGTTTTCTTTCTACAACCTGTCGGGGGGGAAATTCTGCCGGGGTCGGCCGGGCCGTCCGCAGACCTCCGGGCAGGGAGGCCCCAACCCCTCCCATATATCCCAGATGAGATAGAGTATGAGACACACGCAAGAAGCAAGGTGACTCTGCTGTTTATTAGACAAAAACGGCAGGGATGGGTCAAGGATCGTACGCTTCCATCCTGACACACACACAATTGTGGGGCTCGCAGGCCCTTTTTACCTTAGTATGACGCGCTACTTGCGTCACCTTGGAAAGTTAGCAAAAAACCTTTCGCCACTCTTAATTGGTTGCTCGAGTGGTAGGGTTAGTATAGCATACGTATAGAGAACAATATTAGTGGACAAGGGTTAGTCAGGTGATATATCTGGGTTGTCCCTACAATTGGATACATGAGAATTGTTACATGAAGACCCCTGATGATTGGTTAATGTTAATGGCGTCAGTGATAAGAGCCCCATGTTCTGATTGGTGAGCCCGCGAGCTTCCCAGCTTGGGATCATCGCTGTTCCCAGCTCGCGGTGTACCTGTCATTTGCAACAATGTTTCACTATGAGTACGTGCAGACAATGTGAGGACTTATTCATGAGCTGGAAGGCCGACTACTCCCACTGTCGCAGATGTCAATTGAGCCTTTTAAGTGTATCTGCCTGTGTCTTGTAACGAGGGATCCAGACGCCTTCTTCCTCCTGGGCTTGGCATCCTGTCAGGTTCGGCTTGGTCACGTGAGGTAGGACCGTGTTTGAGGCAGAATTCTGCACAATTAATATTGTTTTTCTACTGTGTGCCTGGTTTAATTTGCAGGTGTGATTTTAACGTTGGTGCGCGGCGTGCGAGGTTGCAACATCGTGCCCTTGATGGTCTGCTTTCAGAATGTGGGTTTGCAACATTGCGACCTTGGCTGTTTGCTTTCGCCAGGCTCATTCTGCAGGATCAGCAGCCTGACTCTTGTTCTTTTAACGTCCATGGGAGCTCTTGCTTGCGGCCTACTTAGGCCTGGTGTATAGGTGGAACCGTTTGGTGCACAGGCGCTTTAGGTTATAGTATCATATTGTCTTATGACCAGTATCGTGTCTTCGTTATATTTCTCATTATGGCACCTGGGTTTAGGAGAAGCGTAAGCAAGCTCTTTAGATGAGTTCATGATACATCTTGCGTTTCTGAATTTTGAGAGACTATGTGGAAAATAATAAAGATGCACGTCCGTGAGTATGTCTGTCGCCTACGTCATAGCACTGAGTATATTCTTCGTGTAGATTGGTGCGGGAGTGTCCAGTGTGTATATTTGCACAGGTGTGCTGACCGTTGGCTAGGTCGTCATGGCATCTCTAACGACGTGTAGGTTTTAGTCTAGTTGATCCGTGCCGCAGGTGTCGGCATGGGCAGGGCGGGCTGCTGGGCAGGCAGATGGACACATCCGTATGTTCCTTTACCAGGGTATTTGGTCGTCTGGTAGATGGGCAAACTCTTCTCGTGGCGGGTGCCTGGGCCGTGATCCTTTAGGCCAGGCGCGAGAGGGGAAGGACGGGAGCCTGTTTTTCCATTCTCCCACTTCAGTCCCCCCTCTGGTCGACTTGTCGACCACAAACATATCCTTTTCGTTATCTCCTCTTACTCTCCATATCTTAGTTATTCCTCCTAAATGTCCATAGTGGTTAACATGATCCTCAAATGACCAATACATATATTCACAGGTTCCTCCAGGAGTACAGTATACCCATTTCCCTATGTAACTCCTGGGGTTTCTTGGGTTCTCGATCTTCACCGATGGTGGGTCCAGGTGATTGGTGATGATCTGGTTGCGCAATTTCTCTCTCTCTTGTATTATTATGCCTGTGTGTTGGCCGTCATCTGCTGGCATCAAGGGGTGCATACCGACCATTTCAAGCAACTCGTCAGTGGTGCGTGCCTTCCGGGCCTTCCAAAATTTTATTATGATCAGTGTAGCTCCAGCCAAAATAGTACAACCAACTATAATTTTCAGTCCATCTGACAGCCAAGATGGCATCCATGACCATAATAGCAAAAACCAGCTCTCATCCTTTTGCACACCTTTACTTTCATCCATCATTTTGGAGTGCATCTGGGCCAATTGTGAAACTGCTTCTGTCAGTGTACCGTTGTCAGCATCGTTGGCAGGAATGAACGTGCAGCATGATTGTCCTATCTTTGCGCAGACTCCTCCTTCCATGGCTGTGAGGAGGTCCAATACATATCTGTTCTGAAGTGCTACCATCCTTATAGCTCGCAGCTCCTCTTTTATTGCGTTGAATCCATTTACTGTAGAATTGATGGTCATCATTAGTTCCCATCTAGTTATCTGGAGCCATTTAGCGTTTGCGTAAGCCTGCAGTCCCGGATGTATTATTGAGGAGAAGAACATTGCTGCTCTGCTGAATAGTCTGTGCTCTGGCGGAATTGAGGTGAGTGCCGTTTCCAACCTTCCCCATAGGTAATTTCCTGTCAGAGGTTCTCCTTGTCTTTTCCTTCTATTTAGGACAGTATTATTGCCGTTGGTCCTGTTCCCTGGCTCCTCCTGAGGTGGTGCAGATCTCTTCTTTCTCTTGTCCCCTTCATCCATTTTGGGAAAGTTCGCCACATTCACATGCTTCTGGGGTACCACTAGTGATGGTACATTGACGTGCACCATCGTGCATACACCATTCCACAGAGGGGGCAGTGTGTGGTATGCCTTTTCTCCACAGGCCCAGTAATGGTCCATTATCACTGCTGTTCCTGCTCCCCCCTCAGGTAACTCCATCACGCTTGCACAGTTGGTGTTGTATCCTACGTCCACCTCTCCTTTATGTTGGTAGCATACCTTAGGCGCAGTCAGCGGCAGTATTGTTATTGGGTCTTCATCCGTCTCTATCCACGTGAGCATGGGCACGTACTTGATCCAAGTCGTCCAACATCTGTGGTTGTGTGCATCGATAGTTGAAATAGTTTCTTTTGTTACCATGTTGCTGCCAATCACTCCTATCTCCCATTTGTTGTCCAAGTACACCTTCCCTGTTATCGTCACCAATGGCCTCTCCCAACATCCTGGTTTACCAGGAACTTCAGTGGCGTACCAATCACATGGTAAATACTGCAGTGTTACTTTCTTTGTTTCCCCTTTTGCAGGACCACTTGTTATGTATCTGAATGCTTCAGCATGTAAACTGCTCTTGTGGTAACTCAAATAAGTCTTGAGGAAGTTGTTTTCGTATGGGTATGAATCTCGTGTTTTCCACACCATATGCACCACTGTCCCTTGAAATCTTCCTTTCGTTTGGAACAGTGCCAAGTATATTATGCATCGTGCTGTCTTTTCATCTATTTCTGTGGCAACAAATGTTCGAGAAGCGCTCATGGCGTATGGTATTAATGAGCAAACGTAGCAGCTGTCTTCTGTTGTCTGCTTACCAATGCGGGTCATGTGTTGGTACCATATGTTGTTTGAGACGTGTGCTGAATCTTGTATATAATTGTCAATACCTTTATTATCTGAGTATGTGCTGCGTTGAACTCTATTTTGCTTGTGCGCAATTTTACTAGTATCACCTGACGTAACACCTGTTGCAGCTGGGGATGGGGGTGGATTAGGTTTGGGTACAGCAATAATATTGATAGCATAGCTGTACTGCCATACAGAGGCAGCCAAGAACCCGGTGATCATCAAAATCCCTATTATTTTTATTACACATGCTAATTTCACCGGCATTTTGCTCTTACCTTGCTGCAGTCCGGCAGCGTATTCTTGCGACGTTAGAGTTGCCCGCCTGAAAATTCTCAATATGCTGGTTATTAAATGTTAGTTGTTGTTTTTTTTTTTTAAGCTCTCCCTATCAAATAGTCATTCAGTGCCCAGGCGAAGAGCTGTTCCCACGCTAATCTAAGCGATCTATCTCTTAGGACAGGCAAGTACGGGTGGAGGTGGGGCATTGAATATTCTATGGCCAAGAGGAATGCTGTGTAGTAGACACGTACCCTTCTTCTTTTCAGGTACGTTGGCCTTTTTATTTCATATACAAATTGGTGTGACAATTCTTCTGGGTAGTTATCGTCTGAGGGTACCATCTACTCCTGGGCAGTGAATTTGTTAGTTATCTATTTTCTTAGCAGTACAATAATACGCAGTTCTTGCATGTGTGAGAGAAAAGAAAAGAGAGCATTCACGTGTTTAAATGTGTACGTGTGCAAGATAATGTCCTTCAGTTCAGTTATTACTGCAGTGGGGGTAGGGGTCAATGGGCAGGGGGTTTGGGGCTCAACTGGCGGAAGTATCTTTACTCTTTGAGCGTGTGACCATGGGGTGGGCAGTATGGGGATCACCCCTTTCTTCTTCAATTATTGTCTCTGGGGAGTCTGGGGAGTGACAGGGTATGGGAACACTTGGGCCGTTGGCTGTGGTAGAACTTTCTTCCTCCGTTGGTGATGTTGTTGCTGTTCTCCCAATGGACCTGTCGGTGGTGCTGGGGCGGGTCTGGAGTTTGTAGATCTTTACATCGTGTAGGTGGTTCCAGGCACGCTTGTCCTGTAGCTTTACTGCTCTCGTTGATACCTCCTCTACCAGATGGGGGCCAGTGAATCGTGGACTATTCCATTTCCTGTTGAAATTGCGAAGTAGTACGTGGTCACCTTTAGCAATTTTACACAGTTTTTCCTTTTCCAATTCTTTATCCGCGTCTTCTTGTTGATTGCTGTTAGACCCGCCCCGTGTGCGCTCGAGCTGTTGAGACACAAACACTACACTAGTAATCAAAGAAGACACATATTGGTACATTTCATCACCAAGAAAACTCGCTGTACTTTCGTGGTCGGTAAATGCTCTTGATGTTGGCGTTAGGGGAAGGCGCATTTGACGTCCGGTAACCACCTCGTGAGGGGTGAGGTGGTGGTCGGACCCTGGTCTATTCCTTAGCTCAAATAGTGCTAATGGAAGGCAATATAACCAACTCTTCTTTGTTGTTTGCTGTATCTTTGCAATTGCCTCTTTTAATAGGCCATTCAGGCGTTCACATACACTGTTGGCCTGTGGGTGGTATGCACATGCAAATTTATGCTTGATGTTCAGCAAGGATGTGATGTGCTGGAACATTTCGTTTGCGAAATGTGGGCCATTGTCTGACCTTAACACCTCGCACACTCCCCACCTGGGGAAGACCTCCCTCACTAGGAATTTAGCTGCTCCAAATGCATCTGGGTGTGAACAGGGCCCTGCCTCAATCCACCTAGAGAATGGGCATACTACTACAATCATATACCTATTTCCTTGACATATGTTGATCATATCAACATAGTCAATATGGAGATGCCGGAAAGGTCCCTCTGGCCGGGGTATAGTACCTCTTATCACCTTTAGAGTATGGCCGGCCGTAAACTGTTGACATGTGAGACAATTACTTATAAAGTTTGACACATGAGAATTTAACTCGGGGCAGAACCAGTCTTCCCTAATTCGTGCTGCAATTACTTCCTTGCCTGTGTGGGCTGGATGATGTAGTTGGCTCAGGGCGGTGTTCAAAAGTGCCAATGGTATTACAACCTTTGCAGTGCCACCCTGGCACCATAGTGCGTCGGTTGGTGACATTGTGCATCCTCTTTTTACCCATATTTCTTTTTCGGCCATTGGTGCAGCCGCTTGTAGCTCCATAATCTGTGTGGCTGGGAGATTGGTGTACCCTTCTCTTATCAACATCTCCTTAGCCATTCCCCTCCCTCTCCCTCTCTGTGACTCTGGGGGGTTCCATATCTCACCAAAGTATGCAGCATACTTCGCATGTGCGTCTGCTGCTGCATTCCCCTTCGAGACGTGGTCTTCACCATTGGTGTGTGCGGTGCATTTTACTAAAGCTAATTCTTGGGGGTCATTTATTACTTCAATTAGTTCAGCCAATAAGAGAGCATGTTGCACTGGAGTGCCATCAGCTCTCCTAAACTCTCTTCTTCTCCATTTCGACAGCCCTGAGTGGACGGTGGATGTAACATATGCGCTCTCGGAGTATATGGTCACCCGTTTGTCAAAGCTTTCCTTCAACACCAAGATCAGTGCAACTAATTCCGCTGCTTGGGCGGAGTAATGCTGTGGTAATTGTACACATTTCATTGCCACACACACCGGTACCTCCATCATTTTTACCACTGCTGCCCCAGTCCTCCTTATCCCATCCCTTTGATCGATAGTTGATGACCCATCAATAAACAAGAGCTCACCTCCCTCTCGAGCTGCTTGATCAATTCATTCTGCTCATCCCTTAATTTTGCTAGTCGTTCCTCCAAAATCTCTTCCTTTTGTCGTAACAGCTCTTCCCCCCTCATTTCACTCTCCCTGGCATTATCCTCGTCTGTTTTCTTTACTACCTCCTTCTCTTCTCCTGTTAATGAACCTCGTAATTTTAATAATATCTGTGCAGCTACCCACTCATAATTTCCTATTTCCACAGTCTGGTCTTCTCCAGTCCTCCCCTCCCCTGCTGGCATCTTCCTATGAGCCACATATGGTGGAGGGCTGTATGCCGGGTTTGAGTATCCCTCAGCTGCTCTTAACTGTCCTCTTTCTATTTCTCCTAGTTCTCTTAAAGGGTACAACCCCCCTCCCTCTGTTTTCACTCCCTTTGCTAGGGGTATATCGTTGCTCGGTTCCTTTTTTATTTCATCTGATGTATTATTCTTTTCTCCTCCCTCTCCTCTGTTCCCCGTGTTCTTTGGGTCCTCACTCCCCTTTTTCCCATCCTCTCCTTCCTCCTTAATCTCTTTTTCTTCCGGTATTTCCCCCATAGTGAACATACCATTTGGTCCTGGTCGGGACCCTTGGAACATCCTCCATAAGTTAAACACCTCCACGTGGTTTGCCAACTTCTTGCCTTTATATGTATTGTGCAGATGGTTTAATAGTGAATGTTGGGCATATGGATCGAAGCTACCATTAGGCGGCCACGGTGTTAGCATTTTGTTATCCGTCCCCTGGGTCCATTCTATGCTGTACTTAATCAGTTTCTCCCTATGGGGTGGCAGTGTTGTGCATATGTGTTGTAGTGGGGTAGTGAGGGTGTTCCCCCACCCTCCCGATCCTGTCCCGTATGACATAGTAGCGCTCCACTTGTTACCCTTCCCCTATCTGGTAGCAGTTTATCTCACTAGCAGTTTACAATATACAGCCTTATATCGTTACCTGGCCCCGTAAGTTTGGGGACTTACGATAGTCCGCTAAGAAAAATTATAAAAAATATAGTATTTTTACATTTGTATATTTTCTTCTGTCTTTCTTCCTTTATACAACACCCTTACGGCCCCCTGCGGCCGAGGCGCACGTAGCCCCCTGCGGCTGCGTACCCCTTATGACGTTCTTATACAGTCGTCCTATTTTCACGTGCTCCTCCCCCTTCTACACTTGCCGTGGCCGGCGTTCTCCGTGCGCAGCCACGTTCCCCGTTTCGCCTTTCCCCGATCAACTCATTTACTGTTTATCTCCGTTTGCACTCCCTTACCACACTTCTCTTCCCCACCACTCTCAAAACGAAGATGCCTTGTGCTCGCGATATCCTATGAAAGCCCTACTGGTGACGTCACCGATCTCTTCGAGCTACTGGTAAGTTCTTCATATATTCTTTAAGTTCAAAATACACTTGCAATCTACCCCCGTTAACCTAACAGCTGTCTTCCTGTCACTCCTGGAACAAGGTAATCAAATCAATAATATAATCGGACTGCGCACGCTGCGTCGCCTTGCGTGTGATACGCCCCTCGACAGGAGGGCTTAACCAGCCAATTATCTTCCGTATTGGGCAACTAACTAGCTACCGCCTACAGGGAAACTTCATCTATCTATCGAGTGTCTTACTCGAACAATAGGGATCCTCATCTACTCATTGATCAATAAATGCCAAATCGTAGGAAACCACACACACCCACCCTTGCACGTAGTCGCGACCTAGGCCAATCAGTTTCTACGAGCGGCCGCAGGTGATGTTTTCGTGCTCCGCCCCCCTCTCTCGCGTAACGTAGCCGACTGCTCTCGCACTTGTTCGGCTACCATTCATTCTATTTCCAACACTAAATTGTCAAACCTTCACCGCGCACCTGTGCAACACCTCCCACCTCCCGTATTTAATTCCTCCCCCCTCCCTCACAATTTCACATTGCTTGTTGTGCGTGGCATGCTCACCAAGTTCTCTTGATGCGGGGCCGCTCGACTGCGTGCACCCCTCCAAGCGGCTCGTCACCTCCCCTCGTCTGGACCATGTCTGGACACTCGCCAACCGCGGGCGGGATATTTCTCAACCGGCTCCCGAGGGCCAATATCCGGATTGCGCTGTCCGGTCTTCTCGCAGCTCCGCGATGGTCCTGTAGTCCTCAGAAGGGGGCAACGGCAGAGGGGGCCGCGCCGCCGGGCCTCCTCGCAACGGGAGTGCCTGGAAAAAAGTAAAAATAAAAAGGTGGATCTTAAACAGATCTCAGCAGTGCCTCCAACTTGTCGGGGGGAAATTCTGCCGGGGTCGGCCGGGCCGTCCGCAGACCTCCGGGCAGGGAGGCCCCAACTCCTCCCGTATATCCCAGATGAGATAGAGTATGAGACACACGCAAGAAGCAAGGTGACTCTGCTGTTTATTAGACAAAAACGGCAGGGATGGGTCAAGGATCGTACGTGTCCGTCCTGACACACACACAATCGTGGGGCTCGCAGGCCCTTTTTACCTTAGTATGACGCGCTACTTGCGTCACCTTGGAAAGTTAGCAAAAAACCTATCGCCACTCTTAATTGGTTGCTCGAGTGGTAGGGTTAGTATAGCATACGTATAGAGAACAATATTAGTGGACAAGGGTTAGTCAGGTGATATATCTGGGTTGTCCCTACAATTAGATACATGAGAATTGTTACATGAAGACCCCTGATGATTGGTTAATGTTAATGGCGTCAGTGATAAGAGCCCCATGTTCTGATTGGTGCGCCCGCGAGCTTCCCAGCTTGGGATCATCGCTGTTCCCAGCTCGCGGTGTACCTGTCATTTGCAACAATGTTTCACTATGAGTACGTGCAGACAATGTGAGGACTTATTCATGAGCTGGAAGGCCGACTACTCCCACTGTCGCAGATGTCCATTGAGCCTTTTAAGTGTATCTGCCTGTGTCTTGTAACGAGGGATCCAGATGCCTTCTTCCTCCTGGCTTGGCATCCTGTCAGGTTCGGCTTGGTCACGTGAGGTAGGACCGTGTTTGAGGCAGAATTCTGCACAATTAATATTGTTTTTCTACTGTGTGCCTGGTTTAATTTGCAGGTGTGATTTTAACGTTGGTGCGCGGCGTGCGAGGTTGCAACATCGTGCCCTTGATGGTCTGCTTTCGGAATGTGGGTTTGCAACATTGCAACCTTGGCTGTTTGCTTTCGCCAGGCTCATTCTGCAGGATCAGCAGCCTGACTCTTGTTCTTTTAACGTCCATGGGAGCTCTTGCTTGCGGCCTACTTAGGCCTGGTGTATAGGTGGAACCGTTTGGTGCACAGGCGCTTTAGGTTATAGTATCATATTGTCTTATGACCAGTATCGTGTCTTCGTTATATTTCTCATTATGGCACCTGGGTTTAGGAGAAGCGTAAGCAAGCTCTTTAGATGAGTTCATGATACATCTTGCGTTTCTGCATTTTGAGAGCCTATGTGGAAAATAATAAAGATGCACGTCCGTGAGTATGTCTGTCGCCTACGTCATAGCACTGAGTATATTCTTCGTGTAGATTGGTGCGGGAGTGTCCAGTGTGTATATTCGCACAGGTGTGCTGACCGTTGGCTAGGTCGTCATGGCATCTCTAACGACGTGTAGGTTTTAGTCTAGTTGATCCGTGCCGCAGGTGTCGGCATGGGCAGGGCGGGCTGCTGGGCAGGCAGATGGACACATCCGTATGTTCCTGTACCAGGGTATTTGGTCGTCTGGTAGATGGGCAAACTCTTCTCGTGGCGGGTGCCTGGGCCGTGATCCTTTAGGCCGGACGCGAGAGGGGAAGGACGGGAGCCTGTTTTTCCATTCTCCCACTTCAAACCTCACTTTGATGTAATCCTATAGCACCATTATATTCCTCTATCACCCCCGTCTCCCTCTCTTGTCTCTAATCTGCTCTCCATTTACTCTTTGCCAATGTTTTAAAGGTTTGTCACCTTCCACTGAACACCTCCTGATATTCACCAATCTCCTGATGTTTTCCCACTTCCTCCTTCTGATATACTCCAAACTCATCCTTACTATTACCAACCTACTCTGTATTGTCACTGATCTCTATTTTATAGTACCCTACCTTCTCAGTACAGTCACTACTCTCTATGTCTCTCTTCTATCTCCCACCTTCTTCACCCCCTTTAGATACTGTCTTTGCCCCTGTGAGAATCATGCTTTCTCTTTTTAGTCTCAACATTAATAACCGTTAGGTCTCTCCCACCCTCTTTGCTCATTTTGGCTCCTTCTTCACCCCTCCATTCACTTACCTGATATCCCTTTAACCATTTGGTGTGACCTTTCTCCAGGCTATGTTCAATCTCCGCTTCTTTGCCCCTTTGGATACAACCCTCCTTCACTCCACTTTCATTTTCAAGGATTTATATCCATGTGCTGGCTTTTTCATTCTTCTGAGCTCCTTCTGAGCACCTTCTTCACTGTCAGGGCTCAACCCACAGTCTAAAAGATCCAAATCGCCACAAAAAGCAGCATCAGGCGTATATGGGGGCCCTGGATGCTTCCTGCCTGGACAGGCGCAAGGCAAAAAAGGGTGCCCCTTTTGGTGCAAGCAGGTAAGCCCTTGAGGGCACCAGTGTTGAAAAATCCAAACAGGACTACAAGTCCCAGAATGTCAGGGTGGTGGCCATATTGTGGTGTGGCCGAGCCTCTTAAGCTCCAGCTACACACTAGGCACCCTGCTTGCTGTTCTGGCTCTTCGTGCGAGTGGACACATCTCCTGAATTATCCCCGCGTTCTGAAGAGGAACAAGCAGACCAGCAGGGAACCCTTATGCGGGCACTCTCACATCTTTAGCCTGCATCTGACAACTAAGACAAACACTATTTTCCTTGCCCATAAAGTGCTGTTCGGGCACACTGCTGAAAGCGCTCCTGCGCTGAAACTACGCTTTACTCATTAGTGTGCCGTTCTGGCACGCGCTGAAAGTGCTCAGCGTCCTAAGAGCTTCCCCCTCTGCTCTTAAGTGCCTTATTCGCACACGCTACACCTGCGAAGTTTCGCCTCAAGGGCACCATTGAATGTCAGCAGTCTCATGTCGCTGTGGAAAACATTGTTTTTAAGTAAACGCCATTGCGTCAAGTCTGTCTGACTCTGTATCTTTTCTTCCTTTGTGGTATACGGAATTGTTTTCTGGATCCTGGACTTCCTCCCCTTCTGTCAGCTGGTCTGCAACTCAAGCTACATACAGATAAACAATGTATGTTTTAAATTGAACTAATCTACCAATGGACTAATGATGGGACCTCGTTTATGTTAACATTTGCATTTTTAACATGTGTGGGTTTCTTACCTCATTTGTCATGGTGCTGATGGTATGACTCACCACAGAGGTAAACTGGTGTGGACCAGCGGGGGCAAACCGACAATACATGTCAGGAACACATCCTACCCTGTGTATGCTGTTAGTTATTGGGCATCGAGCTCAGCCAGGTAAGATCTCACTGCTTTGAACTCTGTAGCGTACAGGATGAGGTTGGGACAACTCTGCTTTTCAACATTCTGAGTTTAACATATTGACCATCATTATAGCAAAAGTAATGTATGGCAATTCCTTTGGTAAAAACATTGAAGAAATTAATAGATGTAACAATTTTATTAACTTTTGTTCATAAGCTAATAAAATGACCACCATTATGCTGGGTAATCATAACAACTGTTACACACAGTGCATTAAAGTGGCACAAAACAACGCTGATAGCAATTGCCGTATACAAAACAGTTTATTAACTCTAATATTGGAGTTTGTATGCTACTGGCTTTCTCTTAATAGGAAATGGGAGGTGATGTGTCCTACTGACTAAATTAGAGCCAGCAGAACCAGCATACCTGAGCTCAAATCCCAGTTTCTCCAATTGTCTTGAGTGTGATCCCGGGAAATCATTTTCCCTCACAGGGACTATATTTATCTTTTGTTTTTTATTGATTTCATTTTCTTGAAGCAAACATGTTACATGACATGCTCCATGTGTTGTGGTGTTATAATCCAACCCCCCACAAGTTATACATTTAAAAAAATGAAATTGCTACAGTTTTTATTTATGGGAAGTACAATTATCTTTTAGTAGAATTTATTTTCATGAAACTGCATTTCATCAACCATTCAATATCTTCAAAGCAGTTGTCAGTTGCTTGATGGCATCAATACTATTAACGCTTAGGTGGTATTGAGTGTTGTGAAAAAGCTGGTACATGGGGATACCTGACCTGCTAATTAGATGTTGGGAGGATAGCTCAGGGGCAACGTGCTTGCCTTGGAAGCAAAACAACACGAAGCAACACAGGTTTGATCCCTGGGCCCGCGCTTGGCAGCCACTGGGTATTAAGTGCGTTGTAAATAACCTATCCTATCATAACCATCAGCTCACCCTATAGATAGTAGGTAACGTGGGAACAGATTTCTTATATTGGTATGTTATAGTGAGTCAGGACTGAAGTTGACTCGGCATTCCCTATTCTGAGTATGTGGATCCATTCATTCCTACCAGAAACCAGCCAGACATTTACCCTGGTGCGAATACTCCAGATATGAATGATTAGTCATGTGAAAGCCAACTAAGATGCTCAGCAAAAAACACCAAACAGCAACGCCTTTCATAGAGAATACAATAGAATGAGCACCTATCTGTAGGTCAGTAGTTTTAGACAGAATGATGAGGGATAAAGGGTCCAGAAATCTGCACTTTCCCAATCCCAAACTGTCTATGGATATATGGGTGTCCAAGGCACAGGACAATTAAGATGTGGATGTGTGATGGTAACACTCACTCTCAGTGTCCACAGTAGGAAAAAGCATCATTATAATGATCATCAGTTCCTTACAGGAGTTTCCTACCTAGATTTTAGGCCCCAGGAAATTGATGAGAACTGGAGAAGCATTGGGGTACCCACTGGGACTAGTCTTGGTTGATCGATGGGGTAAGGTCAGCACTACCATTGTCACAGTACCCTGGGAGGCATCTGGGGTGGCCATGAGGGCAAAGGAGTCTGTGGCGTATTGCTAGTGGTGATGAGCTAATGCACTAAACTAGTCTCTGGAGGCATCATGTTTTATTTTTGTATCTTCAAAGATCCACCAGAGTTTTCGAATTTTAGTTCTCATGTGTGCTTGTTGTGGATGAGGGGAGGCCCCAGGTGGGCCCTTTGACATTTTTTATCCAGAGAGTAATTAATGGGCTGATGGGTAAATCCTCCCCAGAAAGTTAGAAAGGAGCAGGCGAGAACTAAAGATTAGAGACTGAACAGCTCAGGAGCTACAGCCAAAAGGCTAACTAGCCCCCAGTCCCGACAGTTCCGACATCAGCGTAGCCCCAGGTCTTTTCCAGACCTAGCAACTCCCCTGGTGTGCACGTTCTTCAGATCACAGGAAACATTTTCATGGCATATTACACTTCACCCAGTTGCAAGTGGTCCACAAATCCTGCTGGGTTTTTAGCTCTTGGCAGCAGATATTCACTTGCAATTGCAGCTTGAGCTCTATGTTCCAGGATACTGGTGTCTACGGTAGGTATAAAGAGAGTATCTTTTCAGAACTGGGAGAATGCCCTTGAAGGGCCTTAAAATGTCAGAGGCATAATGGCAGTGAATCCCTAAAGTCTTCTTAATGCATGTCCTATAACTTTTCCTTATCTTAGGCAGAATCACTAGCAAATGCCTGAGAAGACTCTGACATCTCTCTCACACCAGATGACAGCTGCCATTAAAAGCACCAACTTTCAACTGAAGATTTGGAGAAGAGTTCTCCTTCTAATTTCATCAAATCATGAAACTTTCTTTATCTCAGTGCTGATACCTTCCCTCATGGGTTTCTAATCCTAGTATACAGTAGGTTGGACTGAGAAATAAACACATTCGATAGCTTCTAATGATACAAAATCAAGGACCACCCTGTATATCAGAAAATCAAATAATATCACTCTGACCTTTAGAAACCCCACTGGCTCCCAGTGAGCTAAACATCAAATGTAAATTACTTTGCATAGCACTCAATGCCTTTGTCAAGAAAAGACAAAACCACATGAGACACATGATGACCCTCCAAACTGAGATCTTCCTTCAAGTGTTGCCAAACTGGTTGTGAAGACTCAATTGCAAGAAAAATGGAGGAAAACAATCTTGTTCATTGACCTCTCATTTGGAATACCTGGAATCTAAACATTCAAATCCTCGCCCAACCTCCTGGCTTTGAAAAACACACTGAACACCTGCATGTTTAAGGAGACTTTTTGCCACTGTATCCACTATTGGGTGAGCAACCACTCTGCAAATGTGTCACCCTTAATGATTGAGGGAAAATTAGCAGAATTTTCGAGTAAAATGTGTAGATCAGAGAATAATAGATCGAGGGTGCTAGGTGAGCATTAG
Source organism: Ambystoma mexicanum (assembly GCF_040938575.1). Taxonomy (NCBI): domain Eukaryota; kingdom Metazoa; phylum Chordata; class Amphibia; order Caudata; family Ambystomatidae; genus Ambystoma; species Ambystoma mexicanum. The sequence continues at coordinate 803,230,064 of NC_090937.1, read as the reverse complement.
ATGGGGCAGATGTTGGCTAGAGATGTGCTCAAATGAGGATGGAGTGAATTCATAAGGGGTGATGGGCTGATAGTATGACCTTGCTGACCAATTAGCCAAACTCACCCCTTCTTAATATAGCAAGGAGAGTATGAGGTGAAAAGAGTGTGGTGGGTATCCAGGGAGGCAGTGTGATGCGGGAGATCTTGTTTTCAGTGCCAAAAAATCGAAGGGGGTTTGTAATGATGGGGCTCAAGGTGGTCAATGATGAAAGAGGTTTTGTTGCATTTGGCTTGTGCATTTCAGAGTCCTAAAGTGAGGTCACTATGGGGAACCAGGAAGTAAAATATAGGTAGGAGGGCGCTGGCTGGGGGAGGGCTGACAGAATAGATAAGGTTAGATTTGGTGAAGGATGAGGAAACAGAGTGGCTAGGATTCTGCTTGGGGAAAGAGTGAATCATGGTAATGGGGAGAAAGTGACTGTGAGTCTGGGAGAGGGGGACAGAGCATGGTGCCTGGTGAAGCCTCAGAGGGAGAAAAGGAGTACAGTAATGAAAATAAGCACGATGGACAGGAGCATGGTGCGTGGACTGATGTATTGGTATAGATGGGAGGGTAGGAGGCCCACAGGAGGTGGTCCAGCAAACCAAAGTGAGCCCAGACGCCCACTAAAGAAGGCCAATAGTTTTGTGATGACCAATGCATAGGATCATTTGGACAGTAGCAACCGACTTATGGAACCAATAGACCTTGAGTAGCCAACAAATAAGCTCAATAGGTTGATAGCGGCCAAGAAATGGCATCAGTTGGCCAGTAGCAATCAACTAAAAGTATAAATAGGCTGGTACTGACCAGAAAATAAACATAACATGCTGACCGCAATCAAGGACCTCACATGCTAATGGCAAGATCCCCCCTTTTGAAAGATGTGATGTGCGCAGAAATGTAGGTTTTGCTATTCCCATCATTAGACGATCGTGTGGCAGTCGTGTGAATACAGGAGATCCATTCTAGATAGTTAAAGTGGCTGAAAACTGGATTTATTTTCACATCTTCTCATCAATAATGGCAAACATATTGGCGTCAACATGAATCTCCATCACAGATTTCCAAAGCCTGTCTGAACCTGGCAAACATTTGCTGTCAAAAAATGTAAATAGTACTCAGTTGAATGAATGGTATAAATAATTTAATTTGTACTATTTCTTAACTGGCATGGCATAAACACACGTCATTACATGCCATCCAGCCCATCCATCATTGTACCAAGTTCTGAGCTTGTGGTAATCTGTTTGGCCTTTTAGAACTTCAACATTTTTATATGACTTCATCTGAGCATATTTTTATCTCCAGTTACATCGGAGCTTTTGTTATCTCCAGTTACATCTACTTCTGTCCTCCAGCCATCTGCAAAGATAGCATAGTGTTCATTTCTGAGATCCGCGGACCAGCCACCTGCTTCGGATGAATGTGACAGATAGTGTATTCTGAAGCTGTGGGCTAATGTTGCTCTTGCCACCCAGTCCTGCTTGTGCGTTCTCAATTGAGGGTTTTATAATGTCAATGTCCTCATCAGAAGTTGAAGTTATAGTGTAGCAGTGGTGCTTCTTTCTCACTCTGTTAGTAAATTAGGTGTAAGTCTCTGAATAATGAGCATATCCTGTGATGCAACAATGGGGCATCGGTGAGCTACAGGTAAGTGAGGGCAACACTGTACTTTTATCTACGTTGCATCCGGGAGCCAGAAGGGTTAAGTGTGGGTAGTAGTGCAGAGCCAATTGGCGTGTAGCGAGTAATGATTCTAGCAGTCACCTGCTGCACATTTTAAAGTGCCCTGAATTGCCCAGTAAATTCAAAAGGTGTGCAAGTTAGCTGTATTGTTGGTAATGTTTATGTCAATACTGGACACTTACTAGACACTTGCTAACTAGCTGTTCCAGTATCCGCAAATGCACTCAAATAGCTGTGCAGCGTGTAGACTATATGATGTACCTCTGCATGTTAAGTCTGTAGTGCAAGTGCAAGCACTCATTCTCCAAATCATCGCTGTATTTTCAATTTAAATCTGTGTCCCTTTCAGATCCATTAGTGAAAGGCTGCTCACCTGCAGATCTCCGCAATCTTTGTCGCAAATATGGCACACTGTCAACTTGTATGCTCTGGGCCCATGTCACTTAATACAAAATGTTCCCCTGTAGTACCATAAACTCTGACCTGTCTGGAGGAATAGTCACAGTAGTTGTAGCTTGTGCTGTCACTGCCATGCTGAGTCAGAAGTGGTTTTCCCAATTGGTGCAGTACTGCCTATTTTCAGTGCGCTCTCCTGGTGCAGACGGTGTGCTTCTTCTGTCCAGTATTTTACCATCCTCAGGTATTCAAGAATGTTGTGGATGCTGCTTCTGATGCATGTAAAACAGTCCACGCCAAGTCCACAAGATTAGTTGGGTGCTGTGTGTGAAAGGTGCTGTGTGTACCTTCCTTCACAGTGGCTCAACGTTGGGCCTGTGCCGTGTGAATATAATCCACTGTAGTGAGTGTTTACAGGTAGACTTTCTCATCTGGGTTTACCAAATGGGTTGTTTTTGCCAGTCACGTGTCAGGGCTAGCGCTTGATGCGTGTTCCTTTAATATGGTTTATCTTTTCAGGGCATGAAATATTTTGGAGTTGTTTGGTGTGAATCTCCTTCTGATGTACTGTTGCAGTTTATGTACGCCCTTGTTCTTTTGACAAATTGACTTATAATTTTAAGAAGTACTTTCTCTTAAAATCAGCTAAGAGCTCGCTGCGCATTTGCAGTGAAGTGCTTGTTGCTCATTTGCAATCGAGAACACGTTCATAACCAATGTTCTTTCTCTTTCTAAAGGTACATTTCGTGATGCTTTCTGGGCACATTTAGAAACATCGTAATGGCCTGAGTCAGTTCTGGAGCTGATTTGTGCGTGAATGGCATGCCTGATTTGGAATCCGGAATAAGGCAGTTCATTTTCAGTATGGTAATCTGATGTTGAAGTGCTGACTCCATCATGTTCCCAACTCTATATACAGTTAGTTATAAGGAGTGAAGTAGAAGCCCCATGGCTTTCGCAAAGTTATTCCAACCTTTCACAAACATTATTTTTCAATCAAACATATAATTAGCAGGTTTTCTTCATTCGAAGTTGAATTATGTCTTAGTCAGATTTACTTTTATGAACATTAAATTCATCAGCTGTTCAATTTTCTCAAAATGCCTAATGTTGTCAATAAACAAACCCGGGCCTTATCTCGAGTTGAGTGTTCACAGTGAGCTGAGGTATGGGGACTCCCAACCTGTCGGTTATACCCCTCAGCAGCAGTTTAAACTATAGATTGAAAAACATGTGGAGCCAACTTTCCTCATTCTCACCATGTGGATCCGTGAACTCATAGTGAGGACCATCCAGTCATTTACCCTCTTGTGAATTAAGTCATACCAAAACACATTTGGATGTTCATCAAACATCAAACAGCAACCCAAGTATATACAGTGTAAAACAAAACCATCCATATGAAGGTTACTTGTTTTAATACTGCAATCCGATTAGGGATCCAAAGATTTCCATCGGGCATGTGTTCCCACATCTGGAAGACCACAACTGTCAATAGCTTCATCTAATAATTGTAAGCATGCTATTTGATTATAGTTACAAGGACACTCGTTTTCAGCAGAAGACTGTGTCAAGACCTGATTTGGATGTAGCATTTGCATTTTCTGGGTAACAAGCTTCAAAACAGCACATGCCAAACTATGGTCCTGAATGTACACAAAATCCATAAAGATAATGTGAAAACAGTTTCATATGCTGAGTTAAGGAAATTTGCAAATAAAGGTACTTATTAATACATCAGTAGAATAATATTCTACAATAAGCAAATTAATAACCTGGGCACGGGCGTTCCCAATATATAACATTGTATAACAGGTGACTACAGAAAAACTGGTCATTAAACTTTTTAGAATGTTTTTATTATTATTGGTGTTTTGTACATTAAAAGTGACATCACAACCAACATGTGTTTCGACTTATGCAGGTCTTTTTCAAGGCTAATGCAATGCTTCTAAATGCACTGTAATCAGTCGGTCCCAGCGCTGATTAAACTTCCAAATGCTAGAACATCGGCTGGATGTCCTTGTTCGAGTAAACCAGAAATAAATCCAATCCAATCCTTCAGTGGAAATGTCTCAGAAATTGTGTTGCTAATGAAAAGTCTTAGTCATCTTTTTTTCCTTTGAACTGTCTTAGAAATCTTTATAGGCAAGCAATTTCATTCAATGGATATAACTTTAGCCAGTTCACAATCCTGTTGCTTGTGCTGAAAACTCTGAGAAATATTGGGAGGCAGGAGGATATTACACTTTAACCATCATCAGTGCCAGCGTGTCTGAATGTGCAAGGGGGAAGAATGTGTCTAGAATAGATTTAAGATTAGCCACTGCAACTGCTGTCTGCCAGAGCAGTGTCTTTCAAATGGAATGCATCAATGCACTATTCAACTGCACCATGTTCAGGCATTGCCGTTGGAGGAGGAGGAGGAGGTACAGCACTCTCTCTGGGGCAGACGTTGAGAGATGCAGATTGCCTCTACTGATGAGCTGGACAAACGTTGAACAGTGTAGAGGGGCATGATGGGACAGGAGATATAGCACACCGTGAAAAGGTGTAAGATAAGTTATAATTGTTTAAACCGAACGGGTGGTGGCTTTTTTTAATACATAAAATGTTGCAGGTGATTCCATCTCCAAAAGGGTAATCTGCTAACCAGATTCCCCTTTTCATCAACTCCATGCCAATAGCTTAGTGTACTTGTGCCATGCTGCATCAGGAGCCTCATCTGCAGTGCCAGCTCTACTCATGGCATAGAGCAGGTTCAAAAGGTCACAAGATGGCCATTGACAGCCTGCAGCATGACGGCAGCATTTAAGATATGCCGGCTGTACCAAAACTACGATGATCATAAGTAACCCATGCTGGTGGCAGGGTGAACTTTAAATAAGGCTATACCTGAGTTTAGGCACAGTGCATGATACTGCTTATGGACATGGACACCACATTCCAAGTGATATTGCACACGTGTCAGCTCCTGTGAGTCAGCTCTGCTGTGAAAGGTGATGTGTATTATGGTCAGCCAGGTGGAGTCTGCCAAATGGCAGGACAGGAACTTGGAGGACTGGGCCTCTTCTTTGATCTCTTTGTGAGAGCAAGTGAAACCCTCCACCGTAGACAGCCACACAACAGGTAGCTGTGAGAGCAAGTGAAACCCTCCACCGTAGACAGCCACACAACAGGCAGCTGTCCTGGGCCCCGGCATCAAAGGAGCACACCCATTCAAAAGGAGTAGCCTCACACCTGGGTGCTGCATCTCTAAAGGCCTTTGATCTTACTGGGAAGGGATGGGGGCAGGATTAGAGTAAGCAGTAGTGCTCTGGTCAATGGAAGGAGACGTCCACCATCTTGATTTTCTCTGTCTCTCTTACCCTTTCCTGTCCCCTCCACTTCCTCTGGAGCAAAGCACTTTGGGTGTGACATCAGAAGGGCAAAGTCCACTCCATCCAAGAGCAATGATAGGACCACCAAGGCAGGCTAGCTTTAGGCCAATCACCTGAGGACTTGTGCCCTGGAAGAACTCTCTCCCCTTCCTTAGGGAAAGGTGTACTGTCCAAAGCACTCAGCCTGAGATGAAGAAGGAGACGTCCAAGGCAGAAGGACGTTCTATCTCCTACCTATTTCCAGGGCACATCAGGAGAGAACTTTACTGTAGACCAGGTCCTACCACTCTGCACCAGAATCTCCTAGAGCTGGGACAGACTCAAAATGTCCTTGAGTCCCCCTGGGTGGCCCTCACAGCAGCTGGAGTGCCAGACCAGCCGAAGCTCCATGTTCAATCGCACCGAACTGGTCGCTTCATGTTCACTGCACCGTGAATGAGAAGGAAGTTGTCAGTGCTGGCTTCTGCATTCCTCCACCAATCCAAATCTTTGCTTGCACTTTGAACCAGCTCAACACTGCATCGGGCCCTAGCTAAGCCTGCCACCGGCTAGGCCTGAATGGACAGCTCAATGCTGAGACCCGATCCGAATCACTGGTGAGTCACACGTCAACTCTGACCAGGGGACACAACCATAGCTCAACCCAGCTAGTCCTTCAATGGCTGCCTCAGTGACCAGCACATCAACACCCCCACAGTCACGACTTTGAAGACCATCACCCACTGACTCGTACTTCTGGAGTGTCACTCATTGACCACTCCCTGTGCTAAAGGCCAATTCAGCCTGACCCAACTGCAAAGTGATCCTGGGACCACCCCGACTGACATCGTTGAGAGACCCCCCTTCTACAGCACAGAGCAACCGCATTCTCCCCTACTCGATGCCAGCTTGCGGCTTGGGCCTAAACAATCCAAAGAGCCCAAACTGAGAATTATCCACTCACATCAATGTTCAACACCATGTCTTACTCCGTCAACCAACAAAGAACTCAATCTAGGTGCGCTTGATCCCGAACTGCCCCCTCGGTCCATCTGGGCCCTAGAGAGATGTTACTATCACATCTGCTTTCAACAATGACATATCCTATTTGTGGCTAGTAACATACCTGCCACCCATGGTGCTACTTTTCTCAGTCACACCTTTTTTGTTCTTCCATAGGGTGGGTTCTTATACAGTATTGTCTATTTGTTATATTGCAGATGGTGTGTTTAATTAAAGTATATATGTTTTTATAGAACCTTGAATGGACATTCCCTTTATTTTGGACTGTGTTACTGTTGGGTCCCTACTGATTGATCTTCACAACCCTCTTAAGAGCATAGCCTTCCCTCGGCCCACATTACTGCAAAAGGCAAAGGCGGTCTTAACTTTCCCTGTTTTACCTTTATGATTGCATTGGATTTTGATTTGCAGAAGTGTGAGAGCTGAGTGGGCCATTTTACCCCTAGTCAACCTAGTACTCATGTGGAGCAGAATACAATTTGTCACAGTGACCCAAAGGTTATCCTGTTTATAAATCTCTGCAGCAAAAATTTTCTTATCAATGCATCCTTATTGAGTCAGTAGCCAGCGAGCGAGCGCTGCATAGGTACTATATCCAATCATGTGTGAGCTCTTACATCTATTGCCTTGTCCTCTCCTGAGATGCAAACATTAGGGCTTTGCGAACAGCTTGTGCCCTAATTGGAGGAAAAATGTGAGTCTATTTACTCTGCTATTCCTTATTTTTCATCTCCTTTGTATTGTTATTTAACTCTTTACCCCACTCTGCCTTTGCATACTCTGGACTAATTGCCCCCCCATTGACCTTTGAGAATGTATACACTTGCTTTAAGACACCGAAATTCGTATCCACCATTGACGCTTGTCTAGTCGGGATTCTTAACTTTGTTGGACATTGGTACGTGAGGGGTTGACCCCATTAATTAATGTCTCTCTATATTCAGATCTGGACCCTGTTGATCAGAAAATGGCCATAATTAGGCACCTTCTTAAAACACCTTCTCTGCTAATTATCAGTTTGTTTCCCATCTCCCTGCTCTGGCTAAAATACTTTGATTGCTGCCTCCCAGTTTAAAATTTGACTGAACAACTGTAATGCTTTTCATTCTGTCCAGGTTGAATTCACCTTGCATGTCAGATGGAATCTGCCCTTTTGGCGGTCCTGGATGACATCTAGACTGTGATGGATGATGAAAGCATCATGGGTCTGGTCATCGTGACTTTTAAAAAACTGCTTGGCCTAGAGACCCAAGCTACACCTCATTGATGATGGCCAATAAGCATGAAAAATGCCTGGTGGTGCTTGCATAAAGAATCTGATCCAGGGGTTTGGGCTGGTTTCTCCCTTTTGAGGTAGGACCCACCCTGATTTGTATATGATCTTTCCATTGTGTAATGGTTAAGAAGGCAGAAAAACAATGTTCTGAGGGGTGTCTCGAGCAATGCCTGTGGTTATGTTTAATTCAATTCCTTCCAGTAATCACACTACAGTTCCGTGTAAAATCACTGTATGTGGGATGAGGATGCCCAGTAGTGGGTCCCAAGCCTGCTGGCACTCAAAACCCAAGCTACACCTCACTGCCATTAGGCAGTACGCATGAAACATGTCAGCGGTTGCTTATGGCCTCATGTGCAATGCATGTGACCGAGCAATTTGAGCTGGATTGCCCTTTATCTGAGGGGTGCAAACAAGACCCATTTGAATGTGGCCTTTCCACTTCTGTAATGGTTTGCAGAGCTAATAAAAACAGTCTGCTGGATTGCCCAGTGCAATTCCGGTAATTATGATTAATTCAAACTCTTTCAGCCATCACCCATTCGTTTTATTTAAAATGTGTTTGACACTGTGGCCATGCCATTTGTCTTACATATCTTGCTGGATGCTTAGTGGTGAGCAGAGCTTGGTCTTGGGTATACCCTTTTCTGACTGAGTGCACATTATGGAGTTTCTCGGCCTGAACCACTTGAAAGGGTGTTTCTCAGGTTCTTCACATTCATTCACTATTTTCAATGTATCTGTTCAAAAATTGTCCTATCGTGTCATAATGTGGCTTTTATTTGCATGGGCTGATAAAAAGTAACTGCTCATCTGACATCTGAGTAGGTGCACCACGGCTTTTCACTTTCATAATCGTGTGTTGGAAATTGCTGGATGGATGGATATTAACTCTTCCTGCCTCAATTCTAAGAAAACTGAGGGGAATGTTGCTGTTTGTCCAGCTTCTCTTTGGAATTCCCATTTTCGTCCCTCTTGTCTTGGGTCCTTTTCTACCTGGTATGTATGATTAGTTCAGTTTGAATAACCTCTTAGCACTGATCTCCCAGGTGTACCATATGTTTTCTTCTTGTTTTTTTTTTCCACATCTGTGTTTAGTGGCAGGTTTTTGAATATTTTTCTTTGTTGGCTTGGTTTTGGCTTCTCCCAGTGTATTATAGTTGAACTCAGATTACACAAATTCCCTTTAGCTTAGTCTTTGACTTCATTAGATCTCTAAAGCCTTTTTTAACTTTGATCTCTTGTGTTCCACTGGAATTTCCTCACAGCTTGATAAACTCTACTGGCTCCCTATTGAGCATCAAATATTTGTATATCTGTGTAGGTTGTGTGCTGTTGCATGTTTTGATGTGCTAATCATGCCTTGGTGACAGTACCTAGAAAGCAAGTAGTCCATAAAGGAGGACACGTTTTTTATGTTCACACCTCCTCTTTTTTTAACGTGCACTCTCTCACCCTGAGGTTGAGCCCTTCTCTCAGCAGCTTCACTGCAAAGGGCATAACTCCCAGTAGGCCACTGAGCAAATCCCCTGGATGTGTTAGATTGAGGTTTGAGGTGTCCCTCCGCCTGCCAACAAACATACTTATGAAGATGAAGTGGATGCTTGTTGTCTTCATATTTTAAGGAGCCCTTTCTCTGAACCAAAAGTGATCTCCTCCCATAACCCTTAACATGTATCCTATGGTAATGAGAGGAGTTTCCAGTCTGCCGTAGATACACTACACACACAAGCCCCCAAATATGGGCACTTCAGAGCTAGCCATCATCACATCAAAACTCAGCAAGACATGAATAAGTTCTCTTTATCCAGAACACACCCTCCCATATCAGTGGTGAACCAGACCCAAAAGCGTAGTCTATCATATCTTGGTCTCGTTTCTGCATATAGCATATTGTCATTACTTTGTAAATATGTTAACGCTTTGACAATGAAATATGAAGATGGGTGGTCCTTATATAACTCTTATGTGGATATTATATGATAAGTCATTTGTAACGCCCCTGTACACAGGTGTTTCTAGGCGCAACAAGACAAGGGAGGGAAGACAGAGGGAGGACAAAACAAATGATCTTAATAGGCCTTGTGTCATTCAGATCGTGCAAGTGTGATACGCCAAGGCAGGGAGGAGGGGGAGTGGCAGGGAGGATGGAGAGGGGAAGTACAATCAGGGCAGCATTGTTCTGAATAAGTGCAGCAGGGCAGCATGGCTCTGGGTAAGTGCGAGGAGGCAAGAAGGGACTGTAGGGTTCCAGATACAGCCCCTTAGTGCGCAGTAGGCCCATGGGCAGAGCAGGGATATGAATTCTGTGGTGAATTAGTTGAGAAACTGATCAGTATATCAAGGCTGAACATGTATTCATCAAAATGAAGAGGGTTCTAATTGTTTTTCTGTGGAACTTAGTCTCACACAGTATTATCAATCAATCAATCAATCAAACTTTATCTTGAAAATATTATTTTCCATAAAGGAATAGTAACAAACAACACAAAATCATTCCAATAACATTCCTTCCATGACCACAAGGTATTTATAGACCAAATGATGTTAATTCAATAGCAAACTATTACAGGTTTGGCAGCATACGAAAAACAGCAAATGGTGGTAACAGAATTACTTCCACTTTACTGCCACTCGCCCGCACTGCCAAACCTCACTCACTTTTTGAAGTGAAGTGAAGGATTTACCTCTAGCACACAGCTGGAGGTAAATCATACACTTTACCTGCAAACATGGTTGGATTCAATGCAGCAGAATTACCAGTCATTGGTAAATCCAACAATTACCCCATGGAGTCCTAGGAGCTCCAGCAATGTGGAATTACAGTGCCATATCACCATTGGTAACCCTGATGTAAATTCACAGGAAAAAGAGGTGGCAACAGTAAAGGATTTTTGCAGTAATTATGTGGAAAGATAACTGAATTGCTATGAAGCCCATAATGAGGTCATAAGGTCCTAAACGTATAATGACATGTGGCAACTATCTTTTCCCTTTCATTGAATATTGTCTGTCAGATGGAAATGTGAACTGACAGCTATTGAAAATAAAAAGAAGCAAGCATCAGATTAAATATGCCCACGATTAGCAATGGTTCAAAGTATGAACTGGAATATCCCGTCCGAATTGTGTCCGTTGATAACGAGATTCACAGAACAAGATCCTTTTATTCGTGTAATATTTATGACTTGTTCTGTTTTATTTGGATTTTCTTTGAGCTATTTATGCCACCACCCCTAATTGTTCTAATGTGTAAAATGTGAATAAAATGATTTGAATGTGAGCAACCTTTTGCATCAAGGTTCGTGTATCACCATGGAAACGTATACATGTTCACCTCTGCCCCTTTTTAGCATTTTTCACAGAGCAGCCCTTTATCAATTGCATGTACCTCTTGTTTGGAAACTCCTCCTATTTGTCCAGTATGATGCTGTAAATCCCTTTACTTGGGATTGATCCGAGCTTGCTGCCTGCAGTGTCTTTTACACTGTAAAACACCTTTTCGGCCATATGATGGCAATTTGGAATATTTTTAGCAAGCCTACTTATTAACAGCATTCCCAATTTGTTCTCGAAAGCTGAAATACATTAGCATCATAGTAAACATCTAAAAAAACATAATTTTCTGTATCATACACAATTGTTTATTCTAAAGAACATTTTTAAGGGTACATTAAAATAAAATGGCAGATGATTAGATAGACAGGAGTAGGGCAGACGGACCTGAGAGCAAGGGAGGGGCCATTAATAAACAGACTTGGACACAGAGGGGGTCATTACGACCTGTGGGCGCAAAGGGATACCGGGCACCGGTAATGACACTGGTGCCGGTAATCCCTTTGCGCCCTATTCCGAGGTCCCTTTGCGGGTCCCTCCCTTAATGCCTGGTTTTACCAGGCGTTATGGACAGGACCCGCAAAGGGATACCGGGCTCAATAATGGTACAGCAATTTGCGCTGCCGTTATTGACGCCTTCCCCTTCCCATTGAGCCCTATGAGGGCTCAAATGGGAATGGGGAATGGCTTTTCAAATGGGGATTTACCGGTCCCGCAAAGGTCAGAATAGACCAGTAAGTCTTCATACCACCAAGTCGGTTGCAGTACCGGTATTGGTGCTAGTCATGGCGCTAATAGTGCCATGACTAGCACCAACCTCAGAATGAGGGCCAGAGATTTGTGAATAGAGACATTGGCACCTGTGAATCGCATTACAGAGCTAAAATGGTGGACACTACTAACTCCTCTGCAAATACTATGTAACATAAAGATAAAGGAAAGCCAGATTGAGCGGTGCTGTAATAAGAGCTCAAGCAGAACTGCGTGTCCGGAGAACTGAAGGGGGCAAGTAGACTAAATAGGCTGCGACAATGTTACAGTATCTTGTAGAGCCTGGATGGGGGATCATATGAACAGAAAACATAAATGAGCGAGTGCACAAGACAGCAGAGGATCCAACAGTATAGACAAATGTCACTACCATCCATGTCAGCACAAACCAATTATAGGAACAAGACATGGTGACAAATAACTTCAGTGATTCTATAAGTCACCTGGGCAACTAGCAAAAAGCAGCGGAATATCTAACTTACCAGATTTGCAATGATGTAGTGGTATCCTTTGACATGTTTACCAATGGTAATAACCTGTAAAAGACACAACGTAAAACGTGTTTTTAGCATGCATAGTTAATTAAATCAATGTCACTATTTCATTGGTATAGCATATTTACGACACATAAAGAATGCATTTCACACTACAATCATAGCTAACTTTTCTGTCGTTCAACATTGTAGAGTGGCCCCTATAGCACCAACAATACATAGCAGTGATTTCCACAGAATACAGCCACTAAGCCTCCTTGAAGGGCACACCGTCCTGAATCCGGTGACCTGCTAGACACCATTTCCATTAGAATTTCCCATCTCTGCTGCTTCAGAGAGCATCGCCTGTGACGAGATCGAGAACTCGAGTCTCTGCCTTGCTGGGTGTCCTAACGGAGCCTTCAAGGATTGCATTCAGCATGTGACTGCACCGGTTTCTGATGGGAAAGCATCTGTGTGACCATCCCTAATTCCATTCTGTAGGCACCCTCTGGTGGGCCCAGGATGTGCATGAACGCTGATGTCGCAAAATATCTGTGTCTTTCAAGGCTCATCTCCCCCCGCACATGTTCCAGAGGAAAGCATTTCGTCATTTGCGTGCGATTAAAATGTGCGCCCCTAACTGAATTCTCTGATCTCCACTTTTGAACTGGTTCTTATAAAAGGGCTGCACTTGCCCTGCTGCAGTCCTACATAGCACTTAACGCTCATGAAGTGCAAAAGATGTAGTGTGTGTGTGTGTGTGTGTGTGTTTCTGTGTGTGTGTGTGTGTGTGAAGCACATTATGCCTAAACAGCCCGCGAATCCAAATGAACAATAAAGCAGCACATGATAAATGTAACAGGAATGTGTGACTTACTGCTTGCTAAACAGGATTTGGGAAACTATCTTCTCCCTGCTGTAACGCCAATGCTTTCTACGATTATATAAAAAGCATTGCAAATACTGGTTAGCCAATTTGGCGAGGCCAGATTCAATTTCTACGTATTTGTGCAGTTGTCAGCATAGGAATGTCCCAACATTGTGGCTGCCCAGTACACATGTAAAGGTTTGTTACGTGAGAGGGTCATCCAATAAGCGCCAGCTTGCAATTTAGTGAAATGAAACACTTGCAAACATGCGGGTGAGTTCAAATCGGTTTCATTCTCAAAGGCTTGTATTCCAAGTTTTGTCTCTTGATCTTTTAAATGGTGTCAACATCTATTTGTGACCTCCACTTAAATGATTTCAACATCTGTTTGTGTCCTCTCATTTGTATCAACATGTGTTTCTCCACTGTGGTTCCAGTAGGTCACCGCAAGGTTTTTCTGCAATTGTCAAACTATTGTCATCTAAATGAACATTAAAACGAGAAGGACATTAAACAAAAATAAATAAAGTAAGGTTTATATGCTGCAACTCAAAACAGCACTTGCTTCAGCTTTACAACATGAGTCGTCATCTCTATTTCGCCTCAATAAAAAATGGCTCATCCGTAGTAGCTTCTTGTATTCAATAAGCTGCTTTGATTAGATTCGTTTTATTTCTGTATGGCAGATTTGCAGCACTGTTTTGGTGCAAGTGTTGAGATGATATAGCACATCTCATTGCTTGTGCCACAAAATTGCGACAGCCCAATCCACAAAGGACATCGGAACTTTTCACCCCTTTGAGCAACTGTGCAAATCAGGGGCAATTCTGCACACTTAAATGTGCATCCTGAATTCACAAACAGGATGTGCTTTTAACTGTGCAGAAATTAGTGTCATCACTCTGCAGGAAGATTTACCTGTTTCTTCCATCGTGTCAATGTGTTATCTTAAATGGGCCCTCCCCTATGCATTATTACACCTAGTACTGTAATGTGATCAAATCATTTCAGTTATTGCATGATGCAAATAAAACCTCCTACACACTCTCACAATTATGCAATGTGATGGTATTGATATGAAATCTTATCAACTTGAAACATTCATTTTTGGTATACAAAATGTTATTCATATGCCCCAAGAAACATGAAACAGTTATTTTAAACTTCACTCAATGTGAGTGATTTGTTAGATTGTCTGCATTCAATAGTGAATAGATAGACTGTGAAGAAAGTTAGGCTAGGAACGCCTGGGCCTCACTATTCGCTAGAAACCCCAGCTTTGATCGGAAGGCTAGTTATATCTTGAAACCTCTGCGATAAAAGGAAAATCTTCCACATTAAAACAGGCTATTTGTTCACTTTTTGGTAACGCAGAGGTTAATAAAATGCTGTTTTGTGTCAAATCGGCACCTCGTCAATTATCTGCACAAAGCACCTTATTTATTCATCTATTTTCATAACTCAACATACGAAATGATTCTCTTGCCTCCCTGCAGCTTGGCCTCGGATTGCACGTCTATCTTTCAGACTTCCGTCTCCCCTCACACTGGCTGCCAGGAGAGGCTCTTTTCAAGTCTGCTTTCTCGTGATAGGCCTCAGCTCGTTCTTCTCAGACCAACACCCACAAGCTGATCTCTGAATCTCCCCCAGCCTCAGGTATCAGTGGGCCCAGAAACTCCACCTCGAGCACCTCTCTCCTCTCCATCCCTCTTCGTCCTTCTCCTTCTCTCCTTTTCCTTTTTTCTGTCTCCCATTATATTTCAACTCTCGCTCTCTATCCGCCCCTCTGTACCTTATCCTTTACCTTTTGCCAACCCTTTAAATGTGATGTCAACTCTCACTATGTCACATGCTAGTTTGTGTACTTTTCCACTCTTTGCATCCCTCCATGGTGACTCTCGAACCGCATTCCATTTGGCAACAATCTCACGCTGCCTGGCGAACATTTTAGATACTTATTGCCTTTGCTTCACGTCTGTTCTATCTACACGAACAATTGATCTTTCTCTTGGCATGGAACTGGCTTGTTCCCCTTCTGGTACATCTCACTCAGGCCACATTTCACAGAATGCTATTAATCTTCCTCCATGAAGTCCTACTATTCAGGTTTATTTTTTATTGTAATTTACTACAAGCTCTGCTGTGTTTATGCACCTAAGGCTATGCTAGAACATGTGTGCTCTATGTAAATCTAACCTTACTACCCTTCTACCAATTGTAATTCTGCTAATATTTATTAAAGCACCGATGGCGCATATCCTGTATCTCACCTTACATTCTCTAACGTCTGTTAGGGTAATTTCCAACCCTGTCATGAATGTTACTTTAAGTGAAACAGTCACGGTTTGAGCCACGGATGTCGCACTTGCATTTCCATCCCCAATATGCGGGTTGAAATGCTTTCGTTTAGCGCCCTTTATGGGCCCATCACTGTGAAATGATCTTCCACCAGCCATGACGTTGCTGGGAGTCTTTTTGAGAATCTCTGTCCCTTTGTGTTTAAACAGAAGTCTTTCTGAAAATATGGAGCTATGTTAGTTTATGTTAAGCTATGCAATGCTGTTCATAATTTGGTAAATGACCCTATGCCATGTTAAATTCATATGTATTATGTGATATATATTTAGGGGGTCATTCCGAGTAGGGCGGTAAGGGTTAACGGCCACCATTAACGAAACCGGTGCTGTTAAACCCTTACCGCCCTATTCCGAGTTCCCTTTGCGGGTTGGTACTTAACGGCTGCTTTTTGCAGGCGTTAAAAAACCAACCCGCAAAGCGCCTTCCCCATTCCCATTGAGCCCTATGGGGCAAAAATGGAAATTGGGAAGGGCCCTTGGTGAATGGGGAATTACCGACCCCGCCAACCTTGGAATGGGGCGGTAATTCCGCCATTCACCATGGCGGAGTCGGAAAGATAACGGCGTCAACCAAGGCGCTAATAGGAATGAGGCCCTTAGTCTTTTTTCTACCATATGTCTGAAATCTCCAGGTACCACACTGAAACACCCTAAGATAATCCACAACCTCTTCATGCACATTGTGTGATCATGACGGTAACACTAGCTGAGAACGCTGCATGGAAATCTATCAGTTCTTTGAGAATAACATTAAGTGCATCCATGGTGACATTACCCATGGTTGACTGCTGGGGTATCCGGTAACATTATCCCCATATATATGGTTGCCATACATAATGTCACCGGGAAAAGGTTATGGCGACATTATATATATGGTGACCATATAGATGGGGTCAGGAGGAACGGGGGTTTTGGGGGTGTCCCCCTTGCCCCGTGAAAAATAAAAAGGTTTGGGGGAGTTGAAGGGGTGTCCCCCGCATGTTCATTGTGATAATGTACCTGCAAAAAACTGCAATGTTTTGGCAACTATTTTGCCAGGCGACATTATTGGGGGGACATTGTCACATGGAACCCTGCGAGTCTAAGCCTCCACCCCAGTACACTTCTTGTCATGGACAGGTTTATCCCAGTCTCCACTGGACTGCCTGGAATTTGGATCCCTTTCCACCAGGCTTTGTTAAAGAGGCCATAAGGGCAGAAGTACCATGGCTGGCGGAGCTCACCATATGTCAACAGTTACAGTGTCATTGAACATGCCCAAGTGAAACCCTTCCTTCAAACATATTTTTTGATATCAGAACCACATTTAATCCTATCCCAAAATTCTCCCTTTCTGTGAAGATATTAGAAATCCATTTGGAAAACATGTCTCTTCATTGATGTCTCACTTTTCAACTTGAGAGCTGGTCATGGACCAGATTGTGCCTTAGCCTGCATGGTGGATGACTTTCCATAGACAGGGGCTATATTTAAGTCCTTATTATGCATGAGCTGGATTTTGTTCCTTCACTCGGACCTGGCAGGGAACTGTTCTTAAATGCATCTTATCTTTGTTACAGGGCTGTACCTAACAGGAGAGCACAGCCACGCCCATCTCGCCAGTGAAAGCTGTCCCATATGGTTCCCAGAAGCATCCGTTTGCTCCACCCTAATGTTGAATATCTATGTCAGACTGTTGGCAATATGATCTGGAATTATGGTATGCCGCGTCATTGGTACTCAATGAAATCATTCCAAAGCAGGCTTCATACGACTTTGGAATCAGTAAGCATCTGTTTGACTGAACCCACTACCAGAATTGGAGGAAAATTGCTTTACACTGGATCTAAATATGGTACAAATAGTGATGTTTGTTTCCGTAAAGTGCCCGGGGACCCTTAACACACATGCACAACTTGCCACAGTGGGTAAGACTAGTTTTCTTTTTTTTTTATCTCAGGGTACTCAAAGATGTGCATACACAATTGTTATCTGCTTACCTAGAATCACTGATTCACACATTTATATTTGTGCCTGTTGCCCACGGAAATGCCATATATGCAAAGCTACCTCTGCGTCTCAGATGGACACTTTAACCGGGGCAATAGAGGGACACATGAATGCTGTGGCTCCGGTTTGCGCTTCCAGCATATTGCCACACTGGCTGTGATCTGCACACATTGTTTTCTATGAAAATCTAGGCTCAATATTACAGCCTTTTTAGATTTGCAGGGGAATGGGCAACTTTATCGTTAATAAGGTATATGGGCATCAGGATATAGGTGCCTTGCTGTGCTGTAGGGGTTTCACCTTACGCAACGCGAGTGTAGCTCCAGACGTCCAGAATGCTCTGACCCTTTGCTAAAACACTATCCCTATTTCTTGTAAAAAACACTTTTTCCTTCTGATCATAATATTATATGGGATACATTACTCACCGTAATCGTATTTCTGATGCTTGTATCTGCTTAAATTCACATGATGTGCATAGGCCGACATCTAGTGGAAGCTGCGGAGTATTACAGTTTGTTTTTCGAAACTCGAAAATGGGCATCGACACAGGGCGTGCCAGTAATACTATCCCTAGTGTGACATCCACTGTACCCAAGATCCCTCAGGCGTCTAGGATCCTCAGATTGTATTTTTTCTGACATGAGTTAGCATGAGGAGTAGCGTGAGTAGAGATAATCCAAGCAGATAGACAGAGAGGTAAGACTACAAGCAATCATGCGCCTTCTCTCAGAGGTGAGGAAGGGTGGGTCGCATGTGAATCTAAGCAGATACAAGCATCAGAAATACGATTACGGTGAGTAATGTATCCCTCCTGAGGCTTGTGGAATCTGCTTAGATCACATGCTGTGCATAGATTAGCGAGCAGTACCTGAAGAAGGAGGTGGGATGTGAGAAGGGTCATGAGCAAATAAGTGTCTTAGAACCGCTTGTCCCACTTGTGTATCTGCCTTGGAATGGGTGGCAAAGCAGTAATGCTGAGTAAAAGTGTGAATAGAGCTCCAAGTAGCTGCTTTGCAAATGGTGTCAAGGGGTACATTTGCAATGAAAGCCAGAGTGGCCCCAATGCCTCTAGTAGAGTGGGCTCTTGGCGTGAAAGGCAGAGTTCTTTCAGAGAGTGAGTAACACAGCTGGATACAGTTAATAATCCACTTCGAGAAGGCACCTTTAGAGACGCGATCCCCCTCTCTGCCTGTAGCTACGGAGACAAACAGTTGATCTGTTTTTCTTAGCGGTCTGGTTTTATTTACATAGTAGAGGACCGCCCTACACACATCTAGGGTGTGTAGTTTCACCTCAGCCGAGCTTTGTGGGTCCTGGAAGAAAGCCGGAAGCTCGATGGACTGGTTTACATGGAATTTTGATATAAATTTAGGTGAGAACCTAGGGTGTGTGCGTAAAACCAGTTTGTCTTTATGGACACTAAAGAAGGGATCCTACACTGACAGCGCCTGAATTTCACTGACCCTTCTTATAGAAGTAATAGCTACTAAGAAGGCCGTTTTATAAGTCAGGTGTTTGAGACTGCTTTTATGCATGGGTTCGAAAGGGGGGCCCATGAGCTTGGCTAGCACCACATTAAGGTCCCACCCTGGTGGTGGGTTTGAAATAGGAGGGTGAAGTCTCTTTACTCCTTCCATGAATGCTTTAACTACTGGTACTTTCCACCACGAAACCTTGCTATGGGAAGTGGTGTAAGCCGACAGGGCTGCCAGGTGTACTTTCAGTGAGTTAAAAACCAATCCTGCATCCAGCAGGTGGAGCATGTATGTAACAATAGTGGAAGGAGTGCAATCAACCGGGTTGATTGATCTACTCTGGCACCAGATAACGAACCTCTTCCACTTGTCAAAGTAACAGTGCCTTGTGTTTGGTTTCCTAGATTCCTTTAGGATGTCCATACACCTCTGTGGCAAATTGAGATGTCCAAACTCTATGACCTCAAGAGCCATGCTGCCAGGTTCATTGAGTTGAGTTGCTAGTGCACTGTTTGACCTTGGTGCTGGGACAGTAGGTTGTACCAGGCTGGAAGTTTGATGGGCTCGCACACCGCCATCTTGCGTAGGTGTGGGAACCACAGTTGTCTTGCCCACATGGGAGCAACTAGGACGAGCGTCATTGACTCTCTGTTCATCTTGTTCACCACTTTCCTGATGAGAGGAGTTGGTGGAAAAGCGTACGCAAACATCCCTTACCAGTTCATCCACAGGGCGTTCCCCTGGGAGTCTGGTTGGGGGAACCTGGATGCAAATCCTGGGCATTGTCTGTTTTCGCTTGTGGCGAATAAGTCTATAGTGGGGAAACCCCACTGAGAGAAGATATCTTCTACGACCTCTCTGTGTAGAATCCATTCGTGTTCCTCTGGGAGGGAGTCTCTGCTCAGAGCATCCGCTAGGGAATTGAGCTCCCCTGGAACATGTTGTGATGACAGGAAGATGTTCCGTCTGAGTGCCCATATCCAGATTTTCTGGGCAAGCTTGGACAGATTTGGCGAGCGAGTCCCCCCTTGCTTGTTCAGGTAGAACATGGCTGTTGTGCTGTCCGTCCGGATTTGCACTGACAGGTTTGGTAGGTGGGGCTCGAACGCCTGAAGCGCTCTGAATACTGCCAGAAGCTCTAGCAGGTTGATGTGGTTCTTGGCCACTGAGTGAGACCAGAGACCCTGAGCTGTGTGGTGGAGATGGTGAGCTCCCCACCCCGTCAGACATGCATCTGTAGTGACTACTGCCTGTACTGCGGGATCGTAAAAGGGTTTCCCCTGTGTGAGATTCTCTCTTGTCCACCAGTGAAGGCTTTGTACCAGTGTTGGCGAAACGACCACTAGATCGTCCCACTGACCACTTGCCTGAGACCACTGTTTCGCCAACCATTCCTGCATGGGACACATGCGCAGGCGCGCGTGGGGGACCAGGTAAATACATGACGCCATCATGCCCAGTAAACGCATTGCTTTGCGTACCGTTATTTGTTGATCAGACTGATAATGCGGAATTTGCAGTAGTATATTCCGAATTCTTTCTTCTGAAGGAAAGGTCAACCCCTCTTGAGTATCTAGGATTGCTCCTAGGAATTGTTTGGAGGTGCTTGGCACCAGGCTTGACTTTTTCTCATTGATTGAGAAGCCTAACTCGTGAAGGAGGTTGATAGTCCTTTGAATGTTTGTCCTGCAAATTCCTGGGGTTTCCCCCGTTATGAGCCAGTCGTCCAGATAAGGGTACACTGGGATTGCCTCCCTGCGTAGGTGTGCAGCCGCCACCGCCAGTACCTTGGTGAATACCCTTGGTGCTGAAGCTATCCCGAAGGGCAGTGCCTTGAATTGGTAGTGTCGACTGTCCACCTTAAAGCGCAAATACTTTCTGTGCGCTGGGAACATGGAAATATGAAAATAAGCATCTTTCATATCCAAGGTTGCCATGTAATCCCCCTTTTTTAGGAGGGGGATTACCTCTTGTAGCGTGGTCATACGAAGTTTTTGGGGCTTGACATTCTTGTTGGCAGGCCGTAAGTCCAATACTGGGCGCATTGTCAAATCTTTCTTTGGCACAAGGAAGTAAGTTGAATAAATACCCTTGTTTTCCTGGTGTCCCGGGACGAGTTCTATCGCGTCCTTTTCTAGCAGAATGGCGATCTCCTCGAGGAGAATCTTCTGATGTTCTAAAGAGTGTACTCTTTGTCGTGGAGGATGGTTCCGGGGACGCTGCAGTAGTTCTATACAATATCCTGTCAATACTGTTGACAGCACCCATCTGTCTGATGTGATCCCTTCCCAAGCCTGGGTGAAGTTGGAAATGCGTCTCCCTACTGGGGTTGCGTGAGAAGGGACCCTGAACTGAGCGTCACTGCTTTGGTGGAGGCGTGCCGCCTCCCTTGTTGGGGCTGCCTCTGCCTTTACCACAACCTCTCCTATTACCCCTGCCGTAACCCTGGGTAGACTGTTGGTTGTTGTTCCACTGTATTCCCTGCCCTTGGGAATAGGTAGATCCTCTCTGGGAATTTTGGCCGCGTGGGCGACCGCCTTACCAAACAACAGATTGGTTTCCACCGGTTTGTCCAACAATGATGCCTGGGTTTCTGCCTTAAACCCAGACTGCCGTAACCACGCATGTCTTTTGATAACAGTGCCTTCCGCTATCAATCTGCCTGTGTTGTCTGCGGCGTCGAAGGTTGCTTTCAAAATGCAACCAGACACGGCTCTACCCTCTGCGGAAATCCGAGCTAACTGGCCCTTTAAAGGTTCAGGAGCAGAGGCTATGAGTGCCGCGACTTCTTCCCACTGATGGCAGTTGTAGCTGGCCAACAGTGTGGTGGAGTTTGCAATCCTTGCTTGATAGGCGGACGTTGAGGCTACTTTCCTGCCGAAACCGTATAGTTTTTTGCTCTCCTTGTCGGGAGGAGCTTCGGACGATGACAAGGGTGTTCCAGCCCTCTTACGAGTGTTGGTGATAACTAGGGAGTCTAGCTTCAGATGTCCTCTTATATAGAGAGGGTCAGACTGGGCCGCCCTGAAAAGTTTTTCAACCCTGGGATTGACTGCTCTGGTGAGGTTCGGGTTCACCAGGGACGGATCTATGCGAGAACCTCATTTAGGAGGGGTTGGTTATCGACCGGGGAGTCGGTAACCGGGGCTTCGTTCTCTACCGGGGAATCTACTCTGTATGTTTCCGGGTCCTCCTCTTCCTCTTCCTGGTCCTCATCATCCCCATAGTAGCCCGTCCCGGTTTGCTCTTCTATCATACCAAATTCTTGGTCCTCACAAAAGGAAGCCTCTCCTTGATACAGTGAGTATGGTCTTGCGTATGGTAGTACCTCAAAGGGTTCTGACCTCATCGGAGTTTCAAACCGGGGCTTTTTACTCGGGGGGATAGGATCAGTAGAGCCTGAGGGTGTCGCCCCCTGTGGATCATACGAGAGGAAATGTTCTGGATTTTTATCATAAAAATCTGCCAAAGAAGACATTCTTGACATGACCCTATCTATGTCTTCACTGGACCATTTTTTTGGAACTGGGGATGACTCTCTCAGCAAGTCTATGGGATTTATCTTGAGTAGTTTTGCTGGTTTTAGACATATCAGCAGACCTGGTTTTGTCTGTCTGTTTAGGGGGAGTGGTGTGTTTCACAGGTGTGGAAGAGTGCGAAGGTTGTTTCGTCTGCTGTTTTCCCCCCTCCCCGTGAGTGGAAAAATGTTTTCCCTGTCCTTTAGTGGCTCCGGAGGTTTTCGACGCCTGGTGTCGAGGATCGGGGGTGGTGTCCCTGTCCTTCGAGCGTGGGGCCTCGCTGGTTTTAACTGCGGGCTCCGACTCCTGGAGCGCGGCCTGGGGGTGGAAGTCATCTTCGTCTTCCGACGATCGAACTTCTGTTAGCCTAGGGAGCGAGGCACTCTTGGCAAGAGTGGATGATTGCCTGGAGTCATGCGGCGATCTTGATAGAGAGCGCCCAGAGGACACCGAATCGGACCGTTCTGTTTGTGCCTCTTTCCGAGAACTCGACATCGTCTAGTCTCGGTTGGACTTAGTGTGTTTAGTGTGTGTAGAATGTGAAGCGCTTGTGTCGCCGGGGGTCTTCCCCATAGCCTCCCTGCCGGACGACCTTCCGAGGTCGGGGACCTGCGCTCGGCTGTCTTTCGACGCCGTAATGCCCTCGCCGTCCGAAAGTACGGCGTCGCTGCCATCGCTGAAGGCGCCCTCCGCTGCCATGGCCGCCTGCCTGGCGTGGTGGGCCCAACGCTTCGTCGAACGGTCCTTAAGTGTCTTAGGTTTAAACCTACTAGACGCTCTGCAGTTCGCTTCGGGGTGTTCCCTCGGCAAGCAGAGATTGCACGTGGCGTGCCTGTCGACCCAAGGGTATTTGCGATTGCACTTGGGGCAGAATTGAAAAGTGGTACCCTCCATACGCACCTTGAGGCAGCGGGCTGTTAAGTGTAGGAAATGTATAAGGTGTACCTATATACCAAGAGTGAGAGTATGTACCACCCCCCACTCTCCCTACTTGCAGGGCCGAGGCCAGAGGCCTTCCAAGGCCCAGGCCGAGGCCAGCGGCCTCCCGAGGCCCAAATCCATCGTGCAGCAGCCGACGGTCGATTTCTTCTCCAGCCGGTGTCGAGTTTCGAAGTTCGACGTTTGGGGTGGGGAAGGATGTCAATAGATTATTATTTTAAATTTTTAGCAAAAGTATGGCTAAGGCCAGGGTACTCCGCAAAATGCTTCCGACCAGTATGGCGGAAAAAAACAATCTGAGGATCCTAGACGCGTGAGGGATCTTCGGTACAGTGGACGTCACACTAGGGATAGTATTACTGGCACGCCCTGTGTCGACGCCCATTTTCGAGTTTCGAAAAGCAAACTGTAATACTCCGCAGCTTCCACTAGATGTCGGCCTATGCACAGCATGTGATCTAAGCAGATTCCACAAGCCTCAGAAAATTCTTTATTCTGTAATAAACAAATGCATAGTAAATGATGTATTTATTTTTAATTCTGGTGCTTACTTCACAACTCCACTTACATGCCTTTGACTGGTGTCACCTACCATGGGATCAGGTCACATACATGGCAAGCCTCACAAACTCCGGAAAACAATGTGTGCTTCAACAGTTTGTATTGAAAATAAAATAAGGTGCTCAGACTTGTAAATGCTGGGACTGGTATTGGAGCACATTAATGAGTATCCCTCTCTCGTCTTCCCAGGGCTAACTACCACTCTTTCCCAGGCGTCCCTAAACCTCAGAGTGGTAACTAATGATAGGTAAACCCTACTGTCTCAGGACTAGTTAAGGTGAGAGACTAAAACCTGCATCCTTACCCGCCTGAATATCACTGGGTTTCCTCTAACAGACTCTCTATCCTAAAACTCGGCAAGGTTAAACAGTGTGTTGATGGGTTGTGGAGTAGTGTCCCTTCACAAGTGACTCACTCTCTCCCATTCCTTTCCCTTATGTTCCTGTTCCACTGTCCAC
Organism: Ambystoma mexicanum; assembly: GCF_040938575.1. NCBI lineage: Eukaryota > Metazoa > Chordata > Amphibia > Caudata > Ambystomatidae > Ambystoma > Ambystoma mexicanum. The sequence goes on along the minus strand of NC_090937.1, from coordinate 803,205,549 downwards.
TCTGCTTCTACTCCTGCATTTTTTCCTCTTTCTACTCCTCATTTTCCCATCTCCAACCACTCTCCTTGTTTGTCCATCCTATGTTCACACAATCTCCTGTTTCCTTTCTTCTCCACCTCTGCCCTCCCATTCCCCTACACGTTTCCGCTCTCCTCTCACTCTCTGCCCTCTCTCTCTGCACTTAGTTCCTTTCCCTCAACCAACCAAATGCTCAATTACTCACTGCATCACTCTCACAACCTGGTACCACTCTCTCCCTGTACCAATGCCTCACCTGTAATAACCTCCACCACAATTTACTCAAGACTCTGCTCCAATGTCCTTCTCCACCTGATCTCTCAGTCCACCTCATCTACTCCTGACCTGCAGAACTGATCCAAACACCACCCACTCTGCTCTTTGTATTTCGGTCTTTCATACCCCTCCCTTCCTTTTCCCACCTTCCTGTGCCCCCTCGATTAATATCCCCCCCCCCAGAATCTATGGACCAAGCTATGACTGCTTGTAACCCCTTGCGGGGTCTTTCACATTGAACATCTTGATAAGCCCCATTTTGCCCCATCCCTTTTTTCACCAACATCTTAATTCAGTTTTGGGTTAGGGATACTGCTGCATTCAGTCTGCTGTACCTTCTTCACACACTGCTGTAAGTGCATTTGATTCAGCACAGCACGCAGCTCTGTTAATGCGAGTGCTTTGGAGACTTTGGGAGGGCATACGAACACCTTAAATTATAAGGTGCTGTACATTGACCAACCTAGTGGTTACAGTCACCCCAGTAGCAGCTGTAAGGGGTAGACAATTAACAGACAGTGGATTAATAACATACCTTCAACAAACCAAAAAACAGGGGTTGTTTTAAGGTGCTACCCACCAAAAGCGTTATTATACACCAGGGTTACATTTTTGATGTATTGCTCTGTTTAGATTTGTATAGGCAGGAGCTTTCTTTTGGGTGTATAGGTGACACCTAGGCAGGTTTGTGAATTTTCTTTTCAGTATTTCATTTAAAACTGATTTAGAACTTTTATTGTGTATTTTTTAACTAGAATGCACTATGTTTGAAAACATTTTTTTAGATGTGTTGACTTTTAAGATTACTATGTGTTGTGTTCTTTAATAAAATTGTATCGTACTACATTTGATTCTTAAAACCCTATATGCGGTCCTTATTTGGTCTACGGACCGTGTGTGGGAACAGGGGTAGAGTTTAGAGAATAAGAAGAAGAGAAAGACGGTTTGTTCCTTTTTGTTTAATATTGTCTATAAGGCTTTGTAAGGAGTTCGGTACAAACGTCTATAAATAACTCTATTGGTCTCTCTTAGTCAGTTGTTGACTTTGGCAGGACCACCACTTTCTATCTCCTATGGCAGTGGCAAGACATGCTGGTCTTTGTATTTCTGAAAGGAGATAAAAACAATTTCAACACGCTCATGCATGTATGCAGAGAGAGGGTGCCCTCCCAACTCCCTGACCCCACTCCTAATAGGCCTGCTACAGCAGGCTGGTGCGGAGGGGGATCCATCCTGATGTAGTGAAGCCCCTGAGCCTGTCACAATGGAGTATATGTATCAACTACTGCAATATTGCTAACATTAGCATTAACAAGTAGCCAGGTATGAAAGGAATGCAAAGTAAGTTGCAGTGTCTGGCCATGTTGTATAAGGAATAACATGCCCCCTTTGTACTTGTTCCTTTATTTGGTCCAGGACCTCCTTCCCTCCGCAATATCCTCATCACTTATGGTAAGGGGTACTTTATCACATAAGTGTACACACCAAGATAACAGGAGATTAGATCTGTTTCAGGTTTAACCTGTAACAACGCTCTTGGTCTTGGTCGTGTAAATTGTTAAAAAATATATATCATGAAGGCCACAATAAAAATACAAAGATCTTTTCCTTGTTCATTTAAAACAATCATATTTTTAAAAGCGTTGGTAGCATGGCAGTGTAGTCTAATGTTTTCAGGATGGTCTAAGCTTTTCAACCACAGAAGAGTGAGAGTAATACACTTGGAATCTTAAGGATATTCAGTGTTGCAATGCAGATGTTATGTGTAGTCATATTTCTGGGCTACAGGGGGCACCGTACAGCAAGAACGCATGGGATAAAAGGCCTTAGAAGGATGATAATATTCTATTCCACCTTTCTTAAATAGGAAAGTGAGAGAATATACTTGAAACTGATTAATATTGTATATCTTTGTAGTTAGAAGGCACTTTTTTCTATGAATATCAATCGTGTTCCCCCAAGTTAGTGTGTTGCTATTGACTATGCAGGAATTGTTAAGACATTTTCCTAATGAACTTATCATAAATGTCAAAAGAATGTCAAAATGCACAGTACAATTGGATGCTAGAATCTTTAAAAATTGTCAATAAAGAGCTGTTCAGCTACAGCATCTAAGGCAATGTATGTGAAGATGCCAATATTATGATAGTTACAGTAAGAATTGCCATAGAAACCTGATTTATGAATAAAATCAAATCTTTTCTGGTGTTCGAAAATACATGACAATGTTGTATTCAAACTGATCCCACCATCTCCAGTATCACTACTGAGGATGTTAATCCAATATTGGGGGGATCAGTATATAAACATTAAGGAGTCAAGGATAATATTAATACCTTCAAGTAGGAATGACATTCAATGGTAATCTAATTTAATGAATTATAGATGCACAGATGCAAAACAACATTGTAGCAATGACATATGTCATTCACTAGTAAGGTGAACCTAACTGTGTGATGCCTGACAAACTGTAGACAAGTGTTATTACTTTCGTGACTTATACAGATCTTAGAAAATCACACTTATATTTTATATCGTGTAATATATAATCCACAATTTAGGATATTTTAAAAAAATAATTTGGATTTCAATCTGGCCTATAAATATTTCCTAAATACATTTATAGTTTTTATTTGCAAACCTGCACCACTACTAATTATATCAATCTTTATAATCAGGAATGCCAACCTATGTACATTGGTTTAATCTAACGTATTGCAATATGAGGTAAAACATCAGAGTACATTACATGAGTTTAGGCTTAAACAGTTACGCAGTCACATACATACAAAGCGGCGCGTGGGAATGTCATTTCTATGACATCACATGCTCACGTAGCTATGTCAGAGTGATTTATATAAATTAATAATCAAGGGCAGCAGCCAGCGGCATGCCAGTTGTTGCGCTGAACACAGCAGGGATGATTATTATCCTTTTTGATATCAGGTAAGCATATTTCTGCAGTAACTGTAAGTCTCTAATATTAAACATACTTTATAGATTTTAGCACAAGTTATGGATTATAATTTGCAATAATATATCTAAGCAGGAAATATTTCCAAGTAAACCATTCCTATGTATGTATTTTTTCAGTAGATATCTTTGAAGACCATTATCAACCATCCTCACTGAATCATAAATATAGGCAGGAACCTTTACTAATGAATTTGTTACTCCTGTATCACACAGTATTCACTGGGTAAACTGGGTAAGAACAGTTGGTGATTATAAGTATATATAGTCATCCCCACAACAGAATCATCACATTCTCAAAAGTACAGCTAATAACATCCTATAACAAAGATTAATCCTTTTTTGAGGACATAGTGAAAGGAAAATCATTTTACTTAATAAGCATAAAATAGTATGCATTGTCGAATAGACATTATAGTCAAGAAATAAATACATATTTATATTTCTTTTTTCTCTCTCCCCATTATTTGTTTCTGTTTCCCCCCTTCCTTTCTCTTACCATGTAAAAGATTAACATTATTCCGTTGAAAATTACCAACGTGTCGAAACACGTGGTGGCATTTCCAAAAACCAAATGTTGGGCAACTTGAATGCATGTCTATTTTTTGTAATGATCTCACTATTTTTCAAGAAATGATGCATTTTTAAAGAATTGGAGTCAATTGATGTTATGAAACTCTGATCATGTACTTTTGGAAAATGTCTAATAATATGTTGCAGCGCTATTTGGTTATACAACTATTCGCAAGCTGTGGTAGGTTACATACAAATCTACAGTCATGGGTTTAGAAAACCTGTGCTCTCATTTTAGAGGGCACAGAATAGTGGTTTGTCTGCACCACATTGGAACTTATTTTTATCATTTTCTGAAAGCATAATAAGTATTCCCCCATATCACTTTGTAGATTGGGTCTATCTACTACAGGGTACTCCCCTTCTACAAAATGACATTGGTGAGGTTTTAATGTTCATTTAAAACTGCAAAATTTGAAAAGAATTGGAAGTGACCTAGCTAAGCTCCCTTTCAGCCCACTAGAATGATGTGGGGTTTTTCAGAATATTTCTTTTCAGTGGCTATGGCCTTCACAGGTCAAAATGTATTAATCCACTGTATTAATCCACTGTAAGGCTATGGAACATTGCACATCGGTTCATAGCCTCAGTCTCTGGCTACACCTGAGAAAACACAAGGTTGAATTTATTTGGCTATCAATAAAAGACACTGCACACATCTGCTCAGAAGATTCTAATAAATTCTAGTTGAAATCACTTCTCATTTGACTTTGAATATGGTCAAAAAGAAACATACATTTCACACTAAAATACTACAGTTTCTATTTTAAATCAATCGGCTATAGTTATAAGACACTGTGTGCTCTGCAGAGAAAATATCCCCTATGCCCTCCGGCACTTACTGAGGAAGGATTCTTGAGACCATAGTTCTAGTTTCATTGGGGCTTTTATACTCCCTTCTAGAGTTTTCTATTAAGGCACAGAATTAGCATGGCCGCTCACACCTTCAAGGTAACTCTCAGTCAGCTAGGCCCACTGGTCTGTAATCTACCTCTCTCTTAAATTGAAAGGGGGACTGTGAACTGGGTTATGTAGAAGTGTACATTTGATATGTTTCTGAATACTTTTCCGAGCTGAATATGCTATTCTCTCTCGTATTTGGCCTAATGTTCTTCCTTCATGAAAGATAAGTAGGACTGATTTTTGGCCAAATGATTAACTTGTGTTCAACCCTGATTGTCCCAAACTTCCAAAACATGTTATTCAAATGTAATGTCAATTCAAGTTACCGTGTGTCATGAAATTCTCTGTAGAACAGGTTTATTCAAATCCAATGTAGTCACTTTGATTTTTGCAATATAGCTTACACAGCAATACATATATGAGTTCTACCATCTAAAATACAATTATTTATCCCTGATACATTTAATTTGAACAGTCAATTTACAAATGCATCACAACCAAACTATAAGGTTATGTTTAAAGTTAATATTACACTTGGCACGTTGGCTTATGGATGTAAAGGTGAATTACATTGATTGTATGGTTAAATGGTTTTAAAATGGAAATTTTAATGGTACAAGCTAGGCTTTCTTTTATGTAACTGACTTAATTTCTCTCATTATTTACAGAAATAGAACACCAATCATTTGGTGTATGTTTCACCATGTTTTACCATGTGAAGAGTCAATATATTGTTCATAATTAAAGTGTACTGGTGTGTTTTACATAATTTGAAGCGAATAGCAAAGACATGTCATTATGTGCTTCAAAGGCTTGGCATGGTTTGTTTATAGTTGGGCAGAAAGTACACCATACTGGAGTTCAATAGGGCACCATTACTGCACCTTAAATTTTAGTTCAATGAATAGAGTTCTATGTCTATTAAATTTACTCTGACAGTACAAACCCACATCCAGGACAATCATACATAACAACCTACCCCAAGCCTTTTGGTGAACCACTATTGAAAGAGCACTGATGAAAAACATTGTGGTCCCAAACTTCAATGTTTATCACTACATTGAGTAGTAGTATGCTGATCCCTTTGTCCCCCAATGTCAATCTGATATCTAGGAATGCAAGCTCCATACCATGTTGGACACCACAATCTCTATGCTGGTCCTGTTGCCCCCAAGTGGCAGGCTGATCATAAAGGACAAAGGTTTGATTTCCCGGAATTGCCCGCAGAGCTGAAAATGGTGAATACCAAACACCACCAGAAAAGCTTTGGGTGCAGAATGTATGCCTGTGATAGAAGGACCTAAACCAAAAATCTGGTTCCAGAACTCATTCTTCGTCTCCTGAAGTGTTTTGTCTAGAGGAAAAAGTATGTGATTGGTTCCTAGCCATGCAAGTTCGGGCAACCAACTCAATCTTCCCAAGCACAAATATAATAAATGGATTCTGGAAGAACACTGACACTACATTCTAGCTGTCATAGTAGTCACCTGAACGGAAGCTCAACAGTAAATATGGTATCTTCCCAATGTCAAACTCTGGACCTGTAGAATCTTTTGAAACATTCAAGAAATGTCCAGTCCCCAGTAATGCAACACTCCAAAATAATTACGCGCGAGTCCCATGGAGTCCCAATCTGCCCAGGACTCTGATACTGAGAGGAGCTGCTGCTACTGCTACAAAGTGCTTTGCTGTGCCTGTACTGGCCCTTTATCTGCTAGACTCCACCTTTAAAAAGGTGTTGCAGGCGCGAAGCGCCGCGCGAGTCCCGTGGAGTCCCAGTCTGCCCAGGACTCTGATACTGAGAGGAGCTGCTGCTACTGCTACAAAGTGCTTTGCTGTGCCTGTACTGGCCCTTTATCTGCTAGACTCCACCTTTAAAAAGGTGTTGCAGGTGCGAAGTCCCAGTCTGCCCAGTCCGCCTCAAGACGGCGAAAGGCTTGGGGAGAGCGAAATCGAAGAAAATTGTCAGCAGTGGACTTATGACCGTGCCGGGTCCTCAAACACGGCAAAAGACGCTGTTCGAGCGGCGGCAGTCCAGATTGCCGCGGACTATGATTCCTTTGCCCTTATCCAAGGCAAACGATGAGGTAAGCGTTGAAATGCTGCTAAATACTGGTGTGCAGCCTGCCATACCTACGTTACATGATCTTGCATCTGCGTACATAAAGAACATTGCCAAAGTTACAAGTGTTACAAGCGTAACACGAGATAAGGACAAGGACAAGGATCTATTAACTGTACACTCGTATCAGGAAACACAAAATGTATTACCTGAATCACAAAGAATAGTCGAATATCTCTCAGAGACCTGTTCTGATCAGGTACTGCTACACATCCAATCACAAGCAGTTGAAAAAACGTTACTTTCAGCGAAAGATGATCTCCTATCCTATGGATTTGAGGTATCATACCAGAAAGAAGATGCTAACACACAAAGGACAGAGAGTATAGCATCAGTCGAAGATCTCCGCACAACTAACAAAAAGCGAAGAGACATTTTAAAGGAGGTATTCAAAATCCAGCCTACAGAGTTGAAACATAATGTGCAATTAAAACAAGGTGCAAATCTGGTAGCACGTCGTCACAAGTAACTAGTTCAGCAAAATGAAAAGGTAACTTGTGAGCTGATCTCATGGAACACACGCGGGTTTAGTCATTTGCTGTTGGAGTCACCGTTTTGTATGGACAACATCTTTGCACTGTGCTTACAAGAAACGTGGCTCCGTGCTTCTCCTGCAAGAGATGGGTATACCTTATTACTCAATCCTGCAGGCAAAAATCAGTTTGGCCGTCCTTTCTCTGGGCTATTAATAATGCTGAATAACTCCTTTGGATGGGAAATAAAGAAAACATACATGCCCAACCTGTTTGTTCAAGGTATGTTGATGGAATTCAAACCTGTCATCTTTGATAACCCAAAGAAATTACTTTTGATCAACACATATTGGAATCCGAAGATGATTTCAACTAGTGCATATTTAGAAGCAATAACAGCAGTCATTGATGACAGTCGGCTAATACGTTACAAATTACAGATCATCATATGTGGCGACCTAAATTGCTCATGGTTGGATGAGAATCAACTGCTAAAAAGTGTCACAAATGACCTAGGTGATCCTAACGCTGAGAGAAGACGTAAATGGATGACAGCCATGGAAACCCGAGACTGCGAAATGCTAAATGGGTCGACGAAAAGTGACAATCCGCCTAAGTCCACGTGGCATTGTGGCCACAGGCATAAAATTTTAGACTATATATGGATATCAAACAATGTGTGGCCTGACATTGAGGACTTCGAAGTCAAAATGTGCTCTAACAGTGACCACGACCCATTACATCTAACTTTGAAGTGTGATAAGTACACGCCTGAAGTAACATACGAGAACGCGGTCACAGTCAATCATGGAGGAAATAGATTACGAATTAATGCTGAACAACTAACCAAATTCCACTGTGGCATTAGGATGGGAAACTTATCGCCAAGAAGCAAAATAAACTTTGCTCCATTGTTAGCAGAATTTCGTCTTAAAAACAAACCTGGACCAAAATTTAAGGAGCGGAAGCATGTCTTTAGCCGTATAGTGTACAACGAAAAAAAATCTCTATGAAGAGATCTTAGAAAGCTTAGGAGACAAAACGGAACGAATGCCTCCTTGGAAATTAAAAACAGGAAATCAAAATACAGAAATTGGTTGAAGTCCTTTGCTTCTCTGAGAGATCAAGAAAGAGGAGAACAAATGCTAAAGTTGATCTTGACTCATAACTCAAGAGAAACTTGGCAGATCCTAAACAATGGCACTTTATCTCAAGAATATGCGCAGTTAAATGGAATATCGAGGTCAAAATGGGAAAAACATTTTGCAAAAGTATTTGGAGTCACATCAGCGGACACAATGACACAAGCTGCCGACTGCAGTGGTGCATGGGATGTCACCGAGAAGGCAGAAGACATCATTGCTATAATTGGCCATCTAAAAAACTCAAGAGCCGCTGGACCCGACGGCATAACAAACATCATGCTGAAGGAAAAAAAGGAAAATTGGTCGTGCTTCATTGTCTATTTGTTCGATCTGATTGCAACTGTGAAAGAAGTGCCAGATTCGTGGAGAACAGCTGTTGTGGTCCCGGTGTTCAAGAAGGGCAGTCGGGACGACCCTTCAAATTACCGCCCGATTGCCCTTTTGGACACCATTGGTAAAATTTTCGCTATGTGTATCCAGCGTAAATTAACCAGATGGGCCACCGACGCGAAGCTTTTAGACTGTAGACAAACAGGTTTCACCAAAGGTGTGGGTACGGAGGTGAATCTGTTAATATTAAATCTGTTAAAGCTGGAAACGTTGAAGAACAAATCAAAGCTCTATCTGGCATTTATTGATATGCGGCAGGCCTTCGACTCAATAAATCGAGTCAAATTATGGGAGAAGCTAGCTAAGTGGAACTGTCCTCTAGCACTACTAAATCCAGTGATAGCCCTGCATTCGAACACTACAATGCGCGTACGCATGAATGTTTTAGGGGAACTATCAAACAAAATACCCACAAACAGAGGCGTGAAACAGGGCTGCCCCTTGGCGGCTCTATTGTTTAAACTATATATCTCAGATATCGCAACTGGACTCAAAGAAGCGGCATGTTTTCCACCAAAGGTGAATGGGCAACATCTAAGTTGGGCTATTTATGCTGACGACATTGTGTTAGTGGACCGCACACAAATCGGCCTACAAAGGCTCCTGGTTAAATTTGAATAATACTGCGATGTCAACGAGTTAACAATAAACGAAAAAAAAACAAAGATTCTGATTGTCGGCAAGGTGCAAACCAATAAAGATCGATTATTTAAGTGGACAATTGCCCAGGAGAATATTGAAATAGTTTCATCGATACAATATTTAGGAATTCTCTTTAATAACTCCATAAGAGAATGCGAGTGGTGGTGTGACCTAAGAAATCGTATGGATGGCTTTGGAGTTCAGGGAGCACGCATACATGCTGACTATGGAAAATTCACATTAACTCCAGTGTTGACGTTTTTTAAACAGAAAGTTGTACCAGCAATTACTTTTGGGTCAGAAGCTGGGTGGAACCTGAATGCGCTTTGTTGGGACACTCTTGAGGGAAAGTTTTGGAGACGGGTACTAAGGCTTTCCACATATGTCTCAATTAAAGCCATCAGACATGAACAAGGTCTTGAATCCTTGTATACAACGGTTTTATGGAAGTCAATTACATCGGCAAGGAAAATGCATCTGAAGGAACCAGCACCGGCTTACAGAATTTTGTCAGCAACCACGCAACGACAGAATGTAGGCTTACTAAAATGTTGGGTCGATAAAATTAAAACCATTGTTGACTCTGCAAATATCAAGTGGGATTTGGTGATGGCGACACCACAACTAGCTAAAAAAAAACTACGTCAATGGAGTTGGATACAGAATGTAGCTGACCGTGGGAAGATGAAGACATCACTAGATCTAGGAACCGCGGAAAATAGCTTGGATAAGTTACCTAAATATCTAAAGCAATTTCCATCTAGATACCATCGGAATAAATTCCTGAGACTACGTTTAAATGTCTATCACACCAAGGAAGTGCTTTGGACAAGACATGACATAAACACAATAGACAACATCTGTAGATTTTGCAAAATATCTGATGAAACTTTGAAACACTTAATTACGGAATGTGAAGCACTAGAAAATGTGCGATCAATAATGTTAGGAAAATATGCGCCTCTCAATGGAAATTCGGAAGAATGGTGGTTTAGAATGTTAACCAGTGATAATGTTCAGCTAACTTGTGCGGTGATAAATTTTCTAGAAAAAACTTTACCGAGCACCGAATCGTTGTGAAAAGGTCATGGCGAAAAGAATGGTCCCAGAGAAATCTGGGGTGCAATCCTGAGGTCTATTTAAGAGGACATTATCGCAGTGCTGCATCTGATTGGTTTGGTTGTGTTGTGTAATAAAAAGTTTGATAATAAAAAACTATATTACAAAAAAAAAAAATAATAATAATAATAATTACGGATTCATACATTCTAGTATTTATGACTGATGTGAAGTGATTGATGAGCCTGGAAAGGAGACATGTGAGTGGCACATCTGCAGTTGGGCCACATTTAGTTTACTCTTTCCACATTTTCCAGAATGCCTTCTTTCTGCTGCAGTAGATCTCTACAGAGGCCCCCTTGGTGGCATTGAAAATAAACATTGCTAGAGTACTCATTGTATTTGGGCAGAATACCTGTCAGTACAACTGCTCTGATGTTACCTGCAAAAAGTGGGGAGAACCCATGGAATCAGATGGCAGGTGCATCATCAGTGCATCATCATCAGTCTAATTCTGATCACTTAGGGGACCTCAATAGAAATAATGTGCCATGTTGTACATCAATTCTAGGACACCGCAGCGCACTGCTCTCTATTATGAGCAAAATAACATCATGAGCAGGCTCCATCTCAAGTGTGTACCAATCAAACTACCACCAAATGGTTGCCAGCAGAGATTTTCTAGCTATATTCAGTAAAGACGCCCTGATTTCCTCAGGAGCACGTACATCAGGGCCTTCCACCAGACGTATCAGGCGCCAGCACACAAATAACACAATTCACAATAAGGGAAACCAATTAGCAGTATAACAAATGAAATTTGAGATATTGTAAATGGTAATTAGTGCACTATGTTCTTGCTTAAGGGTAAGGAAGGCACTATTAGGGGTGTAACAATAGATGCCTATACATAATTGTGTTATTCAACATTTGCACATTTTGGTGGTCTGGGTGGTAAAGCTCAATAGTTGCACATGCCAGATTCCCAGAGGGATGTGTTGCCATTTTCATCCCGACTTTCAAATGAATGACATCAGGATTGTCATGGTGTTTTGAATCAACATTATTTCAATGAGTGCACCCATCAAGTCAGCCTGAGGCTATGCAACTGCTGAGGACAACCCCAGACAACCCAACCCATCAGACTTTGAGAAAGCTACAGTCAGGCGATGTCTTCAAAGTCCCAAAGGAACTGCCATTTTCTGTTGTCCAATACATGTTCGCTCACGTCTTTAGCAATAACTCATTATGAGGCATCATTAAATAATCATATAAAACAGAATGATTACATTCTTAGTTATTCTAATATCTCATTATTTTAATATCCATTTACTTTGTGCCTCTAGTTGTTAACCTCTTGACTGTCTTGCATGTGTGTGTGTGTGCTTTCAAAATAGTTCAAAACCTGTCCATATGTAGATGGCATCTCAAATAGATTACCAATAAGCACAGGCAAAGCCAACAGTGTTGGCTTCAGTGTAGGGATGGGAAAGGCACTTACCAGCCTGCCATAATCATAATTGTGGCCCTAAGATAGCTACAGTAGAAAATATGTGAGTAAATGTGCATATGATGGCAGTGCCTGGATAATGTCTATTTAATACCTATACAAAGACAAAACTATCGCTTTTTTTCTAATGCTTATTAGTTTTTGCAGAAGCGGATCAGCTGAGGTGCTTGGGGTTCAATACCTACGAGTAGGAGTTGGGCACCGACTCCTTGTTGCCCCTGTTCCAGCATACCTGGATTTGTTTCATGGGCAGGACAGGGTTGGGGGTCTCTGGGAGATTCCTTCCAGATCTGTTGGAAGGACCGCCAGTGTTATGCATTCCTGCCCACCCCTCTGCTCCAATGGACCCTCTGCAGGTTTTGGGCCTCGGTGGCTTTTCCGGTACACCTGGCTCATTCTAGAGTTCAGTTGGATACGTGCCACACTTCATCAGTGGCTATTGGGGCTTACAAGAATTCCCCTGAGCATGTGTTTTCTGCTGCCAACTCGGTGGTTAAGGCCCACTTTAAGGGGTTGTCTAGGCTGTTTCTGCCAGTGCATAGGCCTCACCCTGTCTGGGACCTCAATGGCGTTCTTGCAGATTTGCAGCGCAAGCCTTTTGATTGATGGACGCTGTGGACATCCACTTGGTGACACCAAAAACAGTTTCACTGGTGGTTCTAACCCCTGTGTGCAGGGTTAATGAGCTGCAGGCATTGTCCTCGTGCAAACCCTTCACGACATTTCACAACAACAAGGTCATCTTGAGCACTCACCTGAACTTCTTGCCCAATGTGGTCTCTCCTTTTCATCTGAATTAAGAGATCTGCCTGCTGGTGTTCGTCCCAAACCCACAGTCAGAGGCAGAGAGGGCCCTAAATTCCTTGGACCTCAAGAGGGTCCTCAGGTTTTATCTCTCTCAGACAAAATCCTTCAGGAGTCTGAGGCATTGTTTGTGACTTTTGGGGGCTCCTCCCCCGACTCTCAGGCTTCCTTGCTTCCATCGCTTGTTGGATGGTTCAGGCCATTTCGGAGGCATACACTGCCATGGGCAGACCTGTTCCTGAGGGGATTCATGCCCATGCAGTCAGGGCCAAGGCAATCAAGTTTCAGAGACATGCTTCTTGGGATGTCATCGTCAACTCAGCTAATTGGGCCACTCCATCGGCCTTCTGCAGGAACTACTCACTGGACACCAGCACAAGGCACGATGCAGAGTTTGGTCAGGTGGTTATGAAGAACCGTTTTGCTTCATCCTAGATATGAGGCAGGTTATCACAGCTCCAGCCTATGTTCTTGTTCGGTGGAATCACCCACAAGGATGGAGGAAAGGGGATGGGATGTATGAGTAAATAAAGTTACTCATCGTAGTGACTGAAGTACTCATAGTCCATAGTCCCCTTTCCTATATACATCCCACCCGCCTTCCCTCGTTAGTATGCCAATGGCTAATAGGTAATAAGTGTAGCTAGGTACCTAAGCATACAATGTGTTCAAAGGGGACTGACGTGAGGCGCAGGAGGGCAAGGCCACAGTGGGGTGTTCACATGCCCGAGGCCACTTTCTTCCCCCACGCTACACTAAATTTAAAGGGTAAGCTACATTTTTCCCAAAGTTTCCAGTACCATCCACGTGTTGGGGGATGCCCACAGAGATGAAGGAATAGGGACTATGGACTATGAGTACTCTAGTTACTATGGTCTCAGTGCTATTACTTGAGATATGCTAGTCCGACTAATCAAAGGAGTTGCATTGTCTGGGAAGATATTACAATGGGAGATTTCATGCAAGAGTGCAAGGATACCTGAATAATGTGCTCATAAGCATCAAGGAAGACTTGCGACATAAGAGATGGCCAAGAAACCTCAGTAATGATTCCAGAATTGAGTTTTGGCCCTGAGGAAATTTGTGAAAATACTGCAGATGGAGATGAGAGCAGAGAATGCACCTTGAAAGAAAAGTGTCCAGTAAAAGTAGTGTGAGCACAGCTAGCAATAGCCGATGGGTGGGCTATAACTGGGACTGAGTCACTCATCGAGATATGTGGGACCCTAGAAGTCCTGCTTGATACCTGACTTCTGCCCCAAGGACAAACTTTGATCTGTGCTTTGATATTGGCTCCAGCTGGAAATGATAGTCCCTGCAACTTCCCTACCTGCCATGTCTTAGCAAGTTAGTAAGAGGTCAAGCGGTACTGGTGGTTAATAGAATAAAAGGGGTTGGGAAGGCCACAGGAATAACTTTGGATGGTTAGATATTGTTCTGAACTGAGGATAAATGAGTAGAAGTGGTGTCTGTGGCATCAGTAGATTTACATTTTGTCTTGCAAAAAACAGCTTGACAATTTGGTGTTTTCTGCACCGCTGAGGAAAGAAGGTCAGTAAGCTTACTCATAGATTTTCCGCAGAGAGGGCCCAGAGGTATTCCACATAGATTTCATATATTTGTTTAGAGTTGTTGCCAGAAGAATGGAAGATGTTGAGAGTAGAATTCAATGTGGAGAAAAAAGCTGGTATGTCGCCCATTGTAGAACCACCCTGTGTACTCACTATGATGTCATTTGTTTTATTAGCAATGAAATCTCGAAACAACTTTTCCTAGCCCCTAATGTGTATATAATATTCTTTCTTTGTTTCTTTGAAAGGTATTATCTTTTTCTATCACTGATGGTGCTGTAGAAAGAGTGAGGTGGTAGTTATAAATCCATCCAGTTGCAAGTTGAGGTAGAGATGTTGATGGCTATTCAAAGTGAATAAATGCTCATTCTGAATTACACTTTTGGCTGTTGTCACGAAAGGCTAAATCAGCTACAAGTGTGAATAAAATCTGATGTAATCTCATTCTGAATTAGATTGTATTTAGGGAAGGCATCTCTGCATTGTTCCCAATAAATCGTTTTCTCATATAATGAAAGAAAAATATCTGAAAATGATGAAAGAAAATTGAGAAGGTTGTTGGAATGCAACATGGGGTACATCAAAAACACTCACAGGGGAAACAATGAAAGGGAGGGTTTCTTCGCAGCTGGAATTGGGTTAAAACCAATATGAACTGCAGCAATTATATTATGTCACGCTCATGCTCCTAGTTTCTTCATCTGGGTGCACTTTTTATAAGGCTGCCCCTTTCCACAATTTACTAAAAACCATGCTTGTTCTGCCACAAACTGGGACATGCCGGAGGATAGCTCAGAGGCAAAGCATTTGTCTTAGAATGAGGAACACAGCGCAGAGGAACACAGGTTTGAATAGCGGTCCCTCACTTAGAGACTGGTCTCTGGTTTGGACTGCGTTATAAAAGATTAATCAATTAATACTGAATGACACATGTCCCGAGGTTCCATTCCCTCTGGGGTTACTGAAGTAAGGTTGTCGGCCTGAACCCAGTGGAATTATCTGGCATGAACTGGCATAAACTGGACTAAACAATGAGTTAGTGTGTAAGTAAGCAGATGTGTCACAAAGTTGGTGGACCTACGCCGCTCAGCAGAGGTCAGACTGGAGGCACTCATGTGGGAAAAGGTACTGACCTCCCCTGAGGTTCACTGAAATATGTCATCATATGTCACTTCAGTTCATGGACATTACAGGCAGACTCAAACTCTGAATGAATATGGTTAATGTGTGAGGAAAGGCCTTGTAAGAGGTTTTTTTCAAACGTTACCAGGTGACTAGCGATTTATCAAGGTAATGGGTCTGCAGGGCAGGTCAGTTAGGTGAGTCTTGGTTAGAGACAAGTTGCTGTATTCCTTGACTTCCACGCAAATTAATTCACCTCCACCAATCGAAATCGAAGTGTGTGCCTGGTTTCTCCAGCACACCTAATAACCTAATAACCAAAACCAAAATGAGAGCCTTAGAGACCTCAAGACATCTTGGTTCATATAAGAATTGTTTGTGATTGATGTGTGATTTACTCTTGTACTGACTCTTGGTCTTCATGCTTCTTGAGTTTAGCAACAAATACAGAATGCAGCTATAGGTATGTGCAGTAACAGAGAAAACGTCCTCTCTGCATTATTATTAAACAAGTGATGAGAAATTATGATAAAGCAGAGAAGCCAAAGATGTGCATTCAGCAAAGGCTACAGCTCCACTTTGTTCTGCCAAACTGAGCAATGTTATTAAAAAGGAAATGGATGAGGAGATTTATACGATGGGATACATAAAGTAAAATGCTCTTCCTGATCTACTATACAGTACATCAGAGCAGTCAAATGGAAGCGCTGATGAATATAAGGAACTTACTAAGAGTTACTGGACTGGAATTAAGGTCTTGCAAGTACAAAGCTGTGAACGATTTTAATATGGAATGCAGATGGTAAAAATGTCCCATGTATTACAATAGTATACATATGGTTAGCATAAAGAAGGAAATAATGAAAGTAAAAACATTATTGGGCGGGTGCCAAAACAAAGATGGATTATTACTGGAAAATATGAGAGAAATCATGAAAAAACAATGCTCTCAGCAAGAAGACACATTACAGGGCCTGTAGTTATGGTTAAGTTTCTCAACTCAAAGAAAGAGCACTTTTTGGGCGGCTTATAACTTTGCCCTCCCAGGGCAAATCCTCACTAATCATTGCAAAAAAAGTATATGGCCCCCTTAGAATCCTTCTTCGAAATCTGGTGCAGTTTCGTCCAGGGGGGAAAAGTTACAGGGGGTGTCCGAAAATGTATGGAAATTCTCATAGATGCAATGGAAAAGAAAATTTGCTCATGCCCACAGCTCAAACCACTGGATGGATTTTCACCAGATTTGCGCTAGGAGTAGCGGCTTGGTCCCGAATGTGTGCTTTTGCTTTTGTAAATATGATTAAAAATGCCCAAAAAGTAGGTTAAAAAAATGTGTGATATCTGGGTCCAGTCCGCGGGCTCACTTCCCGACTCACTAACCTCCCAATTTGGACATCATACTTGCCGGCTGATTGGATGTTGAAAAACGTGAGGTGCATCATATTTTTTTAAACTGTCACCATGTTGGATCCGCGGACAGCCGCCACTGACTGCAGACACCATGGTGAGCAAAAAATCTGGAAAACACTTTTGGGGTTATTTGGTGGCCGAAAGAGGGCCTGGAAAGGGTGGAGGAGTTTAATATAGTTGATAGGTATCTGTTTTTAAATGTGAATAAAATCGCTGCAGGCGCTGCTGAGTCCGTGGACACTGCAGTAGTCCGCAGACCCGCACGTGCCATCCGGGTCTTTTAAGGGGGATTAGCCAATCAGATCTTGTGGGTCTGGAGGAGGAGTTGAAGTTTACAGGAGTACAGGGTAGGAAGTGTTTTCTTTGTTGTGTCTAGTGAAGATAGCTATGGCTATGGGTGTGTAAAAGCATGTGTGGATGGTGGTAGATTCCTGGATCCATTCATTAAAGGTTTATAGTGAATCCCGTGGTATCTATACTACTATTGTATTGGATGAAGTGGAAGTTTCGTGGTATGCAGCTTGTGGGTTAAACCGGGTAACCTTATCACCATTCTGTGAAAGGATGGCTCACTTTAAACAATATTAAATAAAATATTTTATTGTTGTGTATTGTGGAGGAAACAGTTTGGTCTATGTGACTCCAGGATCTTTGCATGTTGCACTGAAGGATATGTTGACAGGCCTAATGGAACTGTTTTCAGTTGTGAAGTTAATTTTTTCTGAAATTAATCTAAGATAAATATGGAGACGTCCAAATTTGTTTTGTCCTCAGATGGAAGAAGGTAGACAGCTTGTGAATGCATGTGTGTGTGTGCTTTTTTATATGCTTTAGGAATGGCATCTTTTCACAATGAAAATGATGGATGATGTAGTTTTTGAGGAGGTGGAGTGAATTTGACTGAAGTCGGAAATCAGATTTTTCTTTTCACTATCCAAAATGCACTGAAACACTTTTTGTGAACTCATGAAATATGTTGTGAAGTATTTTTGGAGTAGCTGTAGTAAATAAAAAACAAAAACAGAAAAGAAAATGTGATGCAGTTTTTGTGACGGTTGGAAAAAATAAACACGTTCAGTAAAACATCTGTTAGTTCAGTATATAAACCCCCCCAAAAAATACCATTTTTAAGAGCCACCATTTTTTAATGAAAAACTATTTAAATGGTTTTAATTCCCCCACCCATGGAATTTTCCAGGTGTCCGCAGACTATCATACTGTCCATGGACCATACAGGCTGCAAAAAGTCCTGTGATTTTTTTTTATTATTGTTTAACTGGGATAGGTGGCTCCTATAGGAACCTTTTTTTTGTGTTTCCGTTTTTTATATATTTTTGGGGATTTTTTGTAGGTCAGGCGAGGGGCAGGTAGATAGGTGAAGATGTTGGGTGGGCCTTAAATGTAAGATAGGGGGAAGTGTTTCTCGTGCTCCTTGACCAGACCCTCGAAAGTACCTTAAAAATGTTGCGCCCTGTAGAGCAGTGTGTCACAGTATATGCAGAGAACTACAACCCTCGAAATGTAAGGATCGACAGTCTCCTGTATGAATGGCGAGGCAGCTGGCGGGATCCTCTGCCCCGCAGGAGTACGCTGTTTGGTGGCAGGAGCAGTTGAGGAAGATATGGTAGAGGGCGTTAACCTGCTTTTCACTGAGATAGAAACATTCTGAGAGCACCCGGTTGGTTGGATCTGGTGTGGCAGTGCATGGAGGTGGCCCCGAAGGAAAACTGCCCATGTTGTCTGCAACTGAGTATGATTCCACACTCAATGCATACAACACAGGTGTGGGATATATTGACCCACTCTGCGACATTGTCCCACATCACTATGCTACATTTGCGCAAGAAACAGCAACCTGGCTGCGCTGGCTCCTTTGCGCACCGGGACCTCAAAACTGCATTTTGGCAGCAATAAAAGAATGGCTGCACCATCCTGCCTAGCGCACTTCAGGCAAAATGGTACAAGGGGACACACTGAAAAAGTATGCCAGTGTGTTCTGAAACATATATATGGAATCAAGTGGAAAGGCAGCGTTGTTTTGCTGCAAAAGCCAAAATCCCCTTCAAAAGGAAACATTTTCACCCTTTCAAAATACGTGTTTACGCTAATTCCATCTGTTCATTTTGAAAACACTGTGATAAAAAAAGCCCCTGTCATGCCCAGGATATTTCACTGTGCTTCACCATAACCAGGCATAGTTCCTGAGTGACAGTCCCAGTCTAACCAGCTCTCAGAGAGATTAATAAGCAACTTAATTTTCACTTGCAAGGGAACACGCGTTTATTTCTTGCCAAAATGTATCCAGGCGCAGCTGTTCCAAGAGACTTTAAC
Source organism: Ambystoma mexicanum (assembly GCF_040938575.1). Taxonomy (NCBI): domain Eukaryota; kingdom Metazoa; phylum Chordata; class Amphibia; order Caudata; family Ambystomatidae; genus Ambystoma; species Ambystoma mexicanum. The sequence continues at coordinate 803,186,227 of NC_090937.1, read as the reverse complement.
TCTCTGAGCTAGGTCAAGTCAAATGTATCTATACTTTAGATAAAACTCCTGCCTTCACGGAAATGACTACAGCTGCAAAGACAATGTGGGCAATCTGAGGGAGCTGCAAACCGAATTAAAGAAAGAAATGCTAGCAGTTTGCACCACATGTAAAAAATGGGTTTTTGCAAAAGAAAGAAAAATGAATGCCTGTGTTTTGAAATAGTACACTGATAAATGAAAGCTTCACAGTCTTTAGCAATATGAAGGGGTTTGTTACTAGTGAGACTATGAGGCCGATTCATGGAATAATTAGCGCGGCGCAAGTGGGCAAAAACGTGCGAATCGCAGTGGAATAGCGAAAATCGCAGTGAACGTGCGAAAATCGCACGAAAAGCAGCGCACGTCGATTCATGGAAGGCCGTGCGCGAGAAAACCAGCGGATGTGCGAAAAAAAAGTGTGCGGCGCACGTTGGCGCACGTTGGCGCACAGGCCATCTAACAGCGTGCGCCAGGTCACAGCGAAAATCGCACAGGCCACAGCGAAATTCGCACATAGCGCGGCGCACGCAATAAAAGTAGGCGGAACACGGGCGTAACACTCGGAATGGGGAACAACTTGCCAAAACGTGGGCGTCACGGGGGAAGTACAGGGCACAAGTGCGCGGAACGCCCACACGCTCGCCTACAACACGTATTCATGGAATAGAATAGGGGAAAAAAGCGCACGCTCAAACCAGCGCACAGGCACAAACACGACCGCCACAAGAAAGGAGGCGGTAGCGTCTCTGCGGCTGTAAGAAATGTGCGCCAAAAGGTGCGCCAACAAATAGCACCTATATACTGCCATGATGAATGTCCCATACTGTGGCCCTCCAGGAAAAATGACGTGCAAAGGGGTACCCACAAACACGGACACCCGCTGACAAAAAATACGTGTGCATGTATACCGGGGTGCGCGGGAAGTGTCACACGCGATTTGCAGGGTACGTGCATCACAGGGGTTCGCGTGAAGTTATTCACACGATCGGGCCTGGGGGAGCGGGCTACGTGTATTACAGGGGTTCGCGTGAAGTTCCTCACGCGATCGGGCCTGGGGGAGCGGGCTACGTGTATTACAGGGGTTCGCGTGAAGTTCCTCACGCGATCGGGCCTGGGGGAGCGGGCTACGTGTATTACAGGGGTTCGCGTGAAGTTCCTCACGCGATCGGGCCTGGGGGAGCGGGCTACGTGTATTTCAGGGGTTCGCGTGAAGTTCCACACGCGATCGGGCCTGGGGGAGCGGGCTACGTGTATTACAGGGGTTCGTGTGAAGTTCCACACGCGATCGGGCCTGGGGGAGTGGGCTACGTGTATTAAAGGGGTTCGCGTGAAGTTCCTCACGCGATCGGGCCTGGGGGAGCGTGCTACGTGTATTTCAGGGGTTCGCGTGAAGTTTCACACGCGAATAGCCTGGGCGCGTGAATTTGAGGGGTGCGCGGGAAGTTCCACACGCGATCGGGCCTGGGGGAGCGGGCTACGTGTATTACAGGGGTTCGCGTGAAGTTCCTCACGCGATCGGGCCTGGGGGAGCGGGCTACGTGTATTTCAGGGGTTCGCGTGAAGTTTCACACGCGAATAGCCTGGGCGCGTGAATTTGAGGGGTGCGCGGGAAGTTCCTCACGCGATCGGGCCTGGGGGAGCGGGCTACGTGTATTACAGGGGTTCGCGGGAAGTTCCACACGCGAATAGCCTGGGCGCGTGTATTTCAGGGGTTCGCGGGAAGTTCCACACGCGAATAGCCTGGGCGCGTGTATTTCAGGGGTGCGCGGGAAGTTCCACACGCGAATAGGCTGGGCGCGTGTATTTCAGGGGTGCGCGGGAAGTTCCACACGCGAATAGGCTGGGCGCGTGTATTTCAGGGGTTCACGGGAAGTTCCACACGCGAATAGCCTGGGCGCGTGAATTTGAGGGGTGCGCGGGAAGTTCCACACGCGAATAGCCTGGGCGCGTGTATTTCAGGGGTGCGCGGGGAGTTCCACACGCGAATAGCCTGGGCCCGTGTATTTCAGGGGTGCGCGGGAAGTTCCACACGCGAATAGCCTGGGCGCGTGTATTTCAGGGGTGCGCGGGAAGTTTTACACGCGAATAGGCTGGGCGCGTGTATTTCAGGGGTGCGCGGGAAGTTCCACACGCGAATAGGCTGGGCGCGTGTATTTCAGGGGTTCGCGGGAAGTTCCACACGCGAATAGCCTGGGCGCGTGAATTTGAGGGGTGCGCGGGAAGTTCCACACGCGAATAGCCTGGGCGCGTGTATTTCAGGGGTGCGCGGGGAGTTCCACACGCGAATAGCCTGGGCCCGTGTATTTCAGGGGTGCGCGGGAAGTTCCACACGCGAATAGCCTGGGCGCGTGTATTTCAGGGGTGCGCGGGAAGTTTTACACGCGAATAGCCTGGGCGCGTGTATTTCAGGGGTGCGCGTGAAGTTTTACACGCGAATAGCCTGGGCGCGTGTATTTCAGGGGTGCGCGGGAAGTTTTACACGCGATTTCTGCACGGTACGTGTATTTCAGGGGTGCCGGGGAGTCCCACATGTGATTTGACAGTGTGGGTCCTCCCAGGTGTACCCTGTACACCCTCCACGGCCCCTGCAGGCAGCCCACACCACAGGGGACTACCCTGCATCCCTGGTCATGTCCCGCAGGCAGCCCACCCAACATGGGCATGCCCCCCAGCAAAGGCACATGTCTCCTTGAACACCAACACATGTCCCCTTGCACCCCCACCCCCCAGCACTGTGGGGCACCTGCCAGTAGGCCCCCACCCATGTCCAACTCATGTCTCCCACCACCCCCACCCCCCAGCACTGTGGGGCACCTGCCAGTAGGCCCCCACCCATGTCCAACTCATGTCTCCCACCACCCCCACCCCCCAGCACTGTGGGGCACCTGCCAGCAGGCCCCCACCCATGTCCAACTCATGTCTCCCACCACCCCCACCCCCCAGCCACCAGGGTCACCCTCCACCAGGGCCCCACTCATGTCTCCCACCACCCCCACCCCCCAGCACTGTGGGGCACCTGCCAGTAGGCCCCCACCCATGTCCAACTCATGTCTCCCACCACCCCCACCCCCCAGCACTGTGGGGCACCTGCCAGCAGGCCCCCACCCATGTCCAACTCATGTCTCCCACCACCCCCACACCCCAGCACTGTGGGGCACCTGCCAGCAGGCCCCCACCCATGTCCAACTCATGTCTCCCACCACCCCCACCCCCCAGCCACCAGGGTCACCCTCCACCAGGGCCCCACTCATGTCTCCCACCACCCCCACCCCCCAGCAGTGCAGGGTCACCCTCCACCAGGGCCCCACTCATGTCTCCCACCACCCCCACCCCGCAGCACTGTGGGGCACCTGCCAGCAGGCCCCCACCCATGTCCAACTCATGTCTCCCACCACCCCCACCCCCCAGCCACCAGGGTCACCCTCCACCAGGCCCCCACTCATGTCTCCCACCACCCCCACCCCCCAGCACTGTGGGGCACCTGCCAGTAGGCCCCCACCCATGTCCAACTCATGTCTCCCACCACCCCCACCCCCCAGCCACCAGGGTCACCCTCCACCAGGCCCCCACTCATGTCCCCCTGCACCCCCACCCCCCTGCCACCATGTGCAGCCCCCACCAGGTCCTCACAATCCCCAATCATGTGCGTAATGGTCATCCTCCACAGCCAAAAAGACCTACCAAGTAACCCATTCACCCACATGGAAAATGAAATCACATGTTACACCCCCAATGTACATGAAGCAAATGAACCCATGTCCGTCACACACATATTTTCAAATTGAATGGGAAAACACACAACATGACATGCATGAAACCAATGAGATGAAACCACACAGTGAACAATGGAAAAAAAAATGTATTGAAAAAAATACAAATGCCAAAGAAAGAAAACTAACTACAATGTAAATGTGAAAAAATAAGCTGCATGTCCGCATAAAAACACAAAACTAGAAAATCAAATCCAAAAAATTATGTCCAAAGTGAAATGTAAAAACTCTCCATGCAACAAAGAACTATGTACAAAAATAACAAGGGTCCATCATCACAACTGAACTAAGGAAACCTCCTAAAAAACCTACCTAAATATCAACTATATACAAAAAGTGGAGCAGTGTCCGTCGACTCCAAATAATAATAAGAACGAAAGGAAACCTAAAACTAAAGAACTATATACAAAGGCGGCGGGCAAGTCCAGCGGCTCACTCTGTGGTGTTCCGGGCCAGGGCATCATCTCTGACGTGCAGTCTTTCCACGTGTGCTCTGTCATCACGTGCTGTGTGGGAAACACCCGTGCGGGTCACGTCACAGACGCGCTTACGCGCTGAGGGCCTTTGGTCCAATGGAATCGCGTATGCGTGCTGACGCGCTTACGCGCTAAGGGCCTTTCCTCGGTTTTCATGCTGACGTGCAGGATTTTCACGTGCCAATTCACTCCGTACCAAGCTGGCCACGCGTGAGCACACGGGAGACCACGCTCCTGCCCAGAAGGCCGAATTACTGCCCCCCAGAGCCCCGAGCACGCTCCCACCTGCTATCTGCTGCTGCCTGACTGCCTGCTGCCCACGTGCACTGCCATTTGCTGCCTGCACATCAGCCAGGGGTGCTGTTGCTGTGACCACCCCTGCTGGAACCGAAGACTCCCGACTGGAATTCCATCGCTCCACAGCCCAGCCCCAGGACCCAGTTGCCCACCCACTCCTGCCTCTGGGGTTGTCATGTCGGGGCTAACACCATCTGTGACCACTGACAACCCCCGGCCAGAGAGGCAGAGGGGCACCAGCTTCAGTGCCACCGAAGTTGGTGTCCTGGTGGAGCAAGTCCTGGGGCAGTATGATGCCCTCTTTGGAAGTTCCCGCGCCGACAAGGAAGGACGGACTCGGATCTGGACAGACATCGTGACTGCCATCAACGCGGAGGGGGTGGCAGTCCGGGACTTACAACATGTCAGGAAGCGCTGGGAGGACTTCAGGTCCAGGACCCTGAACAAGGCCCGGCGCCTCTTGAAGGCAGCGGATGCCAAGGGGCGCCGGGGCCACTTGTCGGAAGAACAGATGGGGGTCCTGGAACGCATATCCCCAGCGCTCCACGTCCAGGTCCTAGAGAAGCAGAGCCGTCTGGAGTCGAGCGGTGAGTGTACATGCATCCTGGTTGTGAGCAGGGCGTGTGGTGATCATTCCCCATTGTGCCGGTTGCACATCTGTTTGTATGGGGTGGAGTATGGGTGGGGGTGTACAGGGCCGTGGGGCTGACACATGCGAGGGCTGTAATGTGTGAGACATGGATGGTGCTTGTGTGTGTGGGCTTGCATGGCAAATGCAGTTGTGCGTGCACACATGTTTGGATGAATGTGTATGTAAGTAGACATGTCCGTGATGTCAGGCATGTATGTTGTTTTCGGCTGCATGTATGAGCACTGTGTACATGTGCATGTGTGTGTATTTGTCAAAGGTGCAACAGTGATGCTACATGGATGCATGTGACAGCGGTATGTGGAAGCCTGATTGGCAGATGTGACATGGATGCCCGTCTGAACAGTGCGACACTTGGCAGAGGTGTAGACATGCATGCAAGTGTGGTGGTGTGTGTACATGTGTGGTGCACTTCCTGTGTTGCATGTGATGTATGGCTCCCCTTTGGCTGCTGATGCTGTTGTATGTGTAGGGATGGTGGTGGCAGTTGCGATATGGCTGTGGTATGGCTCATGTGTGCCAGTTGCAATGACATGTGTGTTGGGGATTGTGATGACATGTCTGAGGTTTGCCAATGCCACTCATGTGCAACTGTCATGCGTGTATGTGTCCATTGTACAGTGCCCTGATGCCTGTGTTTTGTTTCTCCCTGTCTGCAGCGTCAACTGATGAAGAGGGCGGAGAAGGTGCTGTGGAGCACAGCGGCGGGGATCCGACCGCCAGCCGGAGACGCAAGGCCCGGCTCCCCTCCCGTGTTGTCATCTCGTCGGGGAGTGAGGAGTCCGGTGCCGCGTCCCAGGCCGCAGCTGCCGGGGGGAGGTCCAAGAGGCGGAGGTTGCAGTTGGACTCCTCGGCAGCAGAAGGGGCAGCTGGGACCCCACAGGGCCCAACAGGGGAAGATGGCACAGAGTCATCCAGGTTGGTGGGGGGTTTGGTGGAGGAGGGGGCCGCGCAAGCACCAGAGACGGGGTCTGGAGGTGGGGATCCCACTGGTGCTAGTGGTGCAGTGCAGGACCAGGGACAGGAGGCAGCACAGGCGGCCGCGGAGGTGCCTGTGTGCAATCCTGTCCCCGATCCTGTCCCTGCATCATCTTGCACCAGCAGGGATGCCTACGTCCAGACCCGTTTTCAGGCAGGGGATGAGCTGACGTCAACTGGCCTTCCTCTGCCTGCGGACGTGGCCATCCAGGACCGGGTTGAGCCTGTCCTGGCTGGCGTGGCGTTGCGTCAACGGGCCATGCGAGGTGACCTGCAGTCTTTTCATGGAGAGACTGCACGTCATCTCGAATGGCTCGTTGACCACGTCAGCCTGCTGGGACAGGTCACCCAGGCCGGATTCCGCTGTCTGATGGGGCTTGCTCCGACCCCCTCCTCAACTGGACCCCCTACGCGCCAGTCGTCCTCTGTGCCATCTTCCCACCCATCAGTCACCTGGGTGCCCTGTGGAGCTGCCTCTGACAGTGCGGCCAGGCTGGTGGAGGAGGCATCCCTGCCACAGTCGGGAGTCGGACGTCCAGCAGGGGTGGCCACAACTGCACCCCAGCCGGCGGAGGATGTGCAGGCAGCAGGAGGCAGTGCACGGGCAGAGGCAGAGCAGCAGCAGCAGCAAGATGGTGGGAGCCATGAAGGCTCGGGGCCTTCGACATCGGAGGGGCAGGCATCGGCCGGAGGGCAGGAGGACCCAGGACAGAGAGTGTCTTCCGTGTGGCAGCGGTTGGGCCACGCCATAGGTGCGGAGCGGCGGCGGGCGGAAGAGGCGCGGCTCACAATGGTCAGGGCGGAGAACTCCATGCGGAGGGCCCTGAGGCGGGCCGAGTGCCTCGAGGCAATCCGCAGGGGGTTGGAGGAGGACACGGCGTCGTCCCTGCGGACCCTCGGGGCCATGGAACTGGACCGCCTCCGGGACATCGAACAGGAGTTCGATGATGCCCTGGCCCGGAACACCACAGAGTGAGCCGCTGGACTTGCCCGCCGCCTTTGTATATAGTTCTTTAGTTTTAGGTTTCCTTTCGTTCTTATTATTATTTGGAGTCGACGGACACTGCTCCACTTTTTGTATATAGTTGATGTTTAGGTAGGTTTTTTAGGAGGTTTCCTTAGTTCAGTTGTGATGATGGACCCTTGTTATTTTTGTACATAGTTCTTTGTTGCATGGAGAGTTTTTACATTTCACTTTGGACATAATTTTTTGGATTTGATTTTCTAGTTTTGTGTTTTTATGCGGACATGCAGCTTATTTTTTCACATTTACATTGTAGTTAGTTTTCTTTCTTTGGCATTTGTATTTTTTTCAATACATTTTTTTTTCCATTGTTCACTGTGTGGTTTCATCTCATTGGTTTCATGCATGTCATGTTGTGTGTTTTCCCATTCAATTTGATAATATGTGTGTGACGGACATGGGTTCATTTGCTTCATGTACATTGGGGGTGTAACATGTGATTTCCATTTCCATGTGGGTGAATGGGTTACTTGGTAGGTCTTTTTGGCTGTGGAGGATGACCATTACGCACATGATTGGGGATTGTGAGGACCTGGTGGGGGCTGCACATGGTGGCAGGGGGGTGGGGGTGCAGGGGGACATGAGTGGGGGCCTGGTGGAGGTTAAGCCTGCACTGCTGGGGGGTGGGGGTGGTGGGAGACATGAGTGGGGGCCTGGTGGAGGGTGACCCTGCACTGCTGGGGTGTGGGGGTGATGGGAGACATGAGTGGGGGCCTGGTGGAGGGTGACCCTGGTGGCTGGGGGGTGGGGGTGATAGGGGACATGAGTGGGGGCCTGGTGGAGGGTGACCCTGGTGGCTGGGGGGTGGGGGTGGTGGGAGACATGAGTTGGACATGGGTGGGGGCCTACTGGCAGGTGCCCCACAGTGCTGGGGGGTGGGGGTGGTGGGAGACATGAGTGGGGGCCTGGTGGAGGGTGACCCTGGTGGCTGGGGGGTGGGGGTGGTGGGAGACATGAGTTGGACATGGGTGGGGGCCTGCTGGCAGGTGCCCCACAGTGCTGCGGGGTGGGGGTGGTGGGAGACATGAGTGGGGCCCTGGTGGAGGGTGACCCTGCACTGCTGGGGGGTGGGGGTGGTGGGAGACATGAGTGGGGCCCTGGTGGAGGGTGACCCTGGTGGCTGGGGGGTGGGGGTGGTGGGAGACATGAGTTGGACATGGGTGGGGGCCTGCTGGCAGGTGCCCCACAGTGCTGGGGTGTGGGGGTGGTGGGAGACATGAGTTGGACATGGGTGGGGGCCTGCTGGCAGGTGCCCCACAGTGCTGGGGGGGTGGGGGTGGTGGGAGACATGAGTTGGACATGGGTGGGGGCCTACTGGCAGGTGCCCCACAGTGCTGGGGGGTGGGGGTGGTGGGAGACATGAGTGGGGGCCTGGTGGAGGGTGACCCTGGTGGCTGGGGGGTGGGGGTGGTGGGAGACATGAGTTGGACATGGGTGGGGGCCTGCTGGCAGGTGCCCCACAGTGCTGCGGGGTGGGGGTGGTGGGAGACATGAGTGGGGCCCTGGTGGAGGGTGACCCTGCACTGCTGGGGGGTGGGGGTGGTGGGAGACATGAGTGGGGCCCTGGTGGAGGGTGACCCTGGTGGCTGGGGGGTGGGGGTGGTGGGAGACATGAGTTGTACATGGGTGGGGGCCTGCTGGCAGGTGCCCCACAGTGCTGGGGTGTGGGGGTGGTGGGAGACATGAGTTGGACATGGGTGGGGGCCTGCTGGCAGGTGCCCCACAGTGCTGGGGGGTGGGGGTGGTGGGAGACATGAGTTGGACATGGGTGGGGGCCTGCTGGCAGGTGCCCCACAGTGCTGGGGTGTGGGGGTGGTGGGAGACATGAGTTGGACATGGGTGGGGGCCTGCTGGCAGGTGCCCCACAGTGCTGGGGGGTGGGGGTGGTGGGAGACATGAGTTGGACATGGGTGGGGGCCTACTGGCAGGTGCCCCACAGTGCTGGGGGGTGGGGGTGGTGGGAGACATGAGTGGGGGCCTGGTGGAGGCTGCCCCTGCACTGCTGGGGGGTGGGGGTGGTGGGAGACATGAGTGGGGGCCTGGTGGAGGGTGCCCCTGGTGGCTGGGGGGTGGGGGTGGTGGGAGACATGAGTGGGGGCCTGGTGGAGGGTGCCCCTGCACTGCTGGGGGGTGGGGGTGGTGGGAGACATGAGTGGGGGCCTGGTGGAGGGTGACCCTGGTGGCTGGGGGGTGGGGGTGGTGGGAGACATGAGTGGGGGCCTGGTGGAGGGTGCCCCTGCACTGCTGGGGGGTGGGGGTGCAGGGGGACATGAGCAGGTGTGCAGGGTAGTCCCCTGTTTTGTGGGCTGCCTGCAGGGGCTGTGGAGGGTGTACAGGGAACACCTGTGAGGACCCACCCAGCCTAATTGCGTGTGATAATTCCCGCACACCCCTGTAATACACGTACTAAGCCAAATCGCGTGTGATAATTCCCACGCACCCCTGTAATACACGTACCTGGCCAAATCGCATGTGAAACTTCCCGCGTACCCCTGTAATACACGTACACTGGCCAATCGCGTGTTGAACTTCCCGCGTACCCCTGTAATACACGTACCCTGGCCAATCGCGTGTTAAACTTCCCGCGTACCCCTGTAATACACGTACCCTGGCTAATCGCGTGTATAACTTCACGCGTACCCCTGTAAAACACGTACCCTGGCCAATCGCGTGTTAAACTTCCCGCGTACCCCTGTAATACATGTACCCTGGCCAATCGCGTGTTAAACTTCCCGCGTACCCCTGTAATACACGTACCCTGGCTAATCGCGTGTTAAACTTCCCGCGTACCCCTGTAATACACGTACCCTGGCCAATCGCGTGTTGAACTTCCCGCGTACCCCTGTAATACACGTACCCTGGCCAATCGCGTGTTAAACTTCCCGCGTACCCCTGTAATACACGTACCCTGGCTAATCGCGTGTATAACTTCACGCGTACCCCTGTAATACACGTACCCTGGCCAATCGCGTGTTAAACTTCCCGCGTACCCCTGTAATACATGTACCCTGGCCAATCGCGTGTTAAACTTCCCGCGTACCCCTGTAATACACTTACCCTGGCTAATCGCGTGTTAAACTTCCCGCGTACCCCTGTAATACACGTACCCTGGCAAATCGCGTGTTAAACTTCCCGCGTACCCCTGTAATACACGTACCCTGGCTAATCGCGTGTATGACTTCACGTGTACCCCTGTAATACACTTACACTGGCTAATCGCGTGTTAAACTTCCCGCGTACCCCTGTGATACACGTACCCTGGCCAATCGCGTGTTAAACTTCCCGCGTACCCCTGTAATACACGTACCCTGGCCAATCGCGTGTTAAACTTCCCGCGTACCCCTGTGATACACGTACCCTGGCTAATCGCGTGTATGACTTCACGTGTACCCCTGATATGCACGTTACCCGCTTTGCGTTCCTTGTTTGGCTGCCCTGTAAACTGGTCCAGGGTTAGCGCAGCCCTTTGCGATGATTTAGCGATTTTGCTGGCTTTTCCTTGCGCGAGGGCGTTCTTGGGGGCGTTACTGGCGCTGCTGCAGGGTCGCTGCGATACTCTGCACCACGGCTGGTTTGGGAGCATGAAATCCATGAATACGCTGTGCGCGGAAATCGGTTTTAGCGCACGTGCCTGGCGCAGTCAATCGCACGCGGACACTCTGCGCCAGCCGCTTGCGACACTTTTCTGCGAAATTCTATGAATTACCCTATATCACACGTGTTATTTATGCAACAGGCTTGTTTAATTCTGGATTTAGGATCAGAAAATGAAGGATTTTAAAGCCTTGGTGGCTGGAGTTGCAAAGTTGAAAAACAGGTTTTCTGCCAAAAAGGGAGGGCTACCTCTCTCAGCAGATCCTGGCAAACCCCTGATATGTACAAGGTTGAACAAACTTTTGTCTCTGCTGGGACCATGAAAATAGAAGTCCTGGAATGCTAACCTGTGAAGTGTGAAGGGGCAATAAAAACTTCAATTAAGCATTTTATCTCTGCAGCAAGAATTAGTAAAATGTAAAAAGTTGGCAGTTTTAAATCTAATTTATGGGCTATCTTTTAAATCTTGGTAGAACTCATTGCCGCATGGGGATCAAAAGTTACATAATATGACAGATTCCAAGGAAAGTATTAATGGTGCAAGCATAAAATGTTGTACAGACATCTCTGGGGACAATTCGCATGTGTATAAAACTGTGGAATTGTAGGCCACATTTTTAAAATTACCAAAATGTATCCGAAAGGCGAAACAAGGTCGCACAGACTGGAGGAGTGGACTAATCTGAGCTGCACATCATATGTAACCTGTGGGTATAATTTGCCAAGAGATTACAAGTGTATACATGTATGTTTCTGGCAAAATCAGATTTTCAGTAAAGCAAATATGGGAGTTTCTAGACACTGTAAAACTCCAACCAGCAAAAAGCTAGGCGGAGACTAGTACCCCTGCCCAATCCGGTTGGTAGAGGCAGGTGTAGTAAAGCCTGCCCAGACATATCATGTGATGATGTCACTAGGCATTATAAATAAGAGCCCCTGACAACACACAGGACACACTGATTCCTGATTTCCTATGCTGGCATCCTGTTCCTGTCTGTTCCTGTCTTCATCTTGCATTAATCCATCCAGACTCCAGATCCCAACCACAAAGCCAAGTATTGCTGATCCTGCTTCAACTAGGCCTCAATTCTAAAATAATCCCAATTACCACGGGAAATGCTGTGATTTTTTAGGAAGCATCCAGAATTAACCTGGCTTAAATGCATGCCTGCTGCAAACCTGCCATCCAGCTAATCTGTAGTATCCAGTGACCAGTCCAGTGCCAGTCCAGTGCCAGTCCAGTGCCATCCAGTAACCAGTCCATGCCCAGCTGATCCTGTCCCACTGATTTTTTCGGGCTGTCCTTTATTAGACAAGATCTGTGTGGTGACCAGAGCGCTGACTGGCCAAAATCCAAAAACTAGAAAGTGGACTGTGAGTATCAATAGGAACCATAGAAAACATAGTATACCTTCCCTTGCTTGTTTTCATCCCAATCTCTAACCTATCCTATTATGACCCCGATATCTTATTAAAACTGTCACAATCATTCTTGCTACCTTGCTTTGATTTCTTATGCTAGCGCCATCTCTGAAGTAATTCTGCCTTGTGTCAATCCTAAACTATCAATCCTATTTCGAGTGATCAGACTGGTTCCGCCAGGGCAGGCACTGGGGAACTAGGGTTGATTCGCGGATCAACCCTGGAGCTTACTGTGTCCCTCTTTGGTATCATAGCCTGAATGCTCTAGTATAGAGTAAAACTGTTCTTGTCAAAACTGATTTCCTTTCCTTTTTCACCGCTTTATTTTCCTGAAAACACACCTCACTCTATCTAGCATAACTCACTCAATTTTCCAGATAGAAACCTAATTTCATTTCCATCTTGTACATATGATCTGTAGCTACACCCCAACACAATATTCTACCCGTTTGTATTAAAAACTGTTTTGGTAATTTCAGGCGGGAATTGCAAAAGTTTGCTAATTTTCTAACATGTCATTTGCTGAAACATGTTTTAAAACTTGCCACTCATTTTTTAACTGTATGCTCTTGCTGATCCATTGCTTGTGATTATTGGTACCTTTACATTGTTGCTTTAGTGAAAAATTTCATTTATTTCAAGATTTTTACACAAATTCATTCATTTATTCATCCATTTCCGAGTGTCATTTTAACATTGCCAGTATTTGAAATCTGTTTTTCTCTCTTGTTTAGGGAGGGAAGGTCGGATTTAAATTCTGTTTCTTGTCTGTCATTCCTGATCACCAGCTGATTCTGTTTATCCATATACAATTGATTATTTGTGGGTTGAGGGAACCTTTCAGGGGGAAATTCTTACTCAAGTGCTAGCTTACCTAAAATCAAAAAGTGCTCCTATTTCCTGATGTTTTGTAGATGTATTAATAAAGGGTTGAATTCAGTGCATTGCCTACATTCCTATTGTTATTATCATCACATTGGTGATTGCTGCCCCATTTATTAAAACGCGTGTGATTTCTTTAGAATTTTTAAATAAATAAATATTACCTTTAGCCACCAGCCTGGTTCCTGGTCCATCGTGACCTGGGGTATTTGAAAAGGGGGTGTGATATGAGTGGTATATCTCTCAAATATTGAATCTATACATAAATAAATATGCATTTAAGTCGTGCGCTGCATACTAGGCTGAGGCCGGGGTGTGTCACCTGATTGAAATCCTTAACAAATATGGGAGCTCGTCCGGGATTTTGAGTTTGGTTACCACCCGTGACAGTCTAGCACAGCAGACTAACCTGCAGGGTAGTGATACTTTGCGTGGTTGGAATACTGTGTTACACTGTACAAGCACCTCCTAAAACAAATACTCCAAGACCAGGCCTGTCTGTAAAAGTAAAATTAAATCAACCCCAAAATAATTAATAAAGAAACAACATCGGCAAAATGGCTGTTCCAGTAGAAATCAGTATGGCTAGGGAGCACGGCCTGCACAAGCTTTTTGTCAGGGGTGAATGGCCAGAACAGGATGAAAATGTCTGGCTGCAGGAAATCATACAACAGGTCACTGCCATGATCTTGGATACATGGCAGGACAATGGCCTATTACACCAAGCTCTGAGTGAATTATACATGGCCCCAAAAATTAAAGAGGAGAAAATCAGAATTGCTAGAATGGCAGCCTACATATATATGCACATGGGAGTGATACGGGAAAAGCATGTTGAAAACACAGTTCTGGCACAGAATCAAATTTAATTATTAGATAAAATCCAGACTGATCTAGATTCAGCAGAACAAATATTACGGAAGAGCAAAAAATTGGAGGCAGAATCTAGAGATTATGTCACAAAATTAAAAGAGGATTTGGCTCTCCAACAGCATGAAAAAGCACATCAAGAGAGCGAATTACAGGCATTGAAAGAGGAGTGTAAGGAAAATCAGCAAATACATTTTAATAGATCCTGCGCAGAGCAGATGGTTACCCTACAAGACAAGATAGACAAATTGAAAGAGGAAAATAATAAATTAATTGTTAAAGACCTCCACTCTCAAGAGGAATTTGATCAGAAGCGCCAGTAATCCAATATTATCAAAACACAAAGGGATGAACTGGCGGAGCACAGGGGCACCCTAAATCAAGAGAAAGACGCCTTAGGCCAGGAAATAAGTGACTTAAAAACCGAGTTACAGGAAAGTAAGTTGGCCCTCCAGGAGCTAAATAAACTAAGAACAGAGCATGGGAAGCTACTGGAGTATGCCAAATGGATAGAAGGTGCTCTAAAAGAGAACACCCGAGCCAAAGATACACAAACCCAGGAGATGAATCACCTGCAACAGAAAATGTCTCAGTATTCCGAAAACATGCCGGAAGCGCAGAGAGACAACGAGGCCCTCTGTGAAAAAATGGATGGGCTCCACCAACAAGTGGCAGCGCAAGACCGGATAATTGAGACCAGTAAGGCCTTAATAGATGAACAAAAGGCTCAGATATTTGCTTATTACCAAGAAATAGGGGCTGAAAAATTAAAGCTGGCAAGGTTGGAGAAAGGGGGTGCTAGACCAAATCCTAACTGGAGGGACCCCAAACAGGTAGAGAGGGACAGGGCAACCCCTTATCATAGCATAAGGACCTCTGTACTCAAGGACTCAACCCCATTCAATACCATGAACACTGCCAACTTCATGTCTATTGGCTCACATGAGCGGGGAGCCATGGGGCTGGCAGAATTCAATAGATTTGGTAAAATGGGACTGACAGATCAGCTCCCCACAGAAATGTATGGAAGGGCGTCCCTGTACGGATACCCAAATGTTAGGGCTGATATCTCTGACAAGGAAGACTCCTATGAGGGGAGGGTCAGGAAATTAGATCCAGTGAAATACCACCTTCCAAGGGACCAGTTGGTTACATTTGACGAGAAACTAAATGGAATAAGGCCCAAAAAGAGCATCCTGAAGACCTCTACCCAGTTAGGGCAGTGTGGGGAATACTCCACCAACCCTGGGAGCAGGGAAAAGTCAGAAGACTCTTCTGAGCACCACAGGAGTAGAGAAACTAGGCCCCAACATTCTGCGAGCCCTTCTCAAGCTTGCAGAATCCGGGAGTGTCTAGAGGATTAAGAAGGGACCTCCAGTAGCAGCGCCTCTGAGTCTGAGAGCGAGTGGACTCGGGTGACTAAAACAAAGAAGGGAAACAAATTTAAGAGAGCTTTGAACAAAGATCCCATTAGGCAGATTAAGGCAATTAGGAGTTTCATAACTCCATATTATAAAAATGCAAAGTATTCTGTTTGGGAACACTTAGAACTATATGAGGAAATGATGGACGATTTTCATATGAAGGACAGCCAGAATTGCATAGAATATCTAAAATGGACCTTCTCCCTTGAATACTCCAGCTTTTTTGTGGGACTGGAGGACCAGAACCACTCCAGATGGTCCCGCAACAGGGTGGCCATCTTGAAACATTTTTCTGCTCATAGAAACCCCCAAGAGGCCCGCAAGGCGGCCTACATCTGCAGGGCGGGGAAGATCAGGCCCCCCAAGAA